>NC_041385.1:108648081-108655220 GCF_002162155.2 Triticum dicoccoides | reverse complement strand
CCTGAATATCCAGGGAAGAATTTGAGTGTGTTTATGCAGCCGTTGGTGGATGATTTGCACCATTCTTGGTACTTCCCGAGGTTGACATACGACCGACATCTGCAGAAAAATTTCTTGATGAAAGTTTGGCTACAGTATTGCATGCATGACTTTCCCGGCTATGCCCTGTTCTGCGGATGGTGTACAAGTGGAAAGATGCCTTGCCCAGTGTGCATGCAGGCCTTGATTTTCATTTGGATGAAGAAGGGTGGCAAGTATGTTGCCTTTGACCAGCATCGACAATTCCTCCCTCCAGACCATCCTGATAGGGAAGACAAGAAGAACTTCACAAAAGGCAAAGTTGTCCATGAAGTAAATGAGATTCCAACGTTTTCTGGTGAGGATGTGCTTGCTCAGCTCAAAGCTCTTAAGCCTGCCTGTGAAGGGAAAGGCAAAGGCAAAGGCAAAGGTAAAGGGAAAAAATATTTTGAAGGATATGGTGAGACGCACAACTGGACTCACATTACCCCCTTCACGCAGCTTTCCTATTTTAAGGACCTCAAACTTCCATACAACATCGACGTGATGCACACCGAAAAGAATGTCGCAGAGTCCCTTTTTAACACGATCCTCAACATTCCTGATAAGACAAAGGATAATGTTAATGCTAGAGTCGATCAACAGAATATTTGTGATAGACCACGTCTTCACATGCAACCTCCCACAGGTAGTCGAAAATCTTGGTTCAAGCCAGATGCTGACTTCGTACTTAAAAAGGATCATAAGATGGAGGCATTCAAGTGGCTGAAACACGTCGTGAAGTTCACTGATGGTTATGCGTCGAATATAAGTAAGGGGGTCAATCTTTCAACGGGCAGAGTGACCGGGCTCAAGAGTCATGACTATCATGTATGGATTGAGCGGATTATGCCGGTGATGGTTCGGGGCTATGTTCCCAAGCGTGTCTGGCGTGTGCTTGCGGAGTTAAGCCATTTCTTCCGAACGCTTTGTGCTAAAGAAGTATGTCCTGAGAAGATAAAAGAAATGCATAAGAAGGCGCCGGAGTTGATATGCAAGCTAGAGAAGTTCTTCCCGCCAGGCTTCTTTACTCCGATGACACATCTCATTTTGCACCTTGCGAACGAGGTATTGTTGGGGGGCCCTGTGCAGTATCGTTGGCAGTACGGCCCTGAGAGACAGAACAAGCATCTGAGACGGAAATGTGGAAACAAAGCTAAGATTGAAGCTTCCATAGCTGAGGCAGTTATCCTAGAGGAGGTGGCAGACCTCAGGACAGCCTACTATCCGGACCATGTTCCCACGTTGCATAATAAGGTGTCTTGATACAATACAGAAGAACCCAAGTATAAACCCAAGTTGCCTCTATTCACCGGGCAAGGTGGCAGGGCTGGATGCTCGACATCTTATGTCATGCCACGAGATGAGTGGGAGGATGTCATGTTCTATATCTTGCACAACATCAAGGAAGTTGAGGATGAGTGGATGAGGTAATACCTTTGCACCATTCTTTTAGTCAATTCGTTATGTTCACTTTGCCTAGTTCTTATACCGCTTTTCTTATTGTAGTCGATTCGTTGAGGAAGAATGGACAGGAATGCTGCCTCCTACTGAAGCGGAGGCACTTGCTCTTCTCCGAAAGGGTGCTGATGGAAGGAAAAATTTCGTTGCGTGGTTCATGGAGAAAGTAATTTTTCACACTTTCAATTAAACTCATGCACCCTATAATTTCAATTAAACTCATGCACCCTATAATTTCAATTGAACTTGTAGGGAAATGATCCGACCGAATCAATGGATGAAGAATTGAGATGGGTTTCCATGGGTTTTGACCCTGTCGTCATGACATGCGAAAAGTATGATGTGAATGGGTATCGCTTCCATACAGAGGAGCACCAGAACAGTCGGCCTGATCCCAAAACCATAAATACCGGAGTCTTCACTGAAGGAGATAATAAAATAGATTACTACGGAAGGGTAGGAAAAATATATGAGCTTACATTCAAACTTGGCCGCGAACACCTAAGTCTCACTGTGTTCAAATGCCGATGGTTCGACCCCAAAAAGGGCCTGAGACATACGCCTTCTATTGGTTTAGTTGAAGTTAAACCATCAACCGTCTATGCCGGAGCTGATCTCTTTATCGCCGCTACCCAGGCCACACAAGTATATTATCTGCCTTACCCATGCCAGAAAGAGTACCTAAAGGGTTGGGAAGTTGTGTTCAAGGTGTCGCCGCATGGTAAGCTACCGGACCCGAACGATGATGATTACTACAACATAAACCCCATGACATACGAGGGAGTGTTCTATCAAGAGGAACATGATGACGTGGTCCGAAACAACGAGGATGATGACTTGGGTTATGTTGACCTGGACCCAAACGACGACGACGCAAGGATTGATGGTGAGGCAGTTGTGAATCAAAGAGACATAATTATGCTTGAAAAGTTAAATGAAGACGCTGACGATGAGGAAGAGCCTCCACCTCTGTCAGACAACGAAGAAGATATGCGTGATAGTGATGATGAGACCGCTCCACAAATAGATTACAATAGTGATGATTCATATGGGTTCTAGAAAATGTAAGTTCTTTTAATGATCATTACAATAGTATGCTTAATGTGCACTTCTGGTATTAATGTTTTTCCTGTATGCTTGTTTAATTGATATCCTTACTAATTGTTTATTCTCTTCTCAATGCAGGTTTGCTAATCATGGGCAAGTCCAGTGGTGCCAGTTTCCTCAGTAAACTCAAAGGAGGACTTACTCGGAGTGGACGAGCCCACAAGGTTCCCTCCCGACTACGCGAGGATGGCACCTCACAGGGAGGTGGAGGGGTCGGGGGAGGAGACCCTAGAGGAGGAGGCGGTGGGGGGAGATCCCCTAGAGGAGGAGGAGGTGGGGGGAGAGGCAGCCGGGGCAAAAAACTCCGGGCCGTGTCCGAAATAGGAGGGTCTTCTTCGATGCCCTCCCATACAGAGGCACCTTCTGAGTCTGAGGAGGAGGAGTATGTTCCTGATGGCGAGGAGGAGGAGGCCGAGGAGGAGGGTGAGGAGGAGGAGGCCGAGGAGGAGGGTGAGGAGGAGGGCAAGGAGGGTGGAGGGGAGGTTGATCCCGAGTTGTGGGGTGACTTGCCACCGGGTGCTCCGCAGGGGTGGCTGCGTGGTAATGCCGGACTACCTACACCACCTTCTATCGAGGAGCACAAGTGGATCATTGAACCTATGGGGACAGAGTAAGTGCCTCTCAATCATATTTTCAACACATGACAACATTTTCTTATTGTACACATGGCAATCATTTGATTCTTTTGCAGAAACTGGATCCTTCGCGGAAATGGCCGTAAACCGAACGGCCTTATCACTGTCCTGTTGAAGCACTTTTGGCCTGGCCTATTCTGCCCGCGGCCAGACAGGGACCCGCAGCTGCTGGTTTTGGCCACGAGCTGGGCCCACTACGAGGCTTGCAGCAACACGGAGTACGGGACAGCCGCTAAGGCCGTGATCACCAAATTTTGGGTAAGTTCTCTTCTGAATCACTTGTCTTCAGTTTCGTTCATAGTTTATCATTGGATCACTCAACTCATGCCTTGTTTGCTTCTGGTTTATGCAGCAACTCTATAGAGTTCTTGACGAGCACAAGGCCAGAGCCGACGTGGTCTTGCTTGCGGTTGCGAAGAAGAAAGCTCGTCAGTTGCAGTATGAGGTGCGCTGGGTTGCCGTCTCGCAGTACTACCACTACTACCTGCACCAAAAGATGACCAAAAGTCAAGCGCAGAAGCAGCGACTTACCTTGAACAGGGAGCAGTTCATGATGGTAACTATTACTAACTTTTCATTGTTTCAAGCAGTCAACTCTATGTTTCGTGCTCACATGTCATGCTTCCAAAATTTGCATAGGTTGTTCCTCGTTGGTGCTATGGAAGGCATGACAGATGGGCGAGTTTGGTGGATAGGTGGCTCGGTGCCGATGCAGAGTTTGCTGCCAAGAGCATCAAGGGCCGGGCTAACCGTGGAGCCGACGGGACACACGGCCAAGGAAACAGGAACCACTGGAGCTTCAAGGCCATGAAGGTATATCTATGTGCATGATGCATTTTTGTTCTTCTTTACCGTCATGTTCTTATGTATGGCTAAATTCTATTTGACGTTGTAGGAGGACAAGTTGAAGAGGCCGCTCTCAGACATGGAGTCGTGGAAGCTGGCCCGCGAGCGGAGTCGTCGCAAGGAGGGCGAGAGCCAGTACTACGGCAAGACCGAGGAGCACCTGGGGTCTTACATTCATCACTATCAGGAGTTGCATCCGGATGTTCCTGTTGCCGAGGTCGCACAGTCTCAGATCGACGACACGGCGGTGGTGGCCATCCAGGGGAAGAAGAATGGCCGGTATCCGTGTTTCGACGGCTTGATCACTCCTTCGATCTCGAACACACAGCTTCGGGCTAGCAACCCGAGCCAGTTAGAGAGTACGGGGCGTTCATAGACTCCTTTAGCCCGCCAGCATGCTGTAAGTACTTCCTCTTTATCTTTTTCTATCTAGCATTCTCAGTTTATTTTCAGCATTGCTCACTTAGAAACAATCTAAATTATGTAGGCATATAAGGAGTTTGTCGAGCATAGGAATCTCGAGGTGCGGGAGTACTTGAAACGAGTGAAGGCAAACGATGATTACAACCGTCAGATGATGACGGTTAGTTCTGCCCTCTTAAAACCAAGCTAAATTTTTGCACTTTCATTCCTTCTGATCTTCTAGTTTGCTTGTTTAACTAACATTCAGGCTATGTTGGCGGCTTGGAGTAACGGCACGGGTCCACCACAAATGGGACCCCCACCACCACCTGCGGGAGAACCCCCACACGTGCCCACGTTCGATGAATGGGTGGCACTAGGCAGTGATGGTCCGGTTAGTACATTTGCCTAACTACTGACAAACTAGTTCTCGTTCATTCAACACTATCATATCATATTTACTGTTAGAATCTTTTCTGAAACATGTAGGGGACCGGTGGCTCGACTCCTGCTCCGTCGACCCCAGTCACTCCGATCTGGCAGAGTGGTGGTGGTTTTGGTGGAGGTGGTGGTTTTGGCGGAGGTGGTGGTTTTGGCGGAGGTGGTCTTGCTTGATGATTCCGTGCATGTGGCCGTCGTGCCATGCCTTTCATATTCCTACTTTTATGATGTTTCATGTCTTGCACAACTTTTATGTTCATGAACTTGAGTCGGTGATGATCTTTAGATGATGTGATGAACTTGAGTATGTTTAGATGATGATGGTGAACTTGAGTATGTTTAGATGATGAACTGTCATATTTCTGCATAATTTCATATTGTTCTGTTTTGAAATGCTGTCAAATGAATTGGAAAAGAGAAAAAACAGGGAAAAAAAACTATGCCTACGGCAAAGCCGTCGGCATATATAAGCCCAGGAGTCACCAGGGCTCGCCACGTGGCGGATCTATGCCGACGGCTTTGCCGTAGGCATAGATGAAAATCTATGCCGACGGCAAAGCCGTAGGCATACCTCTGCTGCCAGGAGTAACCAGAAGACGACACGTGGCAGGGCTATGCCTACGGCAAAGCCGTCGGCATAGATTCATCTATGCCGACGGCTTTGCCGTAGGCATAGCCCTGCCACGTGGCCTTGCATGATTCGTCCCCGTTTTTGACGGCGGCGTCCGTTGCCGTCAGACGAAAAAGACTGCCGACGGCTATACTATGCCGACGGCTGACGCCAGGACGTCGGCATAGGCCCCTATGCCGACGGCTTTACTATGCCGACGGTCTGACAAGACTACGCTGACGGCATCTACGCCGACGGGTCTATGCCGACGGCAGCCGTAGGCATAGACCTATGCCGATGGCTTGGGGGCCTATGCCGACGGCCCTTGGCCGTAGGCATAGACCGCGAGTCCGGTAGTGAATTTAGTTGCGTTACTGTCTCTGTATGGACAATTCTACTGTTCGGGGTTGAGGTGACAAAACAACCTGACAGGACGAATAACAAAGGACTAAATGGAAGATCGCCGTCATGTTGACCGTGCAATCGATCCAACCGTGGGAAAACATATGCACAGTGAGTAATTAGTAGTCGACTCATCAGCATGAGCTTATATACATGTGTAGGCGCTTTGATTTTGTTAGGGAGGACTGTTATTACATGTGAGTGCTTATACTTGACTTACCGAATATAGTGCATTATTCTTAGTTTGCCCAATGATTCTTACTTTCTTTAGTTACTCCATCGCAATATCATCCATTCCCTCCCACACCAGCTGCCACTCCGGCGGCGGCGACCACCTCCTCGTCAGCCGCCACTTCAACCCAATCTGGTCCCCATAGCGTACACGAGCTCTTCCCATGTGCTCCGCTGGCGTCACACCTTATGTCCATCATCGCAGTCCCCTCGCCGATGGCGCACACCCAACCACTGGTGGCACGTCCTCGCCCAAGATGGCGGCGTTGTGATAACCAATAAGTGTAGAGGATAACAGTAACCTTCGATGTGATGTATCACAAACCAAGTTTATTTATCCGACACAACGTGAGCCAAAAAAAACACTTATAAGCTTTAGTGGTTGCATTGTCAATTCAACCATGTCTAGAAACAAAGTGCTTGCTTGAGAGAGTTTATTAGTAGTAAATGTGATGAAGTGTTGGTTGTTTGATTGCAGTGGAGTAACAAAAGTAGCAATACCCAAAAGTTCCCAAGAACAAAGTATTTGAAAGAGAGAAACATTTATCATATGTATGTATAAGGATGGATAATGGCACGTTGCATGTAGTAGTGGCACCAGGATTGGGCTAGGTCCCATGCAGCCTTTAGCACTGTAGCCACAGTTAACAAAAGGATTGGGCCTCAAGCCCTAGGCCACCGCCCGGGCTGCCTGGGGCCTAGTGGGTAGAATTAAATATATAGTAGCGGTAACATAGGATGATGATAATATATCGCTCATTCAACATTTTATATAAACATGTATTTCATTTATAGTTGTATGCGCTCGCGATAAGAACTTGCACAACATATTTTATCATACCCTCATGCACCCCCATGACACGGCATGCGCGAGGAGCTAGGGCATGCCGCCTCCTAGCACGTCATCAAGGCTCCGTGTCTCTTTTCCAGTGCAACTTTCAAAAATG
>NC_041385.1:108646935-108647945 GCF_002162155.2 Triticum dicoccoides | reverse complement strand
TAGAAAACAACAGCTTTGAAAACTTTGCTGAAAACAACATCAAAATAGTTAGTTTTATTCAAATCATGTAAGCTAGAGGACACAACTATAGCAAAAGTGATCAGAAAAAGTTGATACGTTTGAGACGTATCATCGCCCCCTAAGCTTACCTTATTGCTTATCGCCAAGAAATTCGGTTGAGAAAGTGAAGCGACAAAGAGAAATTTTACTAACAAATTAGCATTGTTTATGCACAAAATTTTTGTCCATCATCAAAATATAAATATCGCATGAGAGTGATCAAAATGAGTAACATAAGTTTAGCAACTATGTTCTCTCATGATGGGATCTTAATAAACCAACAAGTAAATAATATAGAAGCTTGAAGCACTAACATGGTCAGAATGAACATAATGCAACACGGTAACATGATATATTGCAAGTATATTATCTGCGAAGCAATACATAATTGCAAGACATCCAAAATGTCTAAGTGACGACTAGATATTATAATTTAGAGCAGAGAGTGCCACCATCATACAAGACTGCTTCCATGCCCTCAAGAGTCTCCTCCCTCCCGGCTCTGAGGTAAACATACATTATAATGCATGCATATTTCTTCGAGAGGAATAGTACTTGTTGTTTCACTAAGACGATAACTAATGGTTGATGCTTGATTTGCCTTGCCTTGCAGAAAGACAGGACATCCATACTGATCAATGCGAGGGAGTATGTGAAATCTTTCAAGTCCAATATTTGCGACCTCAAGGAGAAGAACTAGCTAGACATTCCAAGCCCAAGTAGTCCGGTGTGCCGGTGGCTCTTTGGTCGAAGACGGTGCTTAGAGGGTCGAGGTCCAAATAGTTAAAGCCGTCATAGTAATTGATGATAAGGAAGATAAGACAATGACATGTGAGGTTTGGATGGTGAAGATAGCGGTGATGCTGGCCCATGATAATACGATAGCTAAAATGCATGAAGGATCAAATGGGGGAAGCCGACACCAACCTGATGACGATGAGAACTAGCAA
>NC_041385.1:108645316-108646610 GCF_002162155.2 Triticum dicoccoides | reverse complement strand
TCTTTGGGCATGTTAATTTGACATTGCAGCTCAAAGTAATATGGCTTTCTTAGACTATGCTTTTTTAATGGGAACATTGATTGATTTTTTGATCTAGAAATCATAGAAAATTTTCTATCTTATTTTTCTTTGAGTATATAAAAATCGGAAATGTTAACGCCCACACGTGTGGGCGTTTGCACATCGCCCACACGCCTCCATCACCACTCATTTTGCCACGTATGAATAGATGACATCAGCAGATTTTTTTTTAGTTTTTGGCTTAAAAATGTTGTATCTCCTAAATAAAAAAGCGAACTAAAAATCCGTTTTCACCATTAAATCCGTCTCGACGAGATCTTCAAAACTAGACCCCATGTTGATATGTTTCGACGAATTTTTTTTTGCCAGAAGTTGCCACGATGTTTACACTGCAGTTGCCATAGGGCTTAAACTAAAGTTGCCATGTGGCAATTTTAGTTTGTAGATCATGGCAATTTTAGTATTTTGATGATGGCAACTCCAGTACTTTGACCATGAAAATTATTTTTTGTATGAACCATGGCAATTTTACGTGCATGTATCATGGCAATTTTAGTTTATGGTTCATGGCAAGTCTAGTTTCTTAATTCTCCGTTTTATAAATATTAAAATTTACTTTTAAATGTAGAAGAAAATAGCTGAAACATATCATGGCAACTTCAGTGTAAACATCATGGCAATTCATATGCAATAGACATGACAACTTTTAATCCAAAAAAAAATTCATCAAAACATATCAACATGGGATCTAGTTTCGAAGATCTCATCGCGAGGGATTTAATGGTGAAAACGGATTTTCAATCGGATTTTTCGTTTAAGAGATAAAACATTTTAAAAACTGAAAATCCAAAAAGATTCCTGCATGCATGCATGCGATGACGTGACAATCTGTTTACATTAGAGACGTGTGGTGCGTCTCCCTTCTTGCCACACGTGTGGTAGTTAGCGCGACCCATAAAAATTTATAAACAAATCAAATACAACAAAGGAAAAAAGAAAACAAAAACCAACTATCCCACTATAGTTTTTTCTAACATAAGGAACAAATAATATGAAGAGACTAGGTCAAATTACCTCAAGGATTCAATCCACTCATCCAGGCAATCAATTTTTTTTGCCTTGGTCCTATGCTTGACAAGTATGAGATATTGATTTAATCTATACTTTTTAGAAGTCAGACTTGACTCCTTATTTCTGAAAATCTTTCCATTTTGCTACATCCAAATGTTCCATTAGCCCATGATGATAATGTCCATGACATTTTGGTGGTGGT
>NC_041385.1:108637578-108645051 GCF_002162155.2 Triticum dicoccoides | reverse complement strand
GGAAGGAGGTGCCCGAGAAATAGAATCCCAGCAAGATTGAGCAAAAGTGCAGTCCCATGGAAAATGCTGGACAATATCCTCAGTATTGTCACTACAAAGGGCACAATCAGAGGATTTCATGTGGAAGGATTTTTGTTTGAGTAGTTCTCTGGAATTGATCATGTCATACATGGCCAGCCAAAAGAATCGTATGTCTGATTATGCTAGCACACTTCTAGAGACACCTCAAAAAAAATAAGATGCCTCTGGTTTCCCATCAAATGCTTATACATTGTGTTGGATGAATATTGTTGCGACTTCCAGTTAAAAGTCCATTTTTTGATTAATTTGTGAGAGAAAAAACATTATAACCAACTGAGCAAGCATTAGCAAGCTACTACTACATCCGTCCGAGTTTATTAGTTCCCTTCGTATGACTAATATATACTGTAATCCGATCACACGATGTAGATGTTGGCTACATTTCACTCACCTAGCTAGCTAGCTAAATACTCCGCCCCTTTTGGTTTAGAGGCCTATCTCAAAAATCAGAAATTTTCAATTTGTAAGGCTCATTGTCTTGGGAACATGCAAATATAGGAATGTCCACATTACATTCTATCAAAAAAAAAATTCCCAATGTAAAACCAACCAATGCAAGAAGGAGTGAGAGGGCCATACATGTAACATTAATATGTTGCCTAACACTTAAATAGGTCCTCCTTGATTGGTTAATGTGATTTGCAAGATGAACCCAATAAACCGGAAAGGAGGTAGTAGTTAGGAGTAGTACTTCTAACCGAAAAACCACTTGTGGCCGCATCACATATTCTAAAACACCAAGAATGCGTGCACGCACATGAATCCTATATACTACCTTCGTCTGGATTTATTAGCCCCCATCATATTTTGTGTCAAAGTTTGACCACATATTTGAGTAGCAAAATGTTAATGCATGCCACAAAAAGTTACTCCATCCCTCCCGGTCTACAGGGCTCAATTCAAAATTCTCACCAATCATGGTAGATGATGAGTGGTGGAATAAATTTTGTATGTTGCAAAAATACTCAATTGATACGCTTGTTTTCCTCAAAAAAGTGTGTTTACTAATTGACTAAGAAGTTTTACATGCTCTGGTGAGTTTTCTTTTAATCTTTGAATGTAGCGATTTAATGCACCTCAAAATCTGAACATGTGATGGGGAGCAATAAAATTGAGACTTATAAAACGAAAAACAATTTTTTTGAGATAAGCCAAATAAACCGAAAGGGAGAGAGTACGTGTACTTTTAATGATATTGTTCTTGCTACGTATACTTTATATTTTATTAGTTAAAATCATGGTCAAATTATGACCCAAAATACACAGGACTGGTAAACCTTCAAATATGAATACAACAATATAATTTTTTGTGGCATGCATTAATATTTTGCTACTCAAATATGTGGTCCAACTTTGACACAAAATATATAGTGGGGGTTAAAAACCCAGACGGAGGTTGTAACTTATTATCTCAACATGTAAGCATGTCACCTCACCATATAATTATGAATGGGATAAGACTCACCTCAACATGCATTCATGCAGCATGAATTCATTCATGGGAAAAGATTCACCACAACATTTTCAACTATGCATGAAAAATGTTTCCATTCAATTATGTTACTTATATTTAACAATTATTATTACAACTATATATAATCGAATATAATAAGCCAAATATATTTTAAAATTTGGCTCTCATGTTATCAACCATTTCCCATCGCAACGCGCTGGCAATTTTCCATTGTTAGTAGTAAGCTAAGCCAGGAGAAGTTAGGTTTGAGGATAAGTTAGGTTTGTGTGTACCAGGTTACCTGAGATTGTCAATAGGAATCTTTCAGGTTGACCAACGGAACGCACCGATTACGTTGATCTTGCTAAGATTTCTGCAAGAAAAGTAAAAAAACCATGATGTCACGGCGATTGGAATTCTGCAGACTAGACAATGAGTTGTACTAACGAGTTAACCGCCTGATGTGATGTTCTCCGGCGCAAAGTGGGAGGAGGAGGCGGTCGGCGAAGGTCGTCGCCAAGCGCCATTCGCACGACCGGCGACGAAGCCGTCCAGTCTCGGCCGGGCTCTGGCACGCTCTGCTCCGCCTCCGCAGATCGGGTCGTCAGGAGACCGCCGCTAGCTTAGCCACCCACCCACTCACTTGTTGTTGTCGCGCTGACCTCGCCCTCGCTCTTTATGTGACGTCGTGGCTTGAACCAACGAGAAAGGGAGATGGACAGAGGTTTTTGCCCGGAGCACGAACTCCGCCCCGCCGCACGAATGGCGTATTCTTTCTTACCTGAGCACGTACTCAGTCTCCCGGCTACATGGCTTACAGCACAGCTCCCTCGGTACAACACACACTTGATGCCAGGCCTTTTGTGTAGTCCCCAGCAGCGCAAAGCCCAAGTTTTTCATGCGCACGACGTGGCCAGCTTCACCTGTGGCTGCTAACTATCGTGCATGGCTAGCCCACTAACCAACTGACTCCTTGCATATGTAGGCTGCTAAATCACATCCAGCCAACAACCTAACCAGAAGTCTATCCTACCGGTCATGCACTCACCTAGATGGCCCAGGTGACGTAGTTCTCCCCCGTGAGCACCGGCGCTGGATGCGCCACCGCGCCGCCCGAACCGCCACCGTAGGGTACGATGGACATCATCGGTGCGCCCTGATCGCTACGAGGCTCTGATGCCAAATTCCTCTCACTACACCTCCCTAAGCCGCGCTTATTGCCCTGCACCGCTGCGCCGTCAACCGCAGCACAGCACCTCCACGGTCGTCGCGCCGAGCAGCCGCGGCCTCTGCGCCACCACGCAGGTCCTCCGCGACCGCCGCTGCTCGTAGCGCGCACGGCATCACGCCACATCGCCGCGGACTCGCTGCGCGTTGCCGACGCCACGCGCTCGCCGCGCGCCCGGCATCATGCCACACCGCTCGTGGACTCGTCGCGCGTTGCCGGCGCCACGCGCTTGCCGCGGCCGTTGCCAAGACCTTCATATCCGCCGCGCACCACGCGCGCCGCCACGCGCCACGGCCGACTCTCACTCTCGTAAGCAGTGCGGTCAGAATAGTACTAATTACGGTAGTGTTGCTGACTGGAAGTGTTAAAACATGGTGATGCGTGATGCATGGACAATTCTACTGCCACGTATGTAGGTACTTACATACAGCCGGGGCGAGGTGACAAGACAGACTGACTGACAGGACGAGGAACGACCGACGAAAAACGGAAGATAGCCGTCCTCATATTGAACGTACAATCGATCAAACCGTGGAATATGTATGCATGATTGATTAGTAGTGGCAGTGACTCATTAGCTTATAATATGATGTAGGCGCTTTGATTTTGTTAGGGCGGAGTGTAAGTAAAAACAGCCTATTTTGACTTGCTATCCCAAATACTAGATAGGAAGTGCGGCCTGCCGCACCTCGCCTGACCACGTTTTAACTAACCCGGTAATAGAGAATGTATTTACAGGATGGAAATGTAGATAAGGAGGGAAAATGATAAAAGATGTTTACTGATCCAATACTAATCAAAGAGTATGAATGATCTATTTCAGGTGAGATTTCAACAGAGAGCAGATACATGAAATAGTCAAGCATGTCTGAGCCTTGCATGTTCAAAAGGATAAGCAGTTATTAGTATATGAAAAAGGCTCAGGAGCAAGAGACGAAAAGGATAAGCAGTTATCAGTGTATAACAGCTTACAACACATAACAACCGTATTAATCCTATGTTTTAGTGGAGAATATGCATAGCAGGTATCTTGATATCATGTATTGCGACAATTGTACTTGCATTTGTTCATATCAATAATCCAACACCAAGAAAAAAACATCCAACACCAATGCTCAAATCCATTATTTCATCCTCTCATTTTAAAACTTAAATCAAAGATTGCACAAACAGTTTGTAACTGTACAAATCCACCATGAATAAAGAATCAATGTCCAATCAAGCATTCATTGTACAAACAAAGTAAAAAGGCCATGAGAGGCAACATAGAGGTATCATCGACAATTAAGACGGAGACAGTCCCCAGTTCTTCAACACGGCCACGTAGCCTGCCAATGAGCAATGTCATCCCCATTTGTGTACCCTGGATGTTGGGGATGAGAAACTAATTAGGTTTGGACATTCAAAGGCATATCTACATGTGACCTTCAAAGGCTATCACAATATGATGTTAGTGAAGTAGCAAACTCGTATAAAATATGCATATGAAAAATTGTCCAAATTCATAATGAAATAAACATACCCAGCAATCAAGTAGCTTTAACCATTTTTTATCACTCAATGGCCATGCAGGTAGGCTACATAAACAGTGCTGAAGACTAACAAAAGGTGTTGCCTACAAAATGGTGGTTCGGTAATGCTAAGATGCTCCCAGAGTCCTTAAGATGCAAAAATGGTGAGCTGGCCAGTTAGCTTATTTGGCGTATAGTTATTACTGGCTCAAAACTAAGAAGCAATCTCCAGAATGTTCCGGAAGCCAAAACATGCTATGCAAAAGTTCTATATATCATATAAATATGTAGCTTCAATCCAGCAAGCGAGTAACCTAAAAGTATACGACCAAATGACAGAGTACAGTAGAGCTAGCAGGGACCTAAAAATTCAGAAACTCTCTAACCACAACACTCACTGCTTGCTCAGCTTATCTATCAATGCTACCAATTGAATTAACATGTCCAAACAACACAGCATGATGTATGGTTGTTCAGGGCTTCCTGAGTTGACCGATCTAGTAATCCTCCTTTGCCAAAGCTAGGAATATGTATGCAGTTAGTTAGTACCTTCCTTTTCTGACACAGTTCTCGTGGTCGTGGCAGTAGGCATTGAGGTCGTCGCAGGGCTCCTCCCAGTCATAGTCACTCCACCCCACGTCCCTGAACTCGATGTACCGGATACCGACTGCTGCAAGAGTCATCCCAGCAGAAGTCAGGTCAGAAATCATCACATATATGTATCACTTTCATGCTGCTGAAAACCATTTAGCGTGTCAATAGAGGGAAAAAATAGCACAGGTGCATCAGAACATATCTATAGTTTGAAAGAACATATATATGTATGAAAGCACAATCATGCAAGAAGGCTCGCGGACTATTAGGTACACCAACAGTATACCAATTAAACACGAATAAAATTGACAGTCACAATCATAACCAGAAATTGTCCACCAAGAGCATAATCACAATCAGAATCAGAAATTGTCCAGCAAGAGCATAACAAATGCATGAGCTTTTTCTAAAGATCGTTAATAATGCAAACCATAGAAGAATCCACCGAAGCAAAGTAGATGGATAAGAATCTAACTACATGAGCATAATTATTATTTAAAAAAAAGGAATGTGCATATTTGGCAAGTGGATTATAATATATACTCAGGGCCCACAAAAATATGAATTAGGCTATATTGGATAAATCATGAACATATACCCCTATTACATGCCAGGCAGAAGTGGATAGATTAGTTAGCTATATATGCATTTTTTTCCTAAACAAAGGTGTTTCCCTCTTCATATAAAAAAGGTTGAGTCCTCAAAATTTGTACGTCCGGATGAATTAGAATATTAGGAGGTTGTTCACTCAATGAGAATCCTACACACCCAAACATACAGCCAAAGATGGTGGAACCAACAGAGCAGTAGTACCATCTAACCATCATCGAAGTCGGAGTAGCAGCCAAAGGTGCAACGGCGAGCCAATCTCAAGGAGCACCAGCCACAAACCCTAACCGCACCACCAGACAACGGCCACAACAGTATCCCTGTACCGGTACCACACCATGGATGGCCAGCGATTGAGCAACAGGAGCACCATGGAAATAAGACACATGGGCATTTACATGAATACAGCTAGCAGAGATGAGAGATAAGCAACCGTTGTCATTTTCCAAAGCTATCGCTTCCCCATCTGATTATAACGATAAAATCATATAATTGTGTTTATCTACATTAGTAATCTAACACCCAGAAAATAAATAAGCAGTATTAATCATTTTTCCAATCCATCATTGCTCTTATAATTTTGTAGAGAATGGCAAAGTTCAGTTAAGGAACCAGAAATAGGAAAGATTATAAGAAAGAAACACTAAAATATTGGAATAATTATATTTCTCTACATTAGTAACCCAATACCAAGAAAATAAATAAGCAGCCATAATCATTAAGGAATCCAGGTACATGCATTAAGCATACAGAGACCTATTTCCTGGAAGTGACACTACTCCCACTTGAGAAATAGGAATGGAGAGAGATGGTTGCAGTCAAAAGAAAGTCATTAACATGGCTGTCAAACTTATAAGCTCAGTTTATTTTTCACAGTCAAACTTATAGGCTCAGCCTATTTGTCAGGCATCAAACTACTTCGTATGGTTAAGGCAGGATCTAAAATGAGAAAGAAAGTAAGGCAAAACAACACGATTTCCACTACTCAATAATCTAAGCACTTGGGTAATTACACTAAGCAAGACGGCCGGATTGCGCTGAGCTTTGTGTGCGTCCGAGGGCTCCCGTGAATCTTATTTCTGGATAGCTTTTTCCCCAAATGGTAGCTGTGGATGGAGAATGGTAACATCAAGAGGTGTAGAGAGTAGCAACAACACACCTTGCTGCTCCGGGATTCTGTGGACAGAGGAGCATCAGCCTAAAAAAGCTTGGAGACGCCATGACCTCGTCCAGCTCCGCGACCGGCGGCAACCTGCAAGGCAAGACAATGGAGGAGTAGGGGTTAGAGAGAGAGAGAGAGAGAGAGAGAGAGAGAGAGAGAGAGAGAGAGAGAGAGAGAGAGATGGGTTAACCTGGACGGAACCTCCAGCAGTGAGTTTTGGTCAGAATCCTTGTCCGCGGGGTTTAGCATAGATGATAATTTATCTGGGGCTAACATGAACAGGTTGTGACGCCCGGATAATTAAGCTACACTAACCCTCTCCTAATGATGCCATGTCACCACTGTCACTTTAGTTAATCTCGCGATAGTTCGAAACCGATTTGAATTCAATTTAAAATCAGGCAAACAACAAAAGTTTTCAAAAATTAAAACTAAAATGTTCGGGTTGTGTCAAATAAATCGTAAGTAATTATGGTGGAGAAACCAAACTTTGATAAAATGTTTAAAGGCTCTAAAACAATTAAAACAATAGTGAAAACAATTAAACAAATCCCTATTGAATTTATAAAATGGTAAAACTATTTTATTACGGGTTAATAATTAATCTCACAGTAGTTTGTTGATAAATACAAATTTAGGCACTAGTGGTAATTTTTGTAAAACTAAAGATAAATGAAACTACAAATAAAAATAAAAGAAAATAAAATATAAAATGAAACAAAAATAAAATAAAAGGAAAACAACTTTACCCCCCCTCCCCCACTGGGCCAACCGGCCCAACTAGTCAGCCGGCCGGCCAGCCCACTACCCCCTGGCCTATATCCTCGCTACCCCC
>NC_041385.1:108623712-108637299 GCF_002162155.2 Triticum dicoccoides | reverse complement strand
CCCCACTCCCTTTGTTTTCCCCCTCGATCCAGATCGGGGCAACTGCGCCCCGACCCCGTCGACCAACCCCGCCGCCCGACGTCGTTCGTCGCCACCCGGAGCACAACCTCGCCGGCGCCTCCTCCTCACCGGCCTGCTTCCTCGTCCCCGACCTGGACGCGCCGCCCCCGACACCGTCGTCATCGCCCGTGCTAGGCGCCGCCTCGGTGGCGCTGCCCCGCCGCCGCCGCCCTGCGCCGGATCGACCTCGCCGTGGCCTCCTCATCTCCTCCCCACGGGTCGCCCCCGAGCCTCGCCGCCCCGCTTCTCTTCAACGCTGGTGAGGCCATCGGCCTCTCCCCCTCAATCTGTGTCGCCGACGCCGATCACTGCTCGCGCGTGCACGACCCCGCGCCCGCTGCCCTGCTCGCCAGCCGGACCTCGCCGTCCCGCACCTGCGCCTCCCCATGCTCCCTCTCCTCCTCCTTCCCTGCCTCTGCCGCGGCCACCCCGTACCCACCGTGCGCAGCCACCGCGCCCGTCCGTGCTCACCGCGGCCTCGTCTCGCCCGGCGTGCCGTCGCGCGCACCCGCAACCGTGCCCCTGAACCCCGCTCGTCCTTGTCGCCTGCTCCCCTGAGCCGCAGGCGTCCACACCTGCTTCCCCGCTTCGCTCTGCCTCACCGCTCGCGTAGGCAGCGTCCCGAGCCTCATCAGCTCCCGACCGCTCCACGCCACGCGCGTCCCATGTGCGCGCTTGCGCCTCCCCTTCCCCGGATACGCCCCGCGGGCGCTGCCCCGCCTCGCCGGCGTTGCTGCTGCTTCGCCGCCAGTGGCCGGACTGGCCCCCGCCGCGCCGCTGGTCTCGCCCGAGGCAGCGCCCGGGTTGGCCCCGGTCGAGCGCCCCCGCGCCCGATACCATTAGCGCCCGCGCCCGTTCGCGAACCCGGCACCCGCTAAGCCCGTAGGGCCTACGACAAACGGGTCCCACCAGCCCCAGAATGTTTTATAAAAAAAGGAATTAATTAAAATAATATAATTAATTAATTAAGATAATTATTTAACTTAATTAATCATGTTAGTTAATCCAATTAAGCCTAATTAATTAACCTAATCACTTTGATTAAGTTGACTAATCCTATTTAGTTAACTGTGTCAATGACAGACAGAACCCACACGTCAGTTTGACCCAGTCAACGCCCTGTTGACTGGTGACGTCATGCTGACGTCATGATGTTGTCAGTGTGCACTGTTCTGGATAATGTTGAATTTAAATAATTAAATAAATCCTAAAAATGAATTATATCTTTTAGAATTGATATAAAATAAACCGTAGCTCAGATGAAAATACTTTGTACATGAAAGTTGCTCAGAACGACGAGACGAATCCAGATACGCAGCCCGTTCGTCCGCCACGCGTCCCTAGCATAGTGAACCTGCAACTTTCCCCCTCCGGTTGATCTGTCCGAAAACACGGGACACCGGGGATACTTTCCCGGATGTCCCCCCCTCACCGTTATCACCTCATACCGCGTTAGAACACGTCTAGCTCTGCTTGTTGTCCTATTATGCACTTGCTTGCTATGTATTTACTGTTTCTTCCCCCTCTTCTCTCCGGTAGACCCTGTGACGATGCTGATGCCCCTGTGGTCGACTACGTCACCGACGACCCCTCCTTGTCTGAGCAACCAGGCAAGCCCCCTCCTTGATCACCAGATATCGCCTATTCTCCTCTATACTGCTTGCATTAGAGTAGTGTAGCATGTTACTGCTTTCCGTTAATCCTATTCTGATGCATAGCCTGACATTGTTGCTACATCTGTTGATACCTTACCTGCAATCCTAAATACTTAGTATAGGATGCTGGTTTATCATCATTGGCCCTACATTCTTGTCAGTCTGCCTTGCTATACTATTGGGCCGTGATCACTCGGGAGGTGATCACGGGTATATACTATACATACATACATACTATACAGATGGTGACTAAAGTCGGGTCAGCTCGATGAGTACCCGCAAGTGATTCTGATGAGGGGGCTGAAAGGAGAGGTGGCTCCATCCCGGTAGAGGTGGGCCTGGGTTCCCGACGGCCCCCGACTGTTACTTTGTGGCGGAGCGACAGGGCAGGTTGAGACCACCTAGAAGACAGGTGGGCCTGGCCCTGTTCGGCGTACGCGGATACTTAACACGCTTAGCGAGATCTTGGTATTTGATCTGAGTCTGGCTACTGGCCTATACGCACTAACCAACTACGTGGGAACAGTTATGGGCACTCGACGTCGTGGTATCAGCCGAAGCCTTCTTGACGTCAGCGACGGAGCGGCGCGCGCCGGATTGGACCGCGTAACATGACTTTCTTTGTAATGGAGGTTGCTAGGTCTGCTTCCGGCCGTCCTCGCAACGTGCAGGTGTGCAATGGGCGATGGGCCCAGACCCCTGCGCGCATAGGATTTAGACCGGCGGGCTGACCTCTCTATTGTGCCTAGGTGGGGCTGCGACGTGTTGATCTTCCGAGGCCGGGCATGACCCAGGAATGTGTGTCCGGCCAAATGGGATCGAGCGTGTTGGGTTATGTGGTGCACCCCTGCAGGGAAGTTAATCTATTCGAATAGCCGTGATCTTCGGTAACAGGACGACTTGGAGTTGTACCTTGACCTTATGACAACTAGAACCGGATACTTAATAAAACACACCCTTCCAAGTTCCACAGACAACGCGGTGATCGCTTTTCCACAGGGCGACGAGGGGAGGATCGCCGGGTAGGATTATGCTATGCGATGCTACTGGAGATGCTACTTGGAGATGCTACTTGGAGGACTTCAGTCTACTCTTTTCTACATGCTGCAAGACGGAGGCTGCCAGAAGCGTAGTCTTCGATAGGACTAGCTATCCCCCTCTTATTCTGGCATTCTGTAGTTCAGTCCACTGATATGGCCTCCTTACACATATACTCATGCATATGTAGTGTAGTTCCTTGCTTGCGAGTACTTTGGATGAGTACTCACGGTTGCTTTCTCCCCCCTTTTCCCCCTTTCCTTTCTTTCTGGTTGTCGCAACCAGATGCTGGAGTCCAGGAGCCAGACGCCACCATCGACGACGACCCCTACTACACCGGAGGTGCCTACTACTACGTGCAGCCCGCTGACGACGACCAGGAGTAGTTAGGAGGATTCCAGGCAGGAGGCCTGCGCCTCTTTCAATCTGTATCCCAGTTTGTGCTAGCCTTCTTAAGGCAAACTTGTTTAACTTATGTCTGTACTCAGATATTGTTGCTTCCGCTGACTCGTCTATGATCGAGCACTTGTATTCGAGCCCTCGAGGCCCCTGG
Organism: Triticum dicoccoides; assembly: GCF_002162155.2. Taxonomy (NCBI): domain Eukaryota; kingdom Viridiplantae; phylum Streptophyta; class Magnoliopsida; order Poales; family Poaceae; genus Triticum; species Triticum dicoccoides. The sequence continues at coordinate 108,633,993 of NC_041385.1, read as the reverse complement.
CTTGTATTATGATGCTTGTATGACTTATTTATGTTTTAGCGTTGTGTTGTGATATCTTCCCGTGAGTCCCAGATCTTGATCGTATACATTTGCGTGCATGATTAGTGTACGATTGAATCGGGGGCGTCACACAGGTTGAGTGATGTTGCTGCTGCTCCGATGGCATTGCAGTTTTCAGCAAAAATGCGCTTCTTCTCAACTGACAAGAAGAAGCCATAGCCCTGGATCTCGAAGGAGCTATTCTCATGGCTCCTCCTCTCACTTGTGCATCTTCACAAAAAGAACAAAATCACAAGACATCTCCATGTTACTTGCAAATAAGCCAAGTGCAGAAAATGCAAAAACTAAATGAAAATCAAGTGCAGAATCTACAAAATGTATGTGCAGTGTAGAAGCAGAGGAACCAAGAGTGCTAACATAGAGAGGGCACACATTTATGGTTGTTTGTAACTCTTGTGGAGAGTAATCATGCCAAGCTCAGACCTGATCGTCGTGTGCGCAAGACTGATGACTGCATATATGAAATTCTTGACATTGTAGGATTCCATGTAGTGATCAATAATCTAGAATATGATCTGCCAAGACTCTAAACGAACTCATTATTGTCATATCTCTTGTATTGTATTGTAGAAGTATAAAGTAGATAGAGACACATTATCACTTCAAGACTAATCAGTTGCCATATATGAGACTACATCAAGTGCAATTATAATAGTTCACGCTGCACAAGGCAATCACTTTTGAAACAGATCAGAAGATTCAGCATAATTAAACTGAACATTCTACACTATGCACACATAATACAAGCAATTTTGTACTGACAATAAAGTTCCAATGACGAGAGCATCACATAATATGGATAATGTACTGTAGTTGTATACCAAACTTCTGTTGTTATTCTGTTCACTTATGATCTGTCCATATGTCTAGTTAATAACCCAGACCTGAATTCTATATTTATAATTATTGCTTACGTTCATTCATTCATGTGGACATAACACAAGCACACCTCATGAGAGAGATATGTCAGTTCCAGCTAGTGCTCTTTCCCATAAGCGAAAAGAAATACTGCATCTACATATGAAAACTAAGATCAACTGCTTTCAGCACATGGATCAAATCAACAACAAGCTATAACAAACATCAACATAGGCCAGCAGTGAAACAATAGGTTTTTTTTACCAAAAACGACAGCATCAAGCTGCTACTTGCCCCATGTCTTGTAGAATTAATTAGGAACTTGATTTATACCTACTGCAGGCGAGCAGGAAGCAGTGCATGGGCATGGAGGTGGCAGAGCTTCTCCTTCCTCTTTTCCTCCTGCTCCATTCTTTTTCCACATCTGAGGAACAACATCCACGTACCCAAGAAACGACCATGGCATGAAACCCTAGCCACCACAATGTGCAGCCGAGAAAGCCAAGAAAACAATCCTGGTTAATTGTCCAACAGAGAGAATAAAGGAATGATGGAGAGGGCGATTTTATACCTACTCTCTTGACCCCGTCTGCCGAAGAACACCGCCATGGTGGCGTCGAGCAACAGCGCATCGCAGGACCAGATGTGGAAGGCAAGGAGGACCAGCGCCTAGGCGACGGTGGAGACGACGAGAAGCCGCGGCCGCGCCGACCCCCTGGGCCACGCCGCCCGCGCCGCGTCCCATACGCCGCCGCCTTTGCCTCGCCTCGCCATTCCTGCTTCCCTCCCGAGGGAGCTGGGGCCGGGGCGGGAGGGGGTAGAAGGAGGAGGACGTGAGGGGAGGAGGCCGGGCGCCAGCGGGGAAGGAGGAAGCGGCGGCGGCGGGCTCGGGCAGAGCAGCGGTGGCGGGCTCGGGCCTTGGGTTTGGAAGGAGAGAGAGGTGAGGCGGGAGGAAGAGGAAGGGGACGACGCGAGTGCGGCTGTGCGGGAGGAGCGACGGCTAGGGTTCCTCTCCACAGGAGCGGCCCCTTTTATACCGCAGGACGCGAAATGATGAAAATGCCCTCGTGGAGGCGCTGGAATTACGAGCGGTGGCACGAACGGGGTGGAACTATTCATTGCTACAGGGCTCCTCTGTGATCCGACGGCCCAGGTTATCCAGCGGCTCGATCCGACGGCCCAGATCAGATCAAGCAATCAGATTCAACGGCCATGAATGCCTGATCGCTGTGAGAGCTCGGGAGTGGCTTGAATCCTTATTTCTCGATACGGTTGAAATTTCGTATAATAGTTGCATGCAGCGCATCCTAGATACGTAATGATGCCAGCAACCAAGACACGTGCAACTAGTTTGGCGTAGACGGAGAATTTATGTTCAGCCAAACTTTTCTAAACAAGAGAAATACATAAGATAAGAGTTGTTCCCCCACGTTCTCATCATTAAACTTAAGCAAAAACATCTTACCATCCACGTCAAGGTTTTTAGTGGAACACGCAATACCAGACTGGTGTTGTTATTTTTTTTAATATAATTAGATTTGAGCAAATGTTCATGGTACCACAGAACAAGCAGAAGAGCACATCTAAATTACCTTATTAGTAAGTAATTTAACGAACATCTGATGCGGTCGATCGTTGAGATCGAAGGCTGTTGCAGCCCGCTCGAGCACCGACCGCCGTGGCGACGCCGCCGGCCAGCCTTGGCACTCTGAATGATTAAGCTGCTGCACTCTGAATGATTAAGCCGCGACGCCTTCTGTATGGGGAGGCAGGGGAGCGGTTTGGACTGGGACAACGACACCGATGGTGTGCCAGCTGCTACGCGAAAGCGGGAGCTGTCCGGGCCTTTGAGGGCCCAGCCGGGCCTGTGGGGCCACGGGCCCGGTAGGCTCCTGCTATGGCGTCCGGTCGGCTACCATCGTGGACGGTAGAGGTGAGGCCCTCCCGTATGCCGACGGTGCTGCTGCTCTAGTCCCGGCTCCTCTTCTTCATTGTGGAGAGACCATCTTCGCGATGCCGTGGTGAGACAGCGTGGAAAGCTTCGTGTCCGTGTTGGCGCAGGGTGCTGGTCAGTTTGGTGGCGAGCTCCGAAGTGCCTGAGGTAGAGGCTGGGATCGGGAGAAATCCCTGTTGGCTTGGCCGACACCGACGTGGTGGCGCCTGAGGGTGCCGCCGGACCTTCCTGGAGGGCGTCGGGGCTACCCTTCCTCTCTCCTTGTTGCGTATCGGGGAAAACCCTTGGCAGCAGCGTCGTCATCGTCGCGTCCCTTCTTGGAGGTGTTGATTGGTACCGGCGCTTCGGAGTCTCGGAGCTTGGTGGGCGATCCCCGGTGGACGCAACGGTCACGAGGCTTCGTCGTTTTTGTCGATCCGCCGTTATCGGCATTTGTCCTTTTTTTTCTCTTTCATTTCTTTTGGGCGTGATCGTGCTGCTTCCACACCAGCTCCTATCGTTGGTTGTATCATATGGTTGCTTTGTAATACAAAGCGGGGAACCCTTTTTCTCATATATCCGACGTACACAGTGCCTTCAGAACATCAAGTAGAAGAGTATAACTAATTCGTTTACGTTAGTGATGTTGCTGACCGGAAACGTGAGAAAGCATGGCCATGCATGATGCATGGACAATTCTACTGCTCGGGATAGAGGCGACAAGGCAACCAGCTAACTTACAGGGCGAGGAGAGCGACCGACGAATAATGGAGGACTAAATCTAAGATATCATTCGTGTTGACCGTGGAGAAACATTCAAGCAGTGACTGATTATCAGTGGCTCATCCATCAGCTTGAGCTTATATATATGTAGGCGCTTTGATTTTGTTAGGGAGGACTCGAGTACATGCATGTGCTTATTTTGACTTCCGAATATAGTGCACTACTCTTCGCCCAATGATTCCACTTTTACTACTTCTTTTTACTAATTGCTTTGACAGCGGTGTCAGAGATAGTTACATAGTCATATCTTGTGCGTCTTCCATGTTGAGAAGATAGACCTAAAAATGTGACTAAAGAACATTTTCATTATAAGAATTTGAAACCAAACAAACTGATGCCAAGCTCATGTCACACAATATAGTTCAAGAGGGCGGCATTACCGTGGTGGTTTGATCGAAGAGCCAAGGTCTACTTGAGCTTCGAATTTCACAAAAATGATCACAACTTTGATTATTTTTTTGTAAAGACAACTTTGAAGTTTCTGAAAAACTACTGTAAAAGGAAAACAATCGCACATAGATGGTTATCAAGATGGGCTCTACATAGTGTAAAGTGTGTAATCATCATGTGCATCCCATGGGTGACACTAGCCCATCACACCATCCACCGTTGTATTCAGCCTTTTCATCTGATGGTCATACGGTGTTTGAGTGTTAGCAACCGATAAACATTGTAAATCATTGACTAATACTGTACTTATTGGTTTCAAATTGTATGATTATAACATCAAATGATGTCAGCAACCAAGACGCGCTGGCACGAGGTGCAAATAGTTTTAGTGTAGACATAATCTATGTTCAGCTAAACTTTTTCTATATATAGGAGAAATAGATAAGATATGAATTGTTTCCCCCACATTCCCATCATTAAATTTAAGCAATAAAGACCTTACCATCCACGTCAAGATTTTCAATATTAGACTAGTATTTTCTATTTATATAATTTAATTGTTGGACTTTACTAACATCTATGCACCATGCCAAGACGATAGGAAAGCTGAGTACCACAGTTCGCTCCATCGAATTCAGATTGAGGATGAGGCTGATTGGATATTGCTAGGCGATTTTAGTTTGGAATATCAGCAACAGGAATAAGCCTGGTGGTAATTTACAGGAGATTTCAATCTAATACTGTCAGCAGTGAAAAGGGTGTTGTTAAAATTCCTCTAAAGGGCAGAAAATACACTTGGAGTACATGATACGCAACATCAGCTACTTTTACAAAACTGGACTGATTTTTTACTTCAGATTCTTGGATTCAAACTTATTAAAACACCCTAGCTTTTCCTCTAGCAATGACTACATCTGATCACATCCCCCGTGTGATTCAAACTCAAATTATCGTGCCCAAGAGCTAGTTTTTCGGGTTTGAAAATTGATGGGTGGAGCATGAGAAGTTTATGCCTTTGTTTGAATCTGTATGGTTTCACTCCATTCATTTTGTAGATGCTGCCAAAAGAATTTCTGCCAAATTTAAGATTCTCATAAGGCAACTCAAAACTTTGGGACATATCTTTATCTTTCCTAAAAGATGAAATTGATGGTGCCAATTGCATTATTTTCATATTAGATTCTTTTGAAAACCATAGATAACTGTTAGTTTATTCAGTTTTTATTATTCGGTGTGGTTTTTAAATTAATGGCATTCGTTGTTCGGTTGCATTTTCGGTTTTGGGAACTTCGAAACCGAACACACCATATACACTGAACTCTCTCACCAGACCTACTATTACTCGCAAGCTAGCTCATAGCAGACTTAGAAATTAGCTAGCCCAAAGCCCAACCAACCATTCACACGTAGATTCCCATTTGAAAGTCATGGCGTGCACCAACTAGCTCAATCAGCTAGGCCTATGCTAGCTAGCCGAAATCCCAACCTTGTGTTGATATTGTTTTTTCTTTGTATCTAAGGTGAGCGGTGTTGTTCGTTTTATATAGAGTTTCATTCTATGTTTTCATTTATATTTTCCTATAATAAGCTATTATTCCATATCCCGTCGTGGATTGGTTTGATTACCCAAACCACCGAACAAACCGAACATAAATATATCAGCCTAAAACATGAATGCCCACCCCGAACTGTTGCAGACCGAGTCTACTTTGAGAGTAGCATGGAAAGAACATGTCACGGATCTACTCATGGAGCAAAAGATTTACTAGCAGCAAATCCTCAAAACGTCCTTCGTATAGTTTGCCTAAGTTCTCAGTTCCAATTTTTATTTTTCCCCTTGGCCTATCATTCAAAAAATATATTGTTCATAAGTTTCTTGTTTTCTTTGTTCAAATTGGTCTTTGCACCAATGACGCAACGTATGTTATCTCGTATTGCCAAACATGGCTACCTCCTGAGCAATCTGCAAACTGTTCCTTTTGGTGAAAACACTACTTGAAGCCATTGGAAACCTACAAAACACATGCTACATTTTTACATGGAAATGGAAAGGATGTTTTGTTTGGAGGGACCACTGGTAGGGACAGAGCTTATAACTTGGCCGGCCACAACCTTTTTCTTTTGCAAACAACCAACTTTTTCCTATCCATCAAGTTTAGCTAGCTGAAGATGTGGCTTCACTCCTTCATTTTCCTTTTTTGAGTAGAGGCATTTGCTCAGTTTGGAGAAATGGAAATTCTGTTTGATGACATCATCCTTGGTGATGATCCTGACTCTTGGCAATTTGCATCACATGCTTAACATTTCAAGGTGGACTAGACTTATAAACTCCTACTTGGAGATTCCACATCAATTCCTGCTATTCCCCGCATTTGGCAAACCTGTAATCATCTCAAGCAAGAAAAAAATGGCTACTTCTGAATGATCGATTGAAAATCAGGCAGGTTCTACATAGGAAGAATTTCTTCATTCACGTCTACACTTGTCTCATGTGTGACCAATTTATTGTGGAGTCAAGGGATCATCTCTTCTCCCACTGTTCATTTGCTCAATTTGCTGGACGAATATATGCCCCACTTCGTTAGCCTTATCAGTTGGGATTCAAGATCAAGTTGACAATCTCACGCATTTATTGAATTTGAGTTTGCTATGACATCATCATTTTGGTTGCTGGGTAACCTCACCACCTAGACGAAGAGGTTACCAGACAACATGCATTGCATGTAACCAAACACCATGCCTTGTGTTTACGCCTAAACCAACCGGCAACCGAACAACCCATCTTTCGTTCGCTCCAAACAAGATAGAGGGTATGCAGGCAACCACACAACATGCAAATGTTGGTTTTAGCCTGTTTTCCCCCAGTCAGCCTCAACTGGGTCAAGCATGCAATGCAGGGAAAAATTGCTACGACAACCAAACACGCTGTTGCTCAATTTGCTAGAGGAATATCTTCCCCAGTTGGTCAACCTTATCAGTTGGAATTCAAGATCAAGTTGGCAATCTCACACATTTACTGAATCTGATGTTTGCACCTCACACATTTACTAAATCTAACGTTTTCTATGGACGTCATCATTTTGGTTTCCTGGGTCATCTATAATACTAGGAATGCCTTCATTTTTAGAGCGATTGCTCCGAGCCTTTGTGCTTGCACAAGTTGCTTCAAAGAAGAGTTGCAATGGCTAGTGCTACAGGCCAAACGAAAGTCATATGGAGCCCTTTCAGACTGGATGCAACATTTCAAATAAGTAATATACTTACACCTGCTACCCTCTACAATCTTCTTCTTTGTTCTTGTAATTGTTTATAGTTCTAGCTTTGAGGCTTTAGCTGGTTACTTAGATTTCATTTGATTTCCTTCCACTTTGTTGTACGTAGACTTGGCTTTATGAGAAAATATATAAAAATATACCATGGGAAGAAATTCCTACATTTTTGGGTCAAAATAATAATTTCATTGCTTTGCTTCTAGAACAATGTAATCAAGCATTTGTTGTCTTAAGCAAGTGTTCATGCACGTTACAAATATAACAAAGAGTACATTTAATTTCCTTAATGCTGTTGGAAATTTCATAACATGATTACATCTTAATCTAAATGAGAATTTGCACTGCTAAAAAATTGCTTATAGGTGGGGTTAGATTAGAGGTGGGTTGGTTATGGGACCTGCCACTTATAATCTAGTCTGGAACCAGTGGCGGGTATTAAATTGTGCCCTCCACTACTATATTATTATAGGAGTAGCCCGTGGGTAAATGCGCCAATGACGGGCCATGGTGTGGTGCCCGCCACTGATGTATTAGGTACCTATAGCGGCCGTGGCCCACCAAAAAAATATTTCGCCCCGCGTGCTCAGATTTGCCAAAAGTTACAAGTGGTGGGTGACACTAGCCGCCCGCCATTCATGAGATGGTAATAATTGAAGTGATGATGTACAGTGACTTTTCCCACCCACTCTTCTTCCTCACTTCACTTGTTGGGTTCCCTAGTGTAGGAGTTTGCAATGTACAATTTTTCCATGAGTGAGCAACCAAGGTATCAATCCGTGGAGATACCGACCCTGTAACAGTTGGTCGATTGTTCTACAACACAAACAAAACTTCGCTTGTATCCTCTATAGTTCTAACAAGTGTGTCAATCCTTAATAGTCTTACTAGTCGCACAAGGCTATTAAAATATAATGTGGGATAAATATTTTTGAAATAAAACAAAAGTGAAATTAAAACATCGTGTAAAAGTTATTGGAAGGTGATTCTTATGGCATACATTGTACTAGGGTTAATAGGTTCATCAAACGTACTCTCCAAATCATAAAGTGTGGAAACTAACACTATCATGTGAAAACATGCATCACGAAATTTCATGTTCGCATACAAGATTGATGGATGTGTAAGATTATATATAGGCAGTTGATTACCATTATGATATGGTTTCGAATTGCAGATAGTCCCTTTCCTTTTCACCAAGGTGTGACCCTAGGTATCAGACTCATGGGAGGATGTGCTCTATGAAAAATATTGAAGCAAATTATTCTTCTTGTAAAAAGTTACAGTTTCCTGGACCTTCTAAATAACAATTCTTTTTTGGTGTACACAATAATATGAAAAATACCTGGACCTTTTACAATCTTATACTTGTGTGGGACCTCATCTTGATTTACAACATGATTCTGAACGACACCCTTACGATGTGCTCACAACACGATTAAGTGGAGGATGTGTTTAAAGTATGTCACGACCAGTTATCAATCTGCATAGGGAGTCGGTTATCCAACCGCCGACCCTTAGCGTCTTGCGTGCTTACCTCAGTTATTAAGGATTTCTGCAGACAATGTCAAATAAGAAAATGTCGTTCCATGATATTTTAAGTCAAAAAATTTGTGTAAATGCACCAAATTTTGACCCCTATTATAAGAACTAACTATTTTTGATTTTTTTTTATGTTTTATTTCCTTTCATTAACAGTTTGAATGGCTAAAGTTAAAACAAAGCATTTCAAAAAAATGCTAACAATTTTTTTTATGTAGGCTGCGGTTTGATGACTATGTGTTCACTCACAAGCTATGACAGCTTTGAAAAAATTATGGAGCATGCTCCATATGACTTTTGACGACCGCTAGAGTTGCTCCAACGTATATACATAAGAATACACCGACCTATGTAAGTACCTATCGAGTTTTGACTTGCTTTAGTAAAAACTTCCGTCATCTTCCAACGATAGAAACAAAGTGAAGAAACGGAACATACCTGTGAACCATCCAACGTCAGCTTGATCAACCATTCTTAGTAACACCTAAAAGTACAGATAAAATCTACCATCACAATGACAACTACTGAGAGTGTCTTCCACTCGACGCAGCCTGTAAGAACTGACCACGAGATCACCAGTATCTGTTTGAAAAAAGCGTCCAGTGACAAGCACTACCGGACTCGCGGCCTATGCCGACGGCCCAGGGCCGTCGGCATAGGCCATATGCCGTCGGCGTAGATCTATGCCTACGGCTGCCGTCGGCTGCCGTCGGCATAGCCCCGTCAGCATAGATCACGTCAGCGTACATGTGTCAGACCGTCGGCATAGTATAGCCGTCAGCATAGAAGCCTATGCCGACGGCCAGGGGCCAGCCGTTGGCAGTGTTTTTCGCCTGACGGCAACGGACGACACCGTGAAAAGCGCTGACGACTAATGGGACAACGCGTGGCCAGCCATTGGCAGTGTTTCTCTGCCACGAGTCGTCCCCTGGGTCCTCCTGGCGGTAGGGCTATGGCTACGGCAAAGCCGTCGGCATAGATCATCTATGCCGATGGCTTTGCCGTAGGCATAGATCTGCCACGTGTCACACCCTGGGATGCTGCATCACCGATCCGCGTAACACCTACCGTATGGCCGAAGGTATGCCGACAGCTTTGCCGTCAACATAGTTTTATTTTTTCCTTTTTTTATTTTATATGAATTTTTTAATATTTTCTTATAGTTATATTTATCCTTTTTTATTTCATATATATTTTTAAATTTTTTATAGTTATATTTTTCCTTCTTTATGTATTATTATTTCATATAGATTTTTTTATTTTTTTAAACCGCTCGGCCCTCTCCTCTCCCGAGAGGGGAGGGGAGGGGAGGCACCGAATTCGAGCAGCTTCGTCCGCCAAGGCCGTGGCCTGGTCGCGGGTATGGGAGCGCCATGGCCGCCCTCGCGTGCTCGATCGGGAGCTTAGTTCGTCAGGTGAGTGAAGGGGGAGGGGGTCGTCGACGGT
>NC_041385.1:108597290-108622563 GCF_002162155.2 Triticum dicoccoides | reverse complement strand
CCCGCCTAACCCAGGAGCGGTTGACCACGAGATCTAGCCCTTTGACTTCCCATGGACGGGCTTTTACCAGTGTACCTCTCGACCCGGTTGTGTCAGGTCCGCCGATAGGGACACCCGGGAGCAACATCCGAGCCAAACTCACAGCTACATCCACTCCGTCTAGACCCGACATGTCCTTTCCCCTCTCCAGGTGCTGGCGGCGGCACCGTCCGTGAGGGGGGCCACGCACCGGATACGCGTGCCGCCTCTTTAGACATGCCACAACACTACCCCGCATGTATGACGGCCCGGTACGACGCTCCGGTGGCATTGCTACCCCCAGGGCCTCCATCCCGCCTAACCCTGGAGCGATTGACCATGATATCTAGCCCTTTTTTTCCAATACCTTTTATAGGCTGATATGCGCTTTGTTCGCACACACTTGATGTGCTCCTAGCACTCGTTATACCTAGGGGCTTCTTTACCAGAAGCTTATTCATATGGGTTTCACGCCCAATACATGTGTCATACTTCCGCATGTACCTTTTATTCACCATTATATGCATCGTATGACTTAAGTTTTGGCCAAGCTGGGTTGCCTGGCTCCTGTGCTTACCCCTACATTCCCGATTGTTCGGCTAGGAGGTAAAGGGAGCACCTCTGCGATTGTTACTGCCGGGTCAGCCGGATGTGTACCTCAGACTGGGTGAAGCCGAAAGCTAGCGTTCTTAAGAGAATATTCGGTCGGTGACCTAAAAGATGATTTATTACTTACTCATTTATCTGCCCTCAGATGCTTTTTCTGCTATTTTCGCAGTCCGACATTGCACCTTAGGGCATGCCTCCCAGGGAAAGGAACCCTTAACGGAACTATTCTCCCTGGAAGATGTTTCTTACTAACCATGTAATATAACCTAACTAGTTGGGCACTTGTCTGATAAAGCAATTATGACCCCGATGCCTTGTCTCCATGCATGCCCCGGTTCTTTTATAACCGTAAGGGTATTCGGACACACTCCGGACTGTTGGGTCCCGAGGTTGAAGCGAAACGGTCCGCAAAGACAAACGATCTACAATCCAGCTAGAAGGCATCTTACATGTCATTTCCAATTACATCGTCAAACCGACTGATTGTACTCCTCCTCAATCCCATCTAACAGGCTGTCTAATTTACAGTCCCATTGGGAATATTTCGCGGCCAGTTCTACTTGGCCGTACATTAAGCTTACAGGGATCTCCTTCCCATCAGGCCCCGCAGGTCTGACCTCGGCCATGTGGTTTGGGTCAGTCTTTGGGTATCGCGTCTTCACCATGGCCCAGGCCTCCCTGGCGCCCTGATGGCAGGCCGATATCTTCCACAAACGGAGGCGTCGCCGTGCTCCCTGAAGCTTCTCAGCAAGCTCACCAAGGCCCTCGGGTAGGGAGATGGATGGCCATAAAGCCTGAACGACGCCACTCATCGCTTGCCGAACACGTTCAAACAATTGCACCAGCTCGGGAAGTTGGTCACCCGTTGACCCAGGCATTTCCTCCGCAGGGCGACCTGTGAGCACACCTAAAGACATATTTCTGTCAATCGACTTCCTCGCCAAATTCTTCTTTTCAAAGGAATTTGCTCAAGCACTTACTATAAATGCCGCGACGAAGCCGCTGATTCTCCTTCACGGAGCCAGACAGCTGGCCTCGAACACCCTTCAGCTCTTCTCCTAGCTGGGTGTGGGCATCTTGGAGCTTGTCTCTCTCCTGCTGCACCTTCATAAGCACCCTCTCGCCGGCCTTTAGCTGACGCAGTAGCTGTTGCTTGTCCGGATCTAGTCCGGCGCCCTCTGCAATATTATTGTCAGATTCATGTCGCACTTTGTTAATTACTTATCTTTTCAAAGTACGTCTTACCAGCGGGGGTCTCTGTGGCTCCCACTGTGGCGGCCAGTGCGGCCTCAAGTTGGGCCTTGCACTCTTGGAGCTCCTAGGACAGATGGGTATTCTTCTCCGTAAGATCCTGCATAGAAATAGATCCTTAAATCAGTTATTTTAACTATTTTAAGTCTTGGGGGCTACTGGCATATATAACTATTAAAATTACTTACACGTATGTCTTTCACATACTGCTCCGTGGCTCTGGTTAACCCATCTTGAGCGGCACGGAGGTGCGCGTTTCCCGCATCAAAGGCATTTAACGCCTCCAGGGAGAAACACGCGTCACGAAGAACTGTCCGGCGAAGCCTGTGATGCATGGCGCTCTCCACCTCAGACCGGGTGGCGGACAGCCTGTCAGCATCCTCCGTCGGAGGAGGTCCAACTCATGCCTTGTATTCGCCTCCCCTCCCAGGCCATGCGTTGGAGCATGGCTGGCGGAGGCTTGATTGGCAACCTCTCCGGACACTGTCCGGCGAGCGCTCTTTCTGGAAAAGTTATGAGCATTAATATACCTCCTGGGAATCCTTCCCTTAAAAATAGCGGTGCTCCGTACCGTTGCGGCGACGTTTCAGTTCGCGTCGCACTCCTCTTCCCCCTGCTGGGCCGGACTGGCCCTTGTTGGCCGGCCACCGCGGGTTCGGCTTCCCGCCTTAAAGGCACCTCCTGCGATGCACCATCAGTATGAGATGGTCAGAATTGAGCACGGATTAAATGATGGTGTCAAGACCTCGGTCATAGTCACCTGGGAGGCCGGAAAGAAACCAGGGTAGTCAGCCATAATGGCGACTAAAGCATTGTCTATGCTGAGCTGGTGGAACAACCCCGTCGATCAGTTCCACCGCTAAGTCCGGATCCTCTTCGGAGGCTGGATCAAGGGACCTTTCTGGATCCTCGGGTTGTGGAGCTGGGCTTTTTATGCCCTCCACATCCCGACGCAGTTCCTGTGTCAAAATCATACAATAAGACAATTGCCTTTAAAGGCACGGATCAGATATGCATGCGACCGCTTAACCAGCTCCGAGGATTGTTCATGGAAAATCCGTTCAGAGGATTCGTGCGGAGGAAGTCCTCCTTCTCCCCCTTGTATAAGCCAGACAGGATCTTCACCAGGTCGTCGGCCGAGCCAGGTCCCTTGCGGCCGTGACGGGTGGCATCATCATCTCCATTGAAGTCCCACATGGGGTAGCCCCTATATTGGAGCGGCTGCACCCCGCGCATAATGCATGTGGCCATGACTCCGATCATGGTTAATCCGGAATTGGCTAGCAGCCGTATCCGGCCCATCAAGTAATGGACGCTCCTATCATCTTCTCGTTGAGGGCTCCATGGGCGCCAACTCAGGCGTTTCTTCAATGGAGCGTTGCTAAACTCCGGAAGGCCGATTCGGACTTGATCTGGCAGCGGAGCGTCCTCCATATAAAACCACTCCGAAGGCCAGTCTTCGGACGTCTTCTTTGGGGTCCCGGACAGGTATCCGATCCCAGCGATGCGCCATATTTCGGCTACGCCCACTTGATATATCGACCCCTCGTGAGAGTGGGGTACGAGGCAAAACAGCCTCTTCCACAGCGCAAAATGGGGCACAATGCCCAAGAACAGCTCACACAGAGCTATGAAACCCGCGATGTGCAAAATGGAGGCAGGTGTAAAATGATGAAGCTGGAGTCCGTAGAACTCCAGGAGCCCCTGGAGAAACGGATGTATAGGAAATCCGAGCCCCCTTATTAAGTAGGGGACGAAGCACACCCGCTCTCCTTTGGAGGGATTGGGGGCGCTCTCCGCCTGCTTCCCACCCTTGTAGGTGGCCAGTCCGGCTCAAACCAGAACCATGAAGGCCGGGGGAAGATATCCCTCCGCTTGGAGTGTCACTAACTCGTTGTGCGGGACTGAGCATCTCCTCCAATCTCCCGGCTTAGGGCTGGGAGCGCGAGAAGAGGAGCCGCCTCGACTGTCCATGTTGGAATGGGTTTGGTGTCAGATGCGCCTCGATGAGTACTTGCGGAAGGAGGATGATGTGATTTGGATCTGGATCCTCCCCTCTCTTATAGGCAGCTTATTTGTGCAGCTAGGGGGTAAAACATAAAAATACCCTGGCTTTTCACATTCGTACGACGCGTGGAAGAAGACCATTATTGGACGCGGAAGCCAAGGAGCGCAGCATTTATGAAGCAACCGGACACTATCCGGCAAACACATGGAGCATGAAGAAGAACCCGCCTTGCAAACGCCAAAGACAACATACGCGCCGGATTCGTCGTTATTGAAGCCTGGTTCGGGGGCTACTGAGGGAGTCCCGGACTAGGGGGTGTCCGGATAGCCGAACTATCATCATCGGCCGGAATCCAAGACTATGAAGATACAAGATTGAAGACTTCGTCCCGTGTCCGGATGAGACTTTCCTTGGCGTGGAAGGCAAGCTTGGCGATACGGATATGTAGATCTCCTACCTTTGTAACCGACTCTGTGTAACCCTAGCCCTCTCCGGTGTCTATATAAACCGGATGGCCTTAGTCCATAGGACGAACAACAATCATACCATAGGCTAGCTTCTAGGGTTTAGCCTCCTTGATCTCGTGGTAGATCTACTCTTGTAACCCACATCATCAATATTAATCAAGTAGGACGTAGGGTTTTACCTCCATCAAGAGGGCCCGTACCTGGGTAAAAACATCGTGTCCCTCGTCTCCTGTTACCATCCGCCTAGACGCACAGTTCGGGACCCCTTACCCGAGATCCGCCGGTTTTGACACCGACAGTTGGCCTCCTCCGGCTATAAGTACGGAACGGCACGAGCACTTCCAATCCATCTCTCCTTGCTCCGCCTCTTCTTCTTCGCTTCTCCCCCTTGGCTCATCGCGTCCCATGGCGCCCATGAAGAGGTTTTCGGCCGCGGAGACGGGGAAGGCCCACCGGGAGGGGCCTGACTCCCCTCCAGCCAAGCGTGACCGGGGCCGCCCCCGCAAGCATCTCGCGACTCCTGCGAAGACTGCCCGAGGCCTCATCGGAGGCCCCTCGCTCAGTGGAGGCCACTTGATTGGCGGGGGGAGACGCGCCGTGGCTGTGCGGCCTCCCAGCCCCTGATTCCATTCGACGGAGGTGTTGCCGGAGTTCGTCGTTTGGTCGGAGGATCCGGCCGGTACTTGGCTTCAGCTCCCTCGCTTCTTCGCCAGCGAGCTGCTAGCTGGTGCCACGGGCGGGCTCTGGCTCCAGGCGGACGGCTGCTGTAGCAGGGCCTCTTGGGTGGCGGTGGAGGTTTCCGTTGCCGGGAATGTGGCGCTGACTCGTGGCTGGCAGACGTTTGCCCGCGCGCCTGGCCTAGGCCAGCGATGCACCCTCCACTTCAAGTTCAACGGCGACGCCACCCTCTTCGTGAGGGTGTTCGGAGGAGATGGCCGCCGTGCCGGGTGCTGCCCCGAAGGTGACGACGACGGCCGAATGCTCAGCCTTGGCGACGACAGCGGCGAAGAAGAGGGCGGGCACGCGCCTGGCGGCGCCCGTAGCTCGCCAAGCTTCGGTGACTCCCCTTCCAACGGCAGCTCCTCCAGCGGCGGTCGCTTCCAGCCACCACGCCGTCGCGCTCGCTTTGAGGGGGGAGGCGGATCGTCCCATCGCCGCGCCCTGGTGAAGCGTGAGGAGGGGACCGCTTGAGCTCCGGAGGGTGATGCAGATCTTCTCCCTCGGGCTGTCGCTGGGCGAGCCGCACCCATTTTGTCTTATCTGCATAGAGACAGAAGTACGGAGCCTCGCGGGGGCATGCTAGACTGTGGCTTTTAATTATCATGTTGTTTCTATCAGTTCCGTGTCGTGTTACGGTGTTGCGTGCTCATGCGTAGGAACAACTTAGCTCGGTGGGAGAAGTTTGTTGCGGCGCCAGCCTCGGGAGGCTCCGGCCAGAGGCCTTGTTATGGGTCTTGAGGCCTGCAAAAAGAAACTTGCCGTAGGGTTAGGCTTGAGCCCCCCGGCCGCAGGGGTGACCAGCTTGGGCCTAGTGATCGCGTCATGATGCCCGTGGGGCATTGACTGGGCGGAGCGCTCCCGCTGCAAACTTAGGTCGAGGAACCTCACAAAATTAAACCAGGAGACGCTCGCGAGGGTGCCCGTGCAGCCTCCCTCGCGAGTGTTGCGAAAGGAAAGAAGGTTCAGGCGAACGACAAAGACGAAAAACGCAGGCCGGGTACCGCACAACACCGAAAGCAACTCCAACTAAAGTTTCAAACAAAGAGGAACTAGACAACTGCAGAAAGCAAATGAAAAGCCGCGTCCGGCACCTAATCTAGTCTTTGATGTCTTCTCACCAGCGTGGAGCTAAGTGCTTCCACTGGGCGTGGCCGGGAGCCCCCGAGGCTCAGGGGCGGCACTCCGGAGACTCCGGTGCGTGTACAACCCCAACTCATTATTACGTGAGAGTGTCACGAGCGGCGAGCTTCACATGCATTGGCCTTCTTCACAGGCACCGGGCCTTTTCTTGAGGGGGGGTGAGCTTCACAGGCATTGGCCTTCTTCACAGGCACCAGGCTTTTTCCCAAAGCGACAAGCTTCACAGGCATTGGCCTTCTTCACAGGCTCCGGGCTTTTTCCACAGGCACTGGGCCTCGCTCAAGGGTAGAACCTCCGGAGGTGTTGAATGATCCATGCGTTCGGGATGGGCACCCCCTCCTGGGTCTCCAAGCGCGTGGAGCCGGGCCTGGAAACATGAACAACCTTGAACGGGCCCTCCCACATAGGAGAGAGCTTGTGCAACCCCTCCCCGGAGAGGACCCGTTTGAGCACGAGGTCTCCTACCTCAAGAGTCCTGGGGCGGATGTTGCAGCAGTGGTATCGTCGCAGCGCCTGTTGGTATGTTGCCGCCCGCAGCGCGGTCTCCCGACGGTGTTCCTCCCCTAGCACGAGATCCGTCCCCCTCATGGTGTCCTGCTGCGCCTCGTCAAACGCCAGGACCCGCACGGAGCGACGCCTGACCTCGTGAGGGAGGACGGCCTCAGCTCCATAGACAAGGAAGAATGGGGTTTCGCCAGTTGACTTGGTTGCGGTCGTGCGGATATACCGCATCACAGACTGGAGCTCGTCGTACCAGCCCCTGCCACAGGCCTCCAGCTTCTTCTTGAAGGTCCTGGTTTTGAGGCCCTTCAGGACCTCCGCGTTGGCTCGCTCAGCCTGGCCGTTGCTTCGAGGGTGTGCTACTGAAGCGTAGCATATCTGCATTCCAAGATTAACACAGTATGTTTTGAAGAGATTGCTGGTGAATTGTGAACCGTTGTCGGTGATGATGCGGTTAGGCACCCCGAATCGGCTCATGAGGCCCTTGATGAACTTGACTGCGGAGCCTGCTGGGATGGTGCGGACAGCTTCCACCTCAGCCCACTTGGTGAACTTGTCGAGGGCAACGTAGAGGTAGCGATAGCCCCCTGGCGCCCGAGGAAACGGGCCCAAGATGTCCAGCCCCCAAACCGCGAACGGCCATGAGAGGGGTATGGTCTGCAGGCCCTGAGCCGGCTGATGGATCTGCTTGGCGTGGAATTGGCAGGCTTCACAAGCCTTCACCAGCTCGACGACGTTGTTGAGTGCTGTGGGCCAGTAGAACCCGCTGCGGAACGCCTTGCCAACGAGGGTTCGTGAGGATGAGTGGTGCCCATAGTCTCTGCCGTGTATGTCAGCCAACAGCTCCTTCCCCTGTTCCCTGGAAATGCAACGTAGGGATACATCGTTCGGTCGCTTCCTGTAAAGCTCTGCATCTTGAATGCAGTATGTCGTGGCTTGCCACGCCAGACGTCCTGCGTCTTCCTCCTTTTCCGACAAAGTCCCTTGCACTAAGTAGCTCTTGAGTTCCACGGTCCAACATCCCTCCTGAGGCTCCAGCACCAGGAGCAAGCGTGCTCCTGAGGTCGGTCCACAAGCCGGAGCTCCCGAGGCAGGCGGCTGGGGGAGCTCCGCCCGAGGTTGTGCTTCGCCTGACGGTGGTGGCACCGCTGAGGGTTTAAATAGCCTCTCCTCGAAGACCCCAGGCTCCTGAGGCCGCCGCCTGTATGCCCTTTTTGTGATGTCGTCAGCTTTCTGATTGGTGCCACGGGGCACATGCTGCAACTCCAAACCCCAAAACTGCTTCTCAATTTTGCGAACCTCTGCTAGATAAGCCTCCATGTGCTCTTCCTTGGGCTCATACACCTTATTGGCGAAGTTGACGAGGAGCTGCGAATCGCCCTTGATGATGAGGAACTTTACCCCCAAGGCCACCGCAGCTTTCAGGCCCTCTATCAGCCCCTCGTATTCTGCTATATTGTTGGAAACCTTTTCTCCATGCTAGAAACAAAGTTGCACGGCGTAGTAGAGCCTGTCTTGAGTGGGGGATATGAGCACCGCACCAGCCCCCGCGCCGTGTCGCGAGAAAGCTCCGTCGAAGTACATAACCCAGCCGTCCGGCGCCTCACTTCCTGGAGAAAGCGACCGGTCCTCGCCCGCTTCAAGTCCTGGTGCCTCTGTCCATTCCGCTACAAAATCTGCAAGTGCAGCTCCCTTAACGACTCTAGTCGTGCTGAACTCCAACTGAAACGCTTGTAGTTCGATGTTCTATTCGGCAACCCTTCCCGCTGAGTTGAACTCCTGAGCATCCTTTCCAACAGGTATGCTGAGACAACCTTGATTGGATGACCCTGGAAGTAGTGCCGCAGCTTCCGTGAGGCCACCAACAACGCGAGCATGAGCTTCTGAGGTATGGGGTACCGTGACCTTGCATCCCTCAGCATTGTGCTGACGAAGTACACGGGGTGCTCGACGAGGGCAGGCGCAGCGATGGAGTCCGCACCCTCCGGGGAGTCGAGCGTCTCCTGAGGCGCAAGAGTCCCCAGCTCCTGACAAACTGGTGGAGCCCCCTCAGCTGTGACATCGCCTCCTTGCTGAGGCTAACTTGTATCTGCTGAGGGCGTGGCCCTTGAGGGGCCTTCCTGCCCTGGGGTTGCTGCAACTGGTGCGGTCTTGGTCTGGCGCTCCTCCCGGACGGCCACCAGAGCTGCGCCGGCGGAGTATGGTGTGGAGGCGAGATAAAGCACCAGGAGCTCCTGTGAGCGTGGCGCTACCATCACATGAGGGCTGGTCAGATACTTCTTGAGATCTTGAAATGCTTCTTCATCCTCTTGAGTCCATCCGAATGGCATGCAGGTGTAGCAATACACCCCGCATGGGGTCAGGAAAGCCGTCTTCTCCACATCTTCGACCGCCATCTTGATTTGGTGATAGCCTGAGAAGGCATCCAAGAAGCACAACAGGTCGCACTCAGCAGTAGAGTCGACGATCTGGTCAATGCGGTGGAGTGGGAACGGATCCTGTGGGCAGGCCTTGTTGAGGTTGGTAAAATCGACGCACATGCACTCCTTCCCCCCTTTCTTTGGCACAACGACAGGGCTCGCCAGCCACTCCGGATAGCGAACCTCGCGAATGACTCCTACGGCCTCCAACTTGCGGGTTTCTTGGACGATGAAAGCTTGCTTCTCGATGGACTGCCGCCTTGCCTTCTGCTTCACTGGGCGTACGTTGGGACAGACGTTCAGGTGATGCTCGATCACCTGCCTGGGGACCCCTGCCATTTGTTTGGGTTCCCACGCGAACACCTCCTTGTTCGTGCGCAGTAACTTCACCGGGGCCTCCTCTTGCTCGGGATCTAGATTGGCGCCTATGGTGAAGGTGGCGCCAGAGGACCCATCCTCGTCGACTGGTACTTGCTTGGTCTCAGCTTTGTCTTGGGTGAACAACTGCTTCTTCTTGGTGGCCGCAGCCCCCTTAGCCTTGAGGAGATCAGCACTGGCAGTCTGCGCTGCTGTGGCTGCCTTGAAAGCGAGCTTGAGCGCCTGCAGGGCATCTTTTGCATCTCCGGCTATGGTGAGGACACCACTGCTCCCGGGCATTTTCATTAGGTTGTAAGCCGGGTGGGTTGCTACCATGAACTGGGCCAAAGCCGGGTAGCCGAGGATGGCGTTGTACGGGAGGCCGATGGGGGCAACGTCGAAGTCGACCAGCTCCGTGCGAAAGTTGGCTTGGGTGTCGAATGTCACCGGGAGGCGGATCTGCCCCAGAGAGCCGGTGGGGCTGCCCCCGACACCCGAGAAGGGCAGGCTGGGTCGGAGTCGCTCTAGCGGCACGTGGAGGAGGCTGCAGGCCTCGATCGAGAGCACATTGAGGCCGGCCCCGCCGTCAACGAGGGTCCTGGTGACGGCCAGCTAGCAGATGGTAGGAGTACACAACATCGGGAGTGCGCCCGAGCAGGCAGTGTTGGTGGGGTGATTGTCCAAGCTGAAGGTCAAGTCAGACTTGGGTGACGCCCAATCCGGAGGATCTGGGCGGCGAGTCAGGGCAGCGCCGACCTGGCGGACGAACAGCTTGATGTGGCGACTCGTGGGTGGGGCTTGCGAGCCACCAAGGAGTGCCGCGACGACCGGGAGCGCGGGTACTGCATGATGGGCGAGGAAGAGGTCGCGCAGCTCCTCCCAGGAGTCCACTGAAGACGCTGGCAAGTGGAGCAACCACATGCGCGGGACGCCGGTGAGCGCCATGGGCAGCCAGTTGGCCATGACCCGGTCATCTCCCCCGGCCTTGAGGATGGCCTCCTCATATGCTAGCAGGAAAGCTAGCGGATCTGCCGCACCGTTGGAGCGCGGCGGCATCTCTGGCTTGAACTTGTTCGGCCACCACACCTGTCGCAAGGCGGGGGTCAGAGCTCGGAGCCCCCAGGGCCCAGCGCCGGCCCCTGCGGCCGGAGCGGGCGGC
Organism: Triticum dicoccoides; assembly: GCF_002162155.2. Taxonomy (NCBI): domain Eukaryota; kingdom Viridiplantae; phylum Streptophyta; class Magnoliopsida; order Poales; family Poaceae; genus Triticum; species Triticum dicoccoides. The sequence continues at coordinate 108,611,913 of NC_041385.1, read as the reverse complement.
GCGTTGCCTGCCATGAGGGCGAAGCGCAAGGTTGATGGAGAACGGGCCGTTGACAGGGAGAGCTCGGAGAACCCCTACCTGGCGCACCAAATGTGGGATTTGGGGTTCCGGCAGACCCTTGAGGTTCGAACTCTGGGGTGCGTGCAAAGATCTCTCCTCGACCAACTCACGTCCCAAGTTCTCACAAGGAATCTAGGCTAGAAAGATGAACACACGAGGGACACAGGGTTTATACTGGTTCAGGCCACCATTGTGGTGTAATACCCTACTCCAGTGTGTGGTGTGATCGATTGCCTCAGGGGCTGATGATGAACAATACAAAGGAAGAACAGCCTCGCGAGGGATGTTCTTGTGGTGGTCTTGTCCCTTTAGAAGGGTCGATTCGAGCTCTCCCTCTACCGTGGTGGCTAGCCCTATATATAGAGAGAGGCCCTGGTCCTCTTCCCAAATATTGAGCGGGAAGGGCTCCAACAATTGGCCATTTCGAAGGGAAACATCTAGTACAATTATCATGACTAAAGTTGGTCTTCGACTGCCAAAGACTCTGAAGATCACACCGTCTTGGGATCCACGGTGACCTCCATCCTGCCGCTCTGCTGGTCTTGGTCTTGTTGCACTGAAACGGTAGCCTTTCCCTGATGCCTTGGTCTGTGCATGCTCCCTTTACACCAAAGAGGAAACAAGGACACTGCGCTGGCCGGCACCCGCCTGGTGCCCGCTTGGCCTCGGTCGTCATGGCTTGCGTCACGGGCACATCATGAGGTACCCTTGCCTTGATCTCTCCGCGTCCTCGCGAGCTTGCCTGATGAGGCCGCTCCTGAGGAAGCTTCCTACCGTCAGCCCCGCGAGGCTTGGCCCCTCGCGAGGGTCTTGAGCTTGAGTTGATGAAGGTGGGCCGTACTGGGCCACGGCTTGAGCCACGCCACATGTCACAGGCAGGCAAGTCTGGGGACCCCCGTTCCCAGAACGCCGACACACAATGTTGCGCCTGTCCCGCTGGCGCTGCTCCCGGTTGGTGTACTCATGCGTCATCATGGCTCTCCGGGACGACGACGACGAGGAGCCGCCGCGGAGGTAGTGCAAAATGCGCCCACGCGCCTTGGGCAGGGGCGGGGCGGCGAGCGGCGCTCCTCCTTGACGACGCAGCGAGGCATCGGCGAGCAACACTCCACCTTCACGACACGCCGGGGCGAAGGCGAGAGCTTGGAGGGGACACCGGCTCTGGCTTCACTGGGATGAGAGCCCCCGGTGCACTACACTACAACACCAATGCAACAACATATAATCTGCCGGGAGAATGTACTTAAGACGACAGATAAACTATCAGGACAAGTAATCTCCTGGCAGATAGAACTGCCACGACAGCTGCTGCCGGAGATTACTTGTCCCAGCGTATTACATATGTATATATTATCACTCCAGCAACTTGTAGATCTTCCAAACATCCAGCAACTTGTAAATCTTAGAAACCTCTAGCAACCTGTAGATCTTACAAACCTCCAGCAACCTGCAGATCCTCCAAACCTCCATCAACCTGCGTACCTTTCAAAAACCTGCAACAAATCATGAACTCAAAATTGGTGTTGTCGTTTCAGATTTTAAATCAACATATTATAGATGTAGATGTGTTGCAGTTTAACTCATTAGCATAAAACTCTCCCAAATGTGCAACACTTAATCATCACAACAAGCAATGATTATAATGGACATAATTAGATCAAGCAGAAATTATTTGCGCTTCACATACAATTTTTTTACATGGGCAAACATGGCAAAACAAGAATCTATACCATTGTTACTTGATCTACAAAATCGTATCCAAAGGAACAGATTTCACTAATTTTATTAGTGAAGTTTCAGATGTCATATGAAAGAGTCAACCTAGAATAAAAGAAAGAATGCACAATTTTTTTTGAAGAACCCGAAAAAAAGTAAAAGTTACATCCTAAATGACATTCACAGGTGACAAATCAAACGAAACAAATAAGCAACAAAAAGAAAAAAAATGAAATAGTATCATATAGCAATAGCCCAGAGAAATATGCATATAAATAGTACTCCCTTCATTCACAAATATAGATGTTTTAACTTATTTGTGAATTGGGTGTATATAGACACGTTTTATAGTGTATTTGTTCACTCAGTTTAGGCCGTATGTGGTACATATTGAAATATCCAGAACATCTTATATTTGTGAACGGAGGGAGTATAACATAGCAATATCCAAGAGACACACTTACTTTACCTCCTCAGCTTGCTTGAGGTCGCATTTTTATTGAATGGGTAAAAGCAAACTCTATTAAGTGCTTTACCGCATCAATATATGTTTGTCTGTGTCTAGAACACGAGAACTTAATGATATAAATTCTGCAGAACCATGTCTACATATTTATATATCAAATTCAGACAACAAACTACACAAAACAATGGAGGTAAGCAAACAGAAAAGTGACAGAAAGAGGTTCTCTATCTAGCTGCTTTTCTCCCATTGATCGATAAATGGAGATAAGTGACACAACACAAAAACCATTTTTCGCAAAGATTTGAATGTAGTAGCCCTACAAGGCTTCACTAATTTAGTTTGTAGTTGCAGCGTCCATTTTGCTGCCATGGAAGATCTCTTGAGCATAAACAAACTTGGGCTATATGATGTCAAAGATACTAGTAGTACATTCTAGGGAATACGTGGCGGAGCCGGGCCATTGGTGTGGACGGCGGACTGACGGAGCATCAGCTCCATCTGCTCCTTAAACTCTGCATCGGTGCTGGCTAGACCTGGCCCAGCATTGCTGGCACGTACTGCGGCGGCGGCGGTAGCTGCTGGTCTTCCTCGTCGCCGGAGGAGATGACGATCTCCTCCCGCGCCGAGTCACCGCCAGCCGACGTCTCCACGAGCCGCCAGATCCTGCCCCAAAACCGCCTGCCGGTGCCGATGCCCAGGACTTGCCCATCGCTGGAGATGTGGGGGGGGGGGTGCGATGAGGAGGATGAGGAGGAATGACGAGGATGTGATGTGGACGGCGCCACAACGCGGCTTAAATAGCAACGGCCGGAGTTGGTTCCTCAAGAACATGCGTCCGCATTGAAGCGGCGGCTGTCGAAAGGTCACGTTGGTCAGCGCCGCCCTCCCTCCCTTCCTTCGGTCACATCCCGTCATCAATGGCGGCCTCCACGTGCTCCGGGTCGGCACGAATGCGGCACGTGCATCAGAAGGAAAACGCGGGAGGGGCGGGTGACGGGCTTTTGGTGGGCCCGGGCGGTCAGAAGCGATCTTGGGAGCGGTCCGGACTCCCGCAAACCTCTCCCACTTTTGTCTCCGGTTTGCGGGAGAAATCACGTATGGACTGCCCCGCGGACCAATATAGGTCGGCTTTGGATGACCTTCGTGGTCCGAACGGTTGCGGGAAATTTACGATTCCGCCTTGGAGATGCGCTTAATCCATCATTTTTATACTCCTTCCATGTCAGACACTGTCCTCAATTAGTCTCCTGGGTATGGGAAAATACCTGGTTGTAGATGAACCCCATAAACTGTTTTCCAGGATTTTTTTAGCAATTCAAAAACAAAGTCAATAATCTTCCAAACTTTTTTCAACAAACTTCACATGTCAGCCTACTCATAAAAAAACCGATAACGAAAAAAATCCAAGCATAAAAACAAATTGTCCAAGACAATATAGAGTGAATAGTAGTCTAATATAGTGTTGATTTTGACTTTGTCCTAACAATATCACAAAACAGTCATTTTGTCCCTAAAATGCTTAGGTCAGTGTAACATTTTATCAAGTTTGTTGCCAGCAATTTTCATGATTTTTTGACCATCTATTAAATTACAATTTAAATAATGGATTCATATGCCCCCTTGTTCCATTCGTTCCCTTGCCGTTGGTATGTGTCTGCCGAAGGAATCAAGAGTGTAGCTAATTGTAATTATATTCTATATGTGTATTTATTTCAATGTTCTCAAAGAGGTTAAGTGACTTTGATATATCATGTCAGCTTATTATTGTTGTGCATAATCATGATCTACCATTAAGGCATGTACAATGGTTGATAAGACAGCTTTTTCTTAAGTCTTGCATATAATTTAGAGATGACAAAAAAGTTTGTCTACAATGGGTTATATCTTAGCCTTATCTTCAATAACTAGTCATTCCTTAAAACATAGTGAGACAAATTGTGCTAAGAGATCATCTCTTGTCTTATCTTAAATAAGAGAAGACAAACCTTTTCTTATGAGTTCTTTCTCCTCCACCTCATTATTTATCCTACGTGGCACTCTTAAGATAGCATCATTGTACATGCCCTTAGCGCTCTTAGATTTAGTTTGTAGCACAATATCTAGTCGGTAGGTCTGTAGTACTATCTAATCCGATCGTGAATGAGAGCACTCCAAATTCTAAATTGTGAAATGGCAGAGTTCTGTATTCAATAAGAATAAAAGAGTTTTCCAATTAATTAGGGAAAACCGAGTGAAAACCAGATTGCCTAGTTAATTCCGAAAACCGGGCGAAAACCATCACAACCATTGAGCGACACACACACACACACACACACACACACACACACACACCACTCCAACAAGTGCATCGCCGAGACAGCAGACATGCGTCATCGTCATCACTCCTTCTCTAGAGGCGTCATCGCCATCCCTGAACCCTAACAAATGACTCCAACTTCGTCGTAGGCGATCATCGACTCAACTCACACCAAAGAGGCCGTGTAGAGGTTTATGAAGATCTGTGCCAAAACTCAGCCGCCTGCGACCAGAGAGCGCAACCCTGACTCCGACGAAGAACTATGAAGGACAAAACCAGGCACGGCTAGCGCCACGAAAGATCGCCGAACGAGCCACTTGCTGCCAGTCATCATACACCACAAGGCTCCACCACCGCAGCTTCGACTTCACAGCAACAAACAACCGAGGTAATCCCATAGACATGTCAAAGCAGAGCCGACTACCTTAACCATTGCCACGTTGCCAACATCGTTCCCACCATCATCATGGCCACAGAAGCCTAGACACCACAACTGCCGCCAACCACCAGTCCCGCCTGCCGATGCCGGGCTCCGAGACGAAGCCCCCAAGAGGGAAAACGACACCAAAGCCCTGTCATCGTCCGATCACAATAGGTCGTGATGGCGGGATCCGTGTAGGAGGGATGTGGCAGCAAAGCAGCGATGCCTCCAAAAAGATCATCGACAGACACAACCGCCACCATCGCTGGTCATGGCACAGGGCCGAGACAAGGTCTTCACCCCCTCTTCCACACCACCTCAGTCGCACCTCATCCCGCACCGGTGTCGGTAAGCTTGCCAACCAACCAACCTGCTGCCGAAGAAGCACAGACCACCGCCGCAGCCAACCGCACCTCGCGGAGACCATCGACCGACACCCTCAACAGATCCATCCACCGCCGACCGAAACAGGACCACCAGACGAAGTACAGCTCGCCGTGCCTTGCCGAGCACCATGCCAACAGGGAACAATGGAGCACCGCCCGAGGCCGAATCATGCTCTGCCTCCTCCCGTGTAGACCCATAGGGGTCAAAGATTAGGTAATTAACCATCAAAATTGTTGACCATCGATGAATTGATTGGAGTTGGTCATTCTGTACCGTATACCGAGGAAAACGCCTTCTTCAAAAAACACCACTCAGTTTGTACCACGAGCTGACACGTTAACATACATTGAGTATCATCCAGGTCAGTGGACCACGATACATGCGAGGGCTGGCTTGATTGTAGTCGCCAAATCGGGGAAGAAGATTAGAGTTTGTTTGGGGATGCTTTCAGTGAATGTTGGCTGTTTTTTTCCTTTTGTCAGCCGTAAGCTGCTGGTAGTGCTCCCTCCGTTCTAAAATAAAACCACGACAAGTATTTTTCGGTTTGGACTAAAACCATGACATGTATTTTTGAACGGAGGGAATAGTAGTTAAGGATTCTCCTAACAGGAATCAGTTACTCAGATATCTGAAATGCCTCGGAAAAGATGAACTGTAAGATTTGATATCCACCAAATATACATTCGTGCGGAAGTAACTAAAGAAGTCAATTCAAAGGAAGTAACTAAGAAGTTTTTTCTTGTCGACCATAAGTGACTAAGTTACTCAAAGCATCTACAATCAGACTTGACAAATCCGGCTCCTTAAACGCCCGCCAACCAGATTTGTTAGTAAGCTGCTTGTAGGGTCTCTTGTTGACTGTGGGCACTGACTGGTCACGCCTTAAATTTTTCTTCTTATCACCGGACACCTTAATTAGCATACCTCAAATCCATACAAAGTCATGCAACTGCGTAAAATGTAAAACACATCATCCGGCCACTACATCAGCACATGCCATCGGATTACTAAAATTTGACATGTTATACCTACATACTAGCTATGGAAAAGATCATCCACGACTGCCATTGCCCTTCCCGACGCCCTTGCCGGCCTTCTCGAGAAAGTAGTGGTCGAAAACGCAGTATGGATCCAGTCGGATATGCTCGTCGCCGGAGCTGTCCGACCCATCACTTTCCTCCTCCTCTTTGGAGGGCAGTCCGGCCATGTCATGGATCGCCTGATTTTGCTCACGGGCGAGGGCGCGCGTCCTCCTCCGCTGTCGCTTCTTTACAATGCAGGTGCGGATGACTCCCTTCTCTGCGGTAGTGTGTGCCGCCGCACCAGCCGCCTCCGCTGCTCTCATGTGTCGACAGCGAGGTGGGCCTCGGCCACCCTCATCCTCTCCTTCCCACGACGGGCACACCGGTCCCGGTAGCACTCATACTCCCGCAGACCGGTGATGGGACAAGGGAGATTGGAAGGCTCCTCGGAGGACCGCGATGATCCAGCCTCAGAGGATCCGAGCACCCGATGCGACGAAGCAATGGACTCACACTGGACAGATCCCGTTTTCAGTCGGGCGCTGTCCTCCCGGGAGCGGTGGAGTGCAACGCGGGCGGCCATTGCCTCCTCCAAACCGCACAACACGACACCCCAGTCGATGGATTCAGACTGGTCAGAGTCAGATCCGCTGCCCGCCATATGCCGGAGAAGGCCGGAGATCGCCGGACGGGAAGTTGGGTGGCGGAGTGGAGTGGAGAGGAATGGAGTGGCTAGGATTTGGTCCGAGGAGCGGATGCGGACGAATATATGTGGGGTTGGGTGGGCTAGCGTGGGGACATAGCGGACGTGCCCGGGCCTCCCGATATCCGCCCTATATTTGAGATGGATATGAGGGGTGCCGGTCAGCTCGGGTGTTTGATGCCGGTTTCAGGCGCCCATCTGGGGCGGAACCGGTTAGTGATCGGCATCTTCCTGAGCATATGAGGGAGGTTTAAGGCGCTTGGTTGTAGATGCTCTCACATGCATACAATCATCTTTCCCCTCTTTTCTTCCAAAGACCATACACAACCATGTTGAAATATCCTCGATAAAAAAACCATGCTGAAGTAACTAAGAAGCTACCCCATGTGCTGTGTATATACCGGTCCAAACCCAAAAGGTGTTCAAAATGTTTTAGTTCCATGCACATATATCATCTTTATTAAGCCCGTCCGGTCCGGTCCCACGCCTTGTTCGTCGATGGATCGAAAGGTGCCATATTTCCGGCCAACGATAATGGACCGTGGACTTCCCAAAGTCCTCCATCAGCAAGGTCTCTCTCATCATCGTGTAGATGTATAGTTCGTCGACATCATCAACTTCCCATAGATTCTCGACCCAAAAAATAAATAAATAGCTATAGCGCTAGCTTCGGTTACCGTCGCACGTGCCCCCCTCCCCTCTTCTCCCCCAAGTCGCCTGTCATGATCGCGCCATTGCTCCGGCCCCCCTGCTATATATGCACGCTCGCATCCCCCAGCGGAACCCCACACATTAGCTTCCTCGTGGACGGCTTGCCACTAAGCTATATATCTACACGTGCACATATATACGCACGGTCCCATTTCTATTGATGAACTGAGCGAGACTCGACCGAACCTACGGCGTCTAGATCGAAGTGATCGAGCATCACCTGGTCGCCATGGATAGCAGCAGCTGGAGCTATGGCTATGGCGCCAACGGCGGCGCCGCCGCCGGTAACAGCGGCTTCATGTGCGGTTACGCCGCCAGGTGTGTGCATTATGGCGCCCTACCTCGATCGGTTCCCGTTCATCGCGCACAGATATCCATCTGCCAGTTGATGGATCTCTTTGATGGCTGTGTGCATCGCTTGATGCAGAGGCCCGGGATTATTCTCCTTTTCAACAAAAGTTGATGGATCTCACGGCGATCCTTTGATTAATTAGCATCACTGGCGCAAATTTGTTGGAATAATCCATGTTTAGCTTCGGTTCAAGTTACTTAGGTGCATAGACAATTACTAGCCACTGGGATATCTGTCTGATGGGTCTCTTTGTATGCAGCTGCGTCGTCCCTGAAGGGCTGATGCAGAGCAGGAAGGAGGAGGAGCGCACGCAGATTCAGCACCACCTCAACCAGGCAAGCATCCATTGATTGATTGATATGCATACGTGCGACTGTGCACACTTCAACTGTTTCTGATGATAATATCGGACATGCAGATCAGCATGCAGATGAACATGGAGGACGAGCCAGCTCCGTACATCATCCCTGCCGGCGACGGGGCCGCCGTCGGCATGCAGCAGTCCGTCCTAGCCGAACTCGATTTCCTCCCCTCACACCACACCGGTGGCTGCAGCTTTCCCTCCTCATCCTCCACCTCCTCCTCGTTCCGTTCGGCCTCGCTCTCTTGCAGCCCGGAGAACTCCTCGGCGCACGCCCTCGCGACGCCCGCCGTCGGCCTGCAGTTCCCGGAGGTCTCCTCGCATGTACCGCCGCTGGTGCTCCCATGTGACGATGACTACCACCAGTACGTCCTGAACTTCCACGACACGGCCGCAATGGAGCCTGCCGTGGTGCCGGCAAGCGCGTTCAGCCGCTACGCGCGGCACCTCGGCGCGAGGCGGAGGCCGAAGCCGGCATGCGGGCAGAAGATGTTCAAGAAATCCATGTCCGTCCTGGTCAAGATGCAAACGGCGGTGAGGTACAGCCACCAGCAGCACCACTTCCAGCAAGCGTCGGCGGTGGCCGAGCTGTCGTCGGTGAACCAGCTGACAGCTTCCAGGCTCTCAAGACCGTCCTTCCTCCCGGCTCCAAGGTACACATAAACATAATTTGAATGCATGCATACTAATTTCTCCCAGAGCAGCAGTAACACGTTCTTTGACTAGCTAATGATGATTATTTCTCGCTTTACAGAAAGACAAGACGTCGATACTGATCACCGCGAGGGAGTACGTGAAGTCCCTCAAGTCCAAGGTCTGCGACCTCGAGGAGAAGAACAAGGCGCTCCAGGCGCAGCTGGCCGAGTGTGCCCGCGCCGCCGGCCGGGTCGAAGAAGACGACGCCGAGAAGGTCGAAATCCAAATAACCAGAGCGGCGGCGGATCGGGAAGATGGGACGACAACGAGTGAGGTTTGCACGGTGAAGATAGCAGCGAGGCCGGCGCATGGCAACACGATGGACGTGGTGCTCAGGACGCTGCAGTGCCTCAATGACCAGATGGGGGAAGAGGACGTCAGCCTGGTGGCCATGAGCACCAGCTATGGCGACGGCGTCAACGGCCTCACCGGAGCATTCCTGACGATGCAGCTCAAAGTAATACACTCTTCTTATTCTTATTCTTTTCTTTACAGTATGCTTAGATATTTTGATGGGAACTCCATTCGAAATAAAATAAAACTGTATACATAATCAACCAACTGAGCTGAGCATGATGTAAAATTGTACTAGCAAGTAGTACAATCCAGTAACTGGATCACGTGTTGGCTTCATATATTTCAACAAGTTGGCCAGTGGACGTGTCACACACACTCCGGCCGAAACCCTAAGCGTGCGTGCACACGTGAACTGTAAGCTAGGCTAACCTTAGGTAGGTAGTAAGTGTGTGTACCAGGTTACCTGAGATTTGTCATATGGAATCTCTCGGTTGACCAAAATGACCAACGTAGCGCACCAGCAAGCTAGATTTTTACTACAATGATGATGAAAAGTAGTAACGCATATGGCGTCACACTCTTTTTAAATTCTGCATAGACTGGAAAATTTAACTGGAGATCTTGATGCGGTTGTTGCAGTCAGCGTCCGGCGCCAAGTGGGAGGAGGAGGTGGTCAGGGAAGCCGTGGCGAAGGCCGTCGCGGCCCGCACGGGCGCCGACCGCCGTGGCGACGCCGCCGGCCGGTCTCGGCACGCCGAATGATTAAGCTGCTGCTCCATCCAATGGTCGGCTCCTCGTGCTCCTCAGGAGACCGCCGTTAGCTAACCACCCACCGCCGACGGATACATGCAGTGCCATCAGAAAATAGTAGACTAAATCACTACCGGAACAGGGCCATACCCCGACGGCCAGAACAATGCCGACGGCCCCCGTCGGCTTCTCCGGAGATATGCCGACAGCCTGGTTTTGGCCGTCGGCGTACAAAGGGCGTCGGGTTACGCAGAGATAAGCCGACGGCACCCGTCGGCATAGAATGGCCGTCGGCCTAGCTACATATACGCCGACAGCTCCCGTCGGCTTACGAAGGCCGTCGGCATACACGTGGGGCCCGGCCACCCCCCTGGCAAACGGCGTCAGAGCTATGCCGACGGCCTAGACGGGGGGCCGTCGGCATAGGTCCGCAGGCCACGTCCTTGATCCAGGCCGCACCATGCAGAGGCTATGCCGACGGCTGCCGTCGGCATATCTGCCACGTCAGTGATCCGCGGCACGCTGGTCGGATCTATGCCGACGACTAGGCCGTCGGCATAGTTAGATTTTTTTCCGTACATATTTTTTAATGCTTTTTTGTGTATTATTATATCAACTAACATGTAGCATGTTAAATATAAACATACATATGAATATATATGTAGTTTGTATTTTTTTCATATATTCATATGTATATATTATGAATATAAACTATATATATATATATAGTTTGTATTTTTTCGAGCACGTTAATAATGTGCGGTCATGTTCTTTTAAATATAGATCCTTATATTTTATTAAAATCAAAAACAGCTATGCCGACAGAAGTTTTGTGGCAGTTGCAAACGCCCGACACCCGTCTCCAGAGAGTGACCCCCCTCACATCCGCGGTGTGCCCCCCCTCATGGACGGCGCAGCCGCCGGCACCTGGAGGGGGGAAACGGACGCGTCGGGTCTACACGGAGTGGATGTAGCTGTGGTTTTGGCCCGGATGTTGCTCCCGGGTGTCCCTCTGGGCCGACCTAACACAACCGGGTGGAGAGGTCCATTGGTCAAAGCCCGTCCGTGGGAAGTCAAAAGGCTAGATCTCGTGGTCAACCGCTCCAGGGTTAGGCGGGACGGGGGCCCTGGGGGGTAGCAATGCCACCGGAGCGTCGTAGCGGGCCCTCATACATGCGGGGTGGTGTTGTGGCATGTCCGAAGAGGCGGCACGCGTCTCCGGTGCGTGCCCCCCCCCCAAGGACAGCGCCGCCGCCGGCACCTGGAAGGGGGAAACGGACGCGTCGGGTCTACACGGAGTGGATGTAGCTGTGGGTTTGGCCCGGATGTTGCTTCCCGGTGTCCCTCTGGGCCGACCCGACACAACCGGGTGGAGAGGTCCACTGGTCAAAGCCCGTCCGTGCAAAGTCAAAGGGCTAGATCCCGTGGTCAAACGCTACAGGGTTAGCCGGGACGGGGGCCCTGGGGGGTAGCAATGCCACCGGAGCGTCGTACCGGGCCCTCATACATGCGGGGTGGTGTTGTGGCATGTCCGAAGAGGCGGCACGCGTCTCCGGGTTGTGGCCCCCCTCACGGACGGCAATGAAACGGTAGTAGACGTTCTGCGGTAACGATGCAGCGTGAATATTATTAAATACTTGGAGTGCGATAAAATCATGAGTTTTTTATACAACGTGGGCACATGTGCTATAGGACTGATGGTAATTTTTCATAATTTTTTGTGATGGAGAAGTATCTGAACACTTCCCTCTACGCGGATTGCTCTTCGCACGTCTACGACTGTGGCCGGCGGCCTCCGGGGGCTAGCATACCATCAAATCTTGCGTAGGCGACCTCTCACAAATCTGGAAGTGTTGAGGCGGTTGCAAACGCCCAGCACGCGTCTCCGAGGTGTGCCCCCCCCCCCTCACGGACGCCGCCGCCGCCGGCACCTGGAGGGGGGAAACGGACGCGTCGGGTCTACACGGAGTGGATGTAGCTGTGGGTTTGGCCCGGATGTTGCTCCAAAGTGTTCCTCTGGGCCGACCTAACACAACCGGGTGGAGAGGTCCACTGGTCAAAGCCCGTCCGTGCAAAGTCAAAGGGCTAGATCCCGTGGTCAAACGCTACAGGGTTAGGCGGGACGGGGGCCCTGGGGGGTAGCAATGCCACCGGAGCATCGTACCGGGCCCTCATACATGCGGGGTGGTGTTGTGGCATGTCCGAAGAGGCGGCACGCGCCTCCGGGTTGTGGCCCCCCCTCACGGACGGCAATGAAACAGTAGTAGACGTTCTGCGATAACGATGCAGCGTGAATATTATTAAATACTTGGAGCGCGATAAAATCATGAGTTTTTTACACAACGTGGGCACATGTGCTATAGGACTGATGGTAATTTTTCATAATTTTTTGTGATGGAGAAGTATCTGAACACTTCCCTCTACGCGGATTGCTCTTCGCACGTCTACGACTGTGGCCGGCAGCCTCCGGGGGCTAGCATACCGTCAAATCTTGCGTAGGCGGCCTCTCACAAGTCTGGAAGTGTTGAGGCGGTTGCAAACGCCCAGCACGCGTCTCCGGGGTGTGCCCCCCCTCACGAAAGCCGCCGCCGCTGGCACCTGGAGGGGGGAAACGGACGCGTCGGGTCTACACGGAGTGGATGTAGCTGTGGGCCTGGCCCGGATGTTGCTCCAAAGTGTTCCTCTGGGCCGACCTAACACAACCGGGTGGAGAGGTCCACTGGTCAAAGCCCGTCCGTGCAAAGTCAAAGGGCTAGATCCCGTGGTCAAACGCTACAGGGTTAGGCAGGACGGGGGCCCTGGGGGGGTAGCAATGCCACCGGAGCGTCGTACCGGGCCCTCATACATGCGGGGTGGTGTTGTGACATGTCCGAAGAGGCGGCACGCGTCTCCGGGTTGTGGCCCCCCTCACGGACGGCAATGAAACGGTAGTAGACGTTCTGCGGTAACGATGCAGCGTGAATATTATTAAATACTTGGAGCGCGATAAAATCATGAGTTTTTTACACAACGTGGGCACATGTGCTATAGGACTGATGGTAATTTTTCATAATTTTTACACAACGGTCGGCTCCTCGTGCTCCTCAGGAGACCGCCGTTAGCTAACCACCCACCGCCGACGGATGCATGCAGTGCCATCAGAAAATAGTAGACTAAATTTAGTTGCGTTACTGTCTCTGTATGGACAATTCTACTGTTGGGGGTTGAGGTGACAAAACAACCTGACAGGACGAATAACAAAGGACTAAATGGAAGATCGCCGTCATGTTGACCGTGCAATCGATCCAACCGTGGGAAAACATATGCACAGTGAGTAATTAGTAGTCGACTCATCGGCATGAGCTTATATACATGTGTAGGCGCTTTGATTTTGTTAGGGAGGACTGTTATTACATGTGAGTGCTTATACTTGACTTACCGAATATAGTGCATTATTCTTAGTTTGCCCAATGATTATTACTTTCTTTAGTTACTCCATCGCAATATCATCCATTCCCTCCCACACCAGCTGCCACTCCGGCGGCGGCGACCACCTCCTCGTCAGCCGCCACTCCAACCCAATCTGGTCCCCATAGCGTACACGAGCTCCTCCCATGTGCTCCGCTGGCGTCACACCTTATGTCCATCATCGCGGTCCCCTCGCCGATGGCGCACACCCAACCACTGGTGGCACGTCCTCGCCCAAGATGGCGGCGTTGTGATAACCAATAAGTGTAGAGGATAACAGTAACCTTCGATGTGATGTATCACAAACCAAGTTTATTTATTCGACACAACGTGAGCCAAAAAAAAACACTTATAAGCTTTACTGGTTGCATTGTCAATTCAACCACGTCTAGAAACAAAGTGCTTGCTTGAGAGAGTTTATTAGTAGTAAATGTGATGAAGTGTTGGTTGTTTGATTGCAGTGGAGTAACAAAAGTAGCAATACCCAAAAGTTCCCAAGAACAAAGTATTTGAAAGAGAGAAACATTTATCATATGTATGTATAAGGATGGATAATGGCACGTTGCATGTAGTAGTGGCACCAGGATTGGGCTAGGTCCCATGCAGCCTTTAGCACTGTAGCCACAATTAACAAAAGGATTGGGCCTCAAGCCCTAGGCCACCGCCCGGGCTGCCTGGGGCCTAGTGGGTAGAATTAAATATATAGTAGCAGTAACATAGGATGATGATAATATATTGCTCATTCAACATTTTATATAAACATGTATTTCATGTATAGTTGTATGCGCTTGCGATAAGAACTTGCACAACATATTTTATCATACCCTCATGCACCCCCATGACACAGCATGCGCGAGGAGCTAGGGCATGCTGCCTCCTAGCACGTCTTCAAGGCTCCGTGTCTCTTTTCCAGTGCAACTTTCAAAAATGATTTTCCA
>NC_041385.1:108596159-108597141 GCF_002162155.2 Triticum dicoccoides | reverse complement strand
AAAACAACATCAAAATAGTTAGTTTCATTCAAATCATGTAAGCTAGAGGACACAACTATAGCAAAAGTGATCAGAAAAAGTTGATACGTTTGAGACGTATCATCGCCCCCTAAGCTTACCTTATTGCTTATCGCCAAGAAATTCGGTTGAGAAAGTGAAGCGACAAAGAGAAATTTTACTAACAAATTAGCATTGTTTATGCACAAAAATTTTGTCCATCATCAAAATATAAATATCGCATGAGTGTGATCAAAATGAGTAACATAAGTTTAGCAACTATGTTCTCTCATGATGGGATCTTAATAAACCAACAAGTAAATAATATAGAAGCTTGAAGCACTAACATGGTCAGAATGAACATAATGCAACACGGTAACATGATATATTGCAAGTATATTATCTGCGAAGCAATACATAATTGCAAGACATCCAAAATGTCTAAGTGACGACTAGATATTATAATTTAGAGCAGAGAGTGCCACCATCATACAAGACTGCTTCCATGCCCTCAAGAGTCTCCTCCCTCCCGGAGCTCTGAGGTAAACATACATTATAATGCATGCATATTTCTTCGAGAGGAATAGTACTTGTTGTTTCACTAAGACGATAACTAATGGTTGATGCTTGATTTGCCTTGCCTTTCAGAAAGACAGGACATCCATACTGATCAATGCGAGGGAGTATGTGAAATCTTTCAAGTCCAATATTTGCGACCTCAAGGAGAAGAACTAGCTAGACATTCCAAGCCCAAGTAGTCCGGTGTGCCGGTGGCTCTTTGGTCGAAGACGGTGCTTAGAGGGTCGAGGTCCAAATAGTTAAAGCCGTCATAGTAATTGATGATAAGGAAGATAAGACAATGACATGTGAGGTTTGGATGGTGAAGATAGCGGTGATGCTGGCCCATGATAATACGATAGCTAAAATGCATGAAGGATCAAATGGGGGAAGCCGACACCAACCTGATGACGATGAGAACTAGCAA
>NC_041385.1:108588360-108595948 GCF_002162155.2 Triticum dicoccoides | reverse complement strand
ATTTGACATTGCAGCTCAAAGTAATATGGCTTTCTTAGACTATGCTTATTTAATGGGAACATTGATTGATTTTTTGATCTGGAAATCATAGAAAATTTTCTATCTTATTTTTCGTTGAGTATATAAAAATCGGAAATGTTAACGCCCACACGTGTGGGCGTTTGCACATCACCCACACGCCTCCATCACCACTCATTTTGCCATGTATGAATAGATGACATCAGCAGATTTTTTTTTAGTTTTTGGCTTAAAAATGTTGTATCTCCTAAATAAAAAAGCGAACTAAAAATCCGTTTTCACCATTAAATCCATCTCGACGAGATCTTCAAAACTAGACCCCATGTTGATATTTTTCGACGAATTTTTTTTTTGCCAGAAGTTGCCACGATGTTTACACTGCAGTTGT
This sequence comes from Triticum dicoccoides, assembly GCF_002162155.2. Taxonomy (NCBI): domain Eukaryota; kingdom Viridiplantae; phylum Streptophyta; class Magnoliopsida; order Poales; family Poaceae; genus Triticum; species Triticum dicoccoides. Next base: position 108,595,542 of record NC_041385.1, on the reverse strand, counting down.
CATAGGGCTTAAACTAAAGTTGCCATGTGGCAATTTTAGTTTGTAGATCATGGCAATTTTAGTATTTTGATGATGGCAACTCCAGTACTTTGACCATGAAAATTATTTTTTGTATGAACCATGGCAATTTTACGTGCATGTATCATGGAAATTTTAGTTTATGGTTCATGGCAAGTCTAGTTTCTTAATTCCCCGTTTTATAAATGTCAAAATTTACTTTTAAATGTAAAAGAAAATAGCTGAAACATATCATGGCAACTTCAGTGTAAACATCATGGCAATTCATATGCAATAGACATGACAACTTTTAATCCAAAAAAAAAATTCATCAAAACATATCAACATGGGATCTAGTTTCGAAGATCTCATCGCGAGGGATTTAATGGTGAAAACGGATTTTCAATCGGATTTTTTGTTTAAGAGATAAAACATTTTAAAAACTAAAAATCCAAAAAGATTCCTGCATGCATGCATGCGATGACGTGGCAATCTGTTTACATTAGAGACGTGTGGTGCGTCTCTCTTCTTGCCACACGTGTGGTAGTTAGCGCGACCCATAAAAATTTATAAACAAATCAAATACAACAAAGGAAAAAAGAAAACAAAAACCAACTATCCCACTATAGTTTTTTCTAACATAAGGAACAAATAATATGAAGAGACTAGGTCAAATTACCTCAAGGATTCAATCCACTCATCCAGGCAATCAATATTTTTTTGCCTTGGTCCTATGCTTGACAAGTATGAGATATTGATTTAATCTATACTTTTTAGAAGTCAGACTTGACTCCTTATTTCTGAAAATCTTTCCATTTTGCTACATCCAAATGTTCCAATAGCCCATGATGATAATGTCCATGACATTTTGGTGGTGGTGGTGGGGGGGGGGGATCTGGTGAAGGAGACCACCTCATCAAGGAAGGAGGTGCCCGAGAAACAGAATCCCAGCAAGATTGAGCAAAAGTGCAGTCCCATGGAAAATGCTGGACAATATCCTCAGTATTGTCACTACAAAGGGCACAATCAGAGGATTTCATGTGGAAGGATTTTTGTTTGAGTAGTTCTCTGGAATTGATCATGTCATACATGGCCAGCCAAAAGAATCGTATGTCTGATTATGCTAGCACACTTCTAGAGACACCTCAAAAAAAATAAGATGCCTCTGGTTTCCCATCAAATGCTTATACATTGTGTTGGATGAATATTGTTGCGACTTCCAGTTAAAAGTCCATTTTTTGATTAATTTGTGAGAGAAAAAACATTATAACCAACTGAGCAAGCATTAGCAAGCTACTACTACATCCTTCCGAGTTTATTAGTTCCCTTCGTATGACTAATATATACTGTAATCCGATCACACGATGTAGATGTTGGCTACATTTCACTCACCTAGCTAGCTAGCTAAATACTCCGCCCCTTTTGGTTTAGAGGCCTATCTCAAAAATCAGAAATTTTCAATTTGTAAGGCTCATTGTCTTGGGAACATGCAAATATAGGAATGTCCACATTACATTCTATCAAAATTTTTTTCCCAATGTAAAACCAACCAATGCAAGAAGGAGTGAGAGGGCCATACATGTAACATTAATATGTTGCCTAACACTTAAATAGGTCCTCCTTGATTGGTTAATGTGATTTGCAAGATGAACCCAATAAACCGGAAAGGAGGTAGTAGTTAGGAGTAGTACTTCTAACCGAAAAACCACTTGTGGCCGCATCACATATTCTAAAACACCAAGAATGCGTGCACGCACATGAATCCTATATACTACCTTCGTCTGGATTTATTAGCCCCCATCATATTTTGTGTCAAAGTTTGACCACATATTTGAGTAGCAAAATGTTAATGCATGCCACAAAAAGTTACTCCATCCCTCCCGGTCTACAGGGCTCAATTCAAAATTCTCACCAATCATGGTAGATGATGAGTGGTGGAATAAATTTTGTATGTTGCAAAAATACTCAATTGATACGCTTGTTTTCCTCAAAAAAGTGTGTTTACTAATTGACTAAGAAGTTTTACATGCTCCGGTGAGTTTTCTTTTAATCTTTGAATGTAGCGATTTAATGCACCTCAAAATCTGAACATGTGATGGGGAGCAACAAAATTGAGACTTATAAAACAAAAACAATTTTTTTGAGATAAGCCAAATAAACCGAAAGGGAGAGAGTACGTATAGTTTTAATGATATTGTTCTTGCTACGTATACTTTATATTTTATTAGTTAAAATCATGGTCAAATTATGACCCAAAATACACAGGACTGGTAAACCTTCAAATATGAATACAACAATATAATTTTTTGTGGCATGCATTAATATTTTGCTACTCAAATATGTGGTCCAACTTTGATACAAAATATATAGTGGGGGTTAAAAACCCAGACGGAGGTTGTAACTTATTATCTCAACATGTAAGCATGTCACCTCACCATATAATTATGAATGGGATAAGACTCACCTCAACATGCATTCATGCAGCATGAATTCATTCATGGGAAAAGATTCACCACAACATTTTCAACTATGCATGAAAAATGTTTCCATTCAATTATGTTACTTATATTTAACAATTATTATTACAACTATATATAATCGAATATAATAAGCCAAATATATTTTAAAATTTGGCTCTCATGTTATCAACCATTTCCCATCGCAACGCGCTGGCAATTTTCCATTGTTAGTAGTAAGCTAAGCCAGGAGAAGTTAGGTTTGAGGATAAGTTAGGTTTGTGTGTACCATGTTACCTGAGATTGTCAATAGGAATCTTTCAGGTTGACCAACGGAACGCACCGATTACGTTGATCTTGCTAAGATTTCTGCAAGAAAAGTAAAAAAACCATAATGTCACGGCGATTGGAATTCTGCAGACTAGACAATGAGTTGTACTAACGAGTTAACCGCCTGATGTGATGTTCTCCGGTCATGCACTCACCTAGATGGCCCAGGTGACGTAGTTCTCCCCCATGAGCACCGGCGCTGGATGCGCCACCGCGCCGCCCGAACCGCCACCGTAGGGTACGATGGACATCGTCGGCGCGCCCTGATCGCTACGAGGCTCTGATGCCAAATTCCTCTCACTACACCTTCCTAAGCCGCGCTTATTGTCCTGCACCGCTGCGCCGTCAACTGCAGCACAGCACCTCCACGGTCGTCCCGCCGAGCAGCCGCGGCCTCTGCGCCACCACGCAGGTCCTCCGCGACCGCCGCTGCTCGTAGCGCGCACGGCATCACGCCACATCGCCGCGGACTCGCTGCGCGTTGCCGACGCCACGCGCTCGCCGCGCGCCCGGCATCACGCCACACCGCTCGTGGACTCGTCGCGCGTTGCCGACGCCACGCGTTTGCCGCGGCCGTTGCCAAGACCTTCATATCCGCCGCGCACCACGCGCGCCGCCGCGCGCCACGGCCGACTCTCACTCTCGTAAGCAGTGCGGTCAGAATAGTACTAATTACGGTAGTGTTGCTGACTGGAAGTGTTAAAACATGGTGATGCGTGATGCATGGACAATTCTACTGCCACGTACGTAGGTACTTACATACAGCCGGGGCGAGGTGACAAGACAGACTGACTGACAGGACGAGGAACGACCGACGAAAAACGGAAGATCGCCGTCCTCATATTGAACGTACAATCGATCAAACCGTGGAATATGTATGCATGATTGATTAGTAGTGGCAGTGACTCATTAGCTTATAATATGATGTAGGCGCTTTGATTTTGTTAGGGCGGAGTGTAAGTAAAAACAGCCTATTTTGACTTGCTATCCCAAATACTAGATAGGAAGTGCGGCCTGCCGCACCTCGCCTGACCACGTTTTAACTAACCCGGTAATAGAGAATGTATTTACAGGATGGAAATGTAGATAAGGAGGGAAAATGATAAAAGATGTTTACTGATCCAATACTAATCAAAGAGTATGAATGATCTATTTCAGGTGAGATTTCAACAGAGAGCAGATACATGAAATAGTCAAGCATGTTTGAGCCTTGCATGTTCAAAAGGATAAGCAGTTATTAGTATATGAAAAAGGCTCAGGAGCAAGAGACGAAAAGGATAAGCAGTTATCAGTGTATAACAGCTTACAACACATAACAACCGTATTAATCCTATGTTTTAGTGGAGAATATACATAGCAGGTATCTTGATATCATGTATTGCGACAATTGTACTTGCATTTGTTCATATCAATAATCCAACACCAAGAAAAAAACATCCAACACCAATGCTCAAATCCATTATTTCATCCTCTCATTTTAAAACTTAAATCAAAGATTGCACAAACAGTTTGTAACTGTACAAATCCACCATGAATAAAGAATCAATGTCCAATCAAGCATTCATTGTACAAACAAAGTAAAAAGGCCATGAGAGGCAACATAGAGGTATCATCGACAATTAAGACGGAGACAGTCCCCAGTTCTTCAACACGGCCACGTAGCCTGCCAATGAGCAATGTCATCCCCAGTTGTGTACCCTGGATGTTGGGGATGAGAAACTAATTAGGTCTGGACATTCAAAGGCATATCTACATGTGACCTTCAAAGGCTATCACAATATGATGTTAGTGAAGTAGCAAACTCGTATAAAATATGCATATGAAAAATTGTCCAAATTCATAATGAAATAAACATACCCAGCAATCAAGTAGCTTTAACCATTTTTTATCACTCAATGGCCATGCAGGTAGGCTACATAAACAGTGCTGAAGACTAACAAAAGGTGTTGCCTACAAAATGGTGGTTCGGTAATGCTAAGATGCTCCCAGAGTCCTTAAGATGCAAAAATGGTGAGCTGGCCAGTTAGCTTATTTGGCGTATAGTTATTACTGGCTCAAAACTAAGAAGCAATCTCCAGAATGTTCCGGAAGCCAAAACATGCTATGCAAAAGTTCTATATATCATATAAATATGTAGCTTTAATCCAGCAAGCGAGTAACCTAAAAGTATACGACCAAATGACAGAGTACAGTAGAGCTAGCAGGAACCTAAAAATTCAGAAACTCTCTAACCACAACACTCACTGCTTGCTCAGCTTATCTATCAATGCTACCAATTGAATTAACATGTCCAAACAACACAGCATGATGTATGGTTGTTCAGGGCTTCCTGAGTTGACCGATCTAGTAATCCTCCTTTGCCAAAGCTAGGAATATGTATGCAGTTAGTTAGTACCTTCCTTTCCTGACACAGTTCTCGTGGTCGTGGCAGTAGGCATTGAGGTCGTTGCAGGGCTCCTCCCAGTCATAGCCACTCCACCCCACGTCCCTGAACTCGATGTACCGGATACCGACTGCTGCAAGAGTCATCCCAGCAGAAGTCAGGTCAGAAATCATCACATATATGTATCACTTTCATGCTGCTGAAAACCATTTAGCGTGTCAATAGAGGGAAAAAATAGCACAGGTGCATCAGAACATATCTACAGTTTGAAAGAACATATATATGTATGAAAGCACAATCATGCAAGAAGGCTCGCGAACTATTAGGTACACCAACAGTATACCAATTAAACACGAATAAAATTGACAGTCACAATCATAACCAGAAATTGTCCACCAAGAGCATAATCACAATCAGAATCAGAAATTGTCCAGCAAGAGCATAATAAATGCATGAGCTTTTTCTAAAGATCGTTAATAGTGCAAACCATAGAAGAATCCACCGAAGCAAAGTAGATGGATAAGAATCTAACTACATGAGCATAATTATTATTTAAAAAAAAGGAATGTGCATATTTAGCAAGTGGATTATAACATATACTCAGGGCCCACAAAAATATGAATTAGGCTATATTGGATAAATCATGAACATATACCCCTATTACATGCCAGGCAGAAGTGGATAGATTAGTTAGCTATATATGCATTTTTTTTTCCTAAACAAAGGTGTTTCCCTCTTCATATAAAAAAGGTTGAGTCCTCAAAATTTGTACGTCCGGATGAATTAGAATATTAGGAGGTTGTTCACTCAATGAGAATCCTACACACCCAAACATACAGCCAAAGATGGTGAAACCAACAGAGCAGTAGTACCATCTAACCATCATCGAAGTCGGAGTAGCAGCCAAAGGTGCAACGGCGAGCCAATCTCTAGGAGCACCAGCCACAAACCCTAACCGCACCACCAGACAACGGCCACAACAGCATCCCTGTACCGGTACCACACCATGGATGGCCAGCGATTGAGCAACAGGAGCACCATGGAAATAAGACACATGGGCATTTACATGAATACAGCTAGCAGAGATGAGAGATAAGCAACCGTTGTCATTTTCCAAAGCTATCGCTTCCCCATCTGATTATAACGATAAAATCATATAATTGTGTTTATCTGAATTAGTAATCTAACACCCAGAAAATAAATAAGCAGTATTAATCATTTTTCCAATCCATCATTGCTCTTATAATTTTGTAGAGAATGGCAAAGTTCAGTTAAGGAACCAGAAATAGGAAAGATAATAAGAAAAAAAAAGGGCAGCCCCAGTGCATGTAGCTCCCGCTTGTGCAGGGTCTGGGGAAGGGTCCGACCACTAAAATATTGGAATAATTATATTTCTCTACATTAGTAACCCAATACCAAGAAAATAAATAAGCAGCCATAATCATTAAGGAATCCAGGTACATGCATTAAGCATACAGAGACCTATTTCCTGGAAGTGACACTACTCCCACTTGAGAAATAGGAATGGAGAGAGATGGTTGCAGTCAAAAGAAAGTCATTAACATGGCTGTCAAACTTATAAGCTCAGTTTATTTTTCACAGTCAAACTTATAGGCTCAGCCTATTTGTCAGGCATCAAACTACTTCGTATGGTTAAGGCAGGATCTAAAATGAGAAAGAAAGTAAGGCAAAACAACACGATTTCCACTACTCAATAATCTAAGCACTTGGGTAATTACACTAAGCAAGACGGCCGGATTGCGCTGAGCTTTGTGTGCGTCCGAGGGCTCCCGTGAATCTTATTTCTGGATAGCTTTTTCCCCAAATGGTAGCTGTGGATGGAGAATGGTAACATCAAGAGGTGTAGGGAGTAGCAACAACACACCTTGCTGCTCCGGGATTCTGTGGACAGAGGAGCATCAGCCTAAAAAAGCTTGGAGACGCCATGACCTCGTCCAGCTCCGCGACGGCGGCAACCTGCAAGGCAAGACAATGGAGGAGTAGGGGTTAGAGAGA
>NC_041385.1:108587433-108588154 GCF_002162155.2 Triticum dicoccoides | reverse complement strand
AGAGAGAGAGAGAGAGAGAGAGAGAGAGAGAGAGAGAGAGAGAGAGAGAGAGAGAGAGAGAGAGAGATGGGTTAACCTGGACGGAACCTCCAGCAGTGAGTTTTGGTCAGAATCCTTGTCCGCGGGGTTCAGCATAGATGATAATTTATCTGGGGCTAACATGAACAGGTTGTGACGCCCGGATAATTAAGCTACAGTAACCCTCTCCTAATGATGCCATGTCACCACTGTTACTTTAGTTAATCTCGCGATAGTTCGAAACCAATTTGAATTCAATTTAAAATCAGGCAAACAACAAAAGTTTTCAAAAACTAAAACTAAAATGTTCGGGTTGTGTCAAATAAATCGTAAGTAATTATGGTGGAGAAACCAAACTTTGATAAAATGTTTAAAGGCTCTAAAACAATTAAAACAATAGTGAAAACAATTAAACAAATCCCTATTGAATTTATAAAATGGTAAAACTATTTTATTACGGGTTAATAATTAATCTCACAGTAGTTTGTTGATAAATACAAATTTAGGCACTAGTGGTAATTTTTGTAAAACTAAAGATAAATGAAACTACAAATAAAAATAAAAGAAAATAAAATATAAAATGAAACAAAAATAAAATAAAAGGAAAACAACTTTACCCCCCCTCCCCCACTGGGCCAACCGGCCCAACTAGTCAGCCGGCCGGCCAGCCCACTACCCCCTGGCCTATATCCTCGCTACCCCC
>NC_041385.1:108575829-108586910 GCF_002162155.2 Triticum dicoccoides | reverse complement strand
GCCACCCGGAGCACAACCTCGCCGGCGCCTCCTCCTCACCGGCCTGCTTCCTCGTCCCCGACCTGGACGCGTCGCCCCCGACACCGTCGTCATCGCCCGTGCTAGGCGTCGCCTCGGTGGCGTTGCCCCACCGCCGCCGCCCTGCGCCGGATCGACCTCGCCGTGGCCTCCTCATCTCCTCCCCACGGGTCGCCCCCGAGCCTCGCCGCCCCGCTTCTCTTCAACGCTGGTGAGGCCATCGGCCTCTCCCCCTCGATCTGTGTCACCGACGCCGATCACTGCTCGCGCGTGCACGACCCCGCGCCCGCTGCCCTGCTCGACAGCCGGACCTCGCCGTCCCGCACCTGCGCCTCCCCATGCTCCCTCTCCTCCTCCTTCCCTGCCTCTGCCGCGGCCACCCCGTACCCACCGTGCGCAGCCACCGCGCCCGTCCGTGCTCACCGCGGCCTCGCCTCGCCCGGCGTGCCGTCGCGCGCACCCGCAACCGTGCCCCTGAACCCCGCTCGTCCTTGCCGCCTGCTCCCCTGAGCCGCAGGCGTCCACCCCTGCTTCCCCGCTTCGCTCCGCCTCACCGCTCGCGTAGGCAGCGTCCCGAGCCTCATCAGCTCCCGACCGCTCCACGCCACGCGCGTCCCCTGTGCGCGCTTGCGCCTCCCCTTCCCCGCATACGCCCCGCGGGCGCTGCCCCGCCTCGCCGGCGTTGCTGCTGCTTCGCCGCCAGTGGACGGACTGGCCCTCGCCGCGCCGCTGGTCTCGCCCGAGGCAGCGCCCGGGTTGGCCCCGGTCGGGCGCCCCCGCGCCCGATACCATTAGCGCCCGCGCCCGTTCGCGAACCCGGCACCCGCTAAGCCCCCTAGGGCCTACGACAAACGGGTCCCACCAGCCCCAGAACGTTTTATAAAAAAAAGGAATTAATTAAAATAATATAATTAATTAATTAAGATAATTATTTAACTTAATTAATCATGTTAGTTAATCCAATTAAGCCTAATTAATTAACCTAATCACTTTGATTAAGTTGACTAATCCTGTTTAGTTAACTGTGTCAATGACAGACGGGACCCACACGTCAGTTTGACCCAGTCAACGCCCTGTTGACTGTGACGTCATGCTGGCGTCATGATGTTGTCGTTGTGCACTGTTCTGGATAATGTTGAAATTAAATAATTAAATAAATCCTAAAAATGAATTATATCTTTTAGAATTGATATAAAATAAACCGTAGCTCAGATGAAAATACTTTGTACACGAAAGTTGCTCAGAACGACGAGACGAATCCAGATACGCAGCCCGTTCGTCCGCCACGCGTCCCTAGCATAGTGAACCTGCAACTTTCCCCCTCCGGTTGATCTGTCCGAAAACACGGGACACCGGGGATACTTTCCTGGATGTCCCCCCCCCTCACCGGTATCACCTCATACCGCGTTAGAACACGTCTAGCTCTGCTTGTTGTCCTGTTATGCACTTGCTTGCTATGTATTTACTGTTTCTTCCCCCTCTTCTCTCCGGTAGACCCTGTGACGATGCTGATGCCCCTGTGGTCGACTACGTCACCGACGACCCCTCCTTGTCTGAGCAACCAGGCAAGCCCCCTCCTTGATCACCAGATATTGCCTATTCTCCTCTATACTGCTTGCATTAGAGTAGTGTAGCATGTTACTGCTTTCCGTTAATCCTATTCTGATGCATAGCCTGACATTGTTGCTACATCTGTTGATACCTTACCTGCAATCCTAAATACTTAGTATAGGATGCTAGTTTATCATCATTGGCCCTACATTCTTGTCAGTCTGCCTTGCTATACTATTGAGACGTGATCACTCGGGAGGTGATCACGGGTATATACTATACATACATACATACTATACAGATGGTGACTAAAGTCGGGTTAGCTCGATGAGTACCCGCAAGTGATTCTGATGAGGGGGCTGAAAGGACAGGTGGCTCCATCCCGGTAGAGGTGGGCCTGGGTTCCCGATGGCCCCCGACTGTTACTTTGTGGCGGAGCGACAGGGCAGGTTGAGACCACCTAGGAGACAGGTGGGCCTGGCCCTGTTCGGCGTACGCGGATACTTAACACGCTTAGCGAGATCTTGGTATTTGATCTGAGTCTGGCTACTGGCCTATACGCACTAACCAACTACGTGGGAACAGTTATGGGCACTCGACGTCGTGGTATCAGCCGAAGCCTTCTTGACGTCAGCGACGGAGCGGCGCGCACCGGATTGGACCGCGTAACGTGACTTCCTTTGTAATGGAGGTTGCTAGGTCTGCTTCCGGCCGCCCTCGCAACGTGCAGGTGTGCAATGGGCAATGGGCCCAGACCCCTGCGCGCATAGGATTTAGACCGGCGGGCTGACCTCTCTATTGTGCCTAGGTGGGGCCGCGACGTGTTGATCTTCCGAGGCCGGGCATGACCCAGGAATGTGTGTCCGGCCAAATGGGATCGAGCGTGTTGGGTTATGTGGTGCACCCCTGCAGGAAAGTTAATCTATTCGAATAGTCGTGATCTTCGGTAACAGGACGACTTGGAGTTGTACCTTGACCTTATGACAACTAGAACCGGATACTTAATAAAACACACCCTTCCAAGTTTCACAGACAACCCGGTGATCGCTTTTTCCACAGGGCGACGAGGGGAGGATCACCGGGTAGGATTATGCTATGCGATGCTACTGGAGATGCTACTTGGAGATGCTACTTGGAGGACTTCAGTCTACTCTCTTCTACATGCTGCAAGACGGAGGCTGCCAGAAGCATAGTCTTTGATAGGACTAGCTATCCCCCTCTTATTCTGGCATTCTGCAGTTCAGTCCACTGATATGGCCTCCTTACACATATACCCATGCATATGTAGTGTAGTTCCTTGCTTGCGAGTACTTTGGATGAGTACTCATGGTTGCTTTCTCCCCCCTTTCCCCCCTTTCCTTTCTTTCTGGTTGTCACAACCAGATGCTGGAGTCCAGGAGCCAGACGCCACCGTCGACGACGACCCCTACTACACCGGAGGTGCCTACTACTACATGCAGCCCGCTGACGACGACCAGGAGTAGTTAGGAGGATTCCAGGCAGGAGGCCTGCGCCTCTTTCAATCTGTATCCCAGTTTGTGCTAGCCTTCTTAAGGCAAACTTGTTTAACTTATGTCTGTACTCAGATATTGTTGCTTTCGCTGACTCGTCTATGATCGAACACTTGTATTCGAGCCCTCGAGGCCCCTGGCTTGTATTATGATGCTTGTATGACTTATTTATGTTTTTAGTGGAACACGCAATACCAGACTGGTGTTGTTATTTTTTTTAATATAATTAGATTTGAGCAAATGTTCATGGTACCACAGAACAAGCAGAAGAGCACATCTAAATTACCTTATTAGTAAGTAATTTAACGAACATCTGATGCGGTCGATCGTTGAGATCGAAGGCTGTTGCAGCCCGCTCGAGCACTGACCGCCGTGGCGACGCCGCCGGCCAGCCTTGGCACTCTGAATGATTAAGCTGCTGCACTCTGAATGATTAAGCCGCGACGCCTTCTGTATGGGGAGGCAGGGGAGCGGCTTGGACTGGGACAACGACACCGATGGTGTGCCAGCTGCTACGTGAAAGCGGGAGCTGTCCGGGCCTTTGAGGGCCCAGCCGGGCCTGTGGGGCCACGGGCCCGGTAGGCTCCTGCTATGGCGTCTGGTCGGCTACCATCGTGGACGGTAGAGGTGGGGCCCTCCCGTATGCCGACGGTGCTGCTGCCCTAGTCCCGGCTCCTCTTCTTCATTGTGGAGAGACCATCTTCGCGGTGCCGTGGTGAGACAGCGTGGAAAGCTTCGTGTCCGTGTTGGCGCAGGGTGCTGGTCAGTTTGGTGGCGAGCTCCGAAGTGCCTGAGGTAGAGGCTGGGATCGGGAGAAATCCCTGTTGGCTTGGCCGACACCGACGTGGTGGCGCCTGAGGGTGCCGCCGGACCTTCCTGGAGGGCGTCGGGGCTACCCTTTCTCTCTCCTTGTTGCGTATCGGGGAAAACCCTTGGCAGCAGCGTCGTCATCGTCGCGTCCCTTCTTGGAGGTGTTGATTGGTACCGGCGCTTCGGAGTCTCGGAGCTTGGTGGGCGATCCCCGGTGGACGCAACGGTCACGAGGCTTCGTCGTTTTTGTCGATCCGCCGTTATCGGCATTTGTCTTTTTTTTTCTCTTTCATTTCTTTTGGGCGTGATCGTGCTGCTTCCACACCAGCTCCTATCGTTGGTTGTATCATATGGTTGCTTTGTAATACAAAGCGGGGAACCCTTTTTCTCATATATCCGACGTACACAGTGCCTTCAGAACATCAAGTAGAAGAGTATAACTAATTCGTTTACGTTAGTGATGTTGCTGACCGGAAACGTGAGAAAGCATGGCCATGCATGATGCATGGACAATTCTACTGCTCGGGATAGAGGCGACAAGGCAACCAGCTAACTTACAGGGCGAGGAGAGCGACCGACGAATAATGGAGGACAAATCTAAGATAGCATTCGTGTTGACCGTGGAGAAACATTCAAGCAGTGACTGATTATCAGTGGCTCATCCATCAGCTTGAGCTTATATATATGTAGGCGCTTTGATTTTGTTAGGGAGGACTCGAGTACATGCATGTGCTTATTTTGACTTCCGAATATAGTGCACTACTCTTCGCCCAATGATTCCGCTTTTACTACTTTTTTTTACTAATTGCTTTGACAGAGGTGTCAGAGATAGTTACATAGTCATATCTTGTGCGTCTTCCATGTTGAGAAGATAGACCTAAAAATGTGACTAAAGAACATTTTCATTATAAGAATTTGAAACCAAACAAACTGATGCCAAGCTCATGTCACACAATATAGTTCAAGAGGGCGGCATTACCGTGGTGGTTTGATCGAAGAGCCAAGGTCTACTTGAGCTTCGGATTTCACAAAAATGATCACAACTTTGATTATTTTTTTGTAAAGACAACTTTGAAGTTTCTGAAAAACTACTGTAAAAGGAAAACAATCGCACATAGATGGTTATCAAGATGGGCTCTACATAGTGTAAAGTGTGTAATCATCATGTGCATCCCATGGGTGACACTAGCCCATCACACCATCCACCGTTGTATTCAGCCTTTTCATCTGATGGTCATACGGTGTTTGAGTGTTAGCAACCGATAAACATTGTAAATCATTGACTAATACTGTACTTATTGGTTTCAAATTGTATGATTATAACATCAAATGATGTCAGCAACCAAGACGCGCTGGCACGAGGTGCAAATAGTTTTAGTGTAGACATAATCTATGTTCAGCTAAACTTTTTCTATATATAGGAGAAATAGATAAGATATGAATTGTTTCCCCCACATTCCCATCATTAAATTTAAGCAATAAAGACCTTACCATCCACGTCAAGATTTTCAATATTAGACTAGTATTTTCAATTTATATAATTTAATTGTTGGACTTTACTAACATCTATGCACCATGCCAAGACGATAGGAAAGCTGAGTACCACAGTTCGCTCCATGGAATTCAGATTGAGGATGAGGCTGATTGGATATTGCTAGGCGATTTTAGTTTGGAATATCAGCAATAGGAATAAGCCTGGTGGTAATTTACAGGAGATTTCAATCTACTACTGTCAGCAGTGAAAAGGGTGTTGTTAAAATTCCTCTAAAGGGCAGAAAATACACTTGGAGTACATGATACGCAACATCAGCTACTTTTACAAAACTGGACAGATTTTTTACTTCAGATTCTTGGATTCAAACTTATTAAAACACCCTAGCTTTTCCTCTAGCAATGACTACATCTGATCACATCCCCCGTGTGATTCAAACTCGAATTATCGTGCCCAAGAGCTAGTTTTTCGGGTTTGAAAATTGAGGGGTGGAGCATGAGAAGTTTATGCCTTTGTTTGAATCTGTATGGTTTCACTCCATTCATTTTGTAGATGCTGCCAAAAGAATTTCTGCCAAATTTAAGATTCTCATAAGGCAACTCAAAACTTTGGGACATATCTTTATCTTTCCTAAAAGATGAAATTGATGGTGCCAATTGCATTATTTTCATATTAGATTCTTTTGAAAACCATAGATAACTGTGAGTTTATTCAGTTTTTATTATTCGGTGTGGTTTTTAAATTAATGGCATTCGGTGTTCGGTTGCATTTTCGGTTTTGGGAACTTCGAAACCGACCACACCATATACACCGAACTCTCTCACCAGACCTACTATTACTCGCAAGCTAGCTCATAGCAGACTTAGAAATTAGCTAGCCCAAAGCCCAACCAACCATTCACACGTAGATTCCCATTTGAAAGTCATGGCGTGCACCAACTAGCTTAATCAGCTAGGCCTATGCTAGCTAGCCGAAATCCCAACCTTGTGTTGATATTGTTTTTTCTTTGTATCTAAGGTGAGCGGTGTTGTTCGTTTTATATAGAGTTTCATTCTATGTTTTCATTTATATTTTCCTGTAATAAGCTATTATTACATATCCTGTCGTGGATTGGTTTGATTACCCAAACCACCGAACAAACCGAACATAAATATATCAGCCTAAAACATGAATGCCCACCCCGAACTGTTGCAGACCGAGTCTACTTTGAGAGTAGCATTGAAAGAACATGTCACGGATCTACTCATGCAGCAAAAGATTTACTAGCAGCAAATCCTCAAAACGTCCTTCGTATAGTTTGCCTAAGTTCTCAGTTCCAATTTTTATTTTTCCCCTTGGCCTATCATTCAAAAAATATATTGTTCATAAGTTTCTTGTTTTCTTTGTTCAAATTGGTCTTTGCACCAATGACGCAACGTATGTTATCTCGTATTGCCAAACATGGCTACCTCCTGAGCAATCTGCAAACTGTTCCTTTTGGTGAAAACACTACTTGAAGCCATTGGAAACCTACAAAACACATGCTACATTTTTACATGGAAATGGAAAGGATGTTTTGTTTGGAGGGACCACTGGTAGGGACAGAGTTTAGAACTTGTCCGGCAACAACCTTTTTCTTTTGCAAACAACCAACTTTTTCCTATCCATCAAGTTTAGCTAGCTGAAGATGTGGCTTCACTCCTTCATTTTCCTTTTTTGAGTAGAGGCATTTGCTCAGTTTGGAGAAATGGAAATTCTGTTTGATGACATCATCCTTGGTGATGATCCTGACTCTTGGCAATTTGCATCACATGCTTAACATTTCAAGGTGGACTAGACTTATAAACTCCTACTTGGAGATTCCACATCAATTCCTGCTATTCCCCGCATTTGGCAAACCTGTAATCATCTCAAGCAAGAAAAAAATGGCTACTTCTGAATGATCGATTGAAAATCAGGCAGGTTCTACATAGGAAGAATTTCTTCATTCACGTCTACACTTGTCTCATGTGTGACCAATTTATTGTGGAGTCAAGGGATCATCTCTTCTCCCACTGTTCATTTGCTCAATTTGCTGGACGAATATATGCCCCACTTCGTTAGCCTTATCAGTTGGGATTCAAGATCAAGTTGACAATCTCACGCATTTATTGAATCTGAGTTTGCTATGACATCATCATTTTGGTTGCTGGGTAACCTCACCACCTAGACGAAGAGGTTACCAGACAACATGCATTGCATGTAACCAAACACCATGCCTTGTGTTTACGCCTAAACCAACCGGCAACCGAACAACCCATCTTTCGTTCGCTCCAAACAAGATAGAGGGTATGCAGGCAACCACACATCATGCAAATGTTGGTTTTAGCCTGTTTTCCCCCAGTCAGCCTCAACTGGGTCAAGCATGCAATGCAGGGAAAAATTGCTACGACAACCAAACACGCTGTTGCTCAATTTGCTAGAGGAATATCTTCCCCAGTTGGTCAACCTTATCAGTTGGAATTCAAGATCAAGTTGGCAATCTCACACATTTACTGAATCTGATGTTTGCACCTCACACATTTACTAAATCTAACGTTTTCTATGGACGTCATCATTTTGGTTTCCTGGGTCATCTATAATACTAGGAATGCCTTCATTTTTAGAGCGATTGCTCCGAGCCTTTGTGCTTGCACAAGTTGCTTCAAAGAAGAGTTGCAATGGCTAGTGCTACAGGCCAAACGAAAGTCATATGGAGCCCTTTCAGACTGGATGCAACATTTCAAATAAGTAATATACTTACACCTGCTACCCTCTACAATCTTCTTCTTTGTTCTTGTAATTGTTTATAGTTCTAGCTTTTAGGCTTTAGCTGGTTACTTAGATTTCATTTGATTTCCTTCCACTTTGTTGTACGTAGACTTGGCTTTATGAGAAAATATATAAAAATATACCATGGGAAGAAATTCCTACATTTTCGGGTCAAAATAATAATTTGATTGCTTTGCTTCTAGAACAATGTAATCTAGCATTTGTTGTCTTAAGCAAGTGTTCATGCACGTTACAAATATAACAAAGAGTACATTTAATTTCCTTAATGCTGTTGGAAATTTCATAACATGATTACATCTTAATCTAAATGAGAATTTGCACTGCTAAAAAATTGCTTATAGGTGGGGTTAGATTAGAGGTGGGTCGGTTATGGGACCTGCCACTTGTAATCTAGTCTGGAACCAGTGGCGGGTATTAAATTGTGCCCGCCACTACTATATTATTATAGGAGTAGCCCGTGGGTAAATGCGCCAATGACGGGCCATGGTGTGGTGCCCGCCACTGATGTATTAGGTACCTATAGCGGCCGTGGCCCACCAAAAAAATATTTCGCCCCGCGTGCTCAGATTTGCCAAAAGTTACAAGTGGTGGGTGACACTAGCCGCCCGCCATTCATGAGATGGTAATAATTGAAGTGATGATGTACAGTAACTTTTCCCACCCACTCTTCTTCCTCACTTCACTTGTTGGGTTCCCTAGTGTAGGAGTTTGCAATGTACAATTTTTCCATGAGTGAGCAACCAAGGTATCAATCCGTGGAGATACCGTTACCCTGTAACAGTTGGTCGATTGTTCTACAACACAAACAAAACTTCGCTTGTATCCTCTATAGTTCTAACAAGTGTGTCAATCCTTAATAGTCTTACTAGTCGCACAAGGCTATTAAAATATAATGTGGGATAAATATTTTTGAAATAAAACAAAAGTGAAATTAAAACATCGTGTAAAAGTTATTGGAAGGTGATTCTTATGGCATACATTGTACTAGGGTTAATAGGTTCATCAAACGTACTCTCCAAATCATAAAGTGTGGAAACTAACACTATCATGTGAAAACATGCATCATGAAATTTCATGTTCGCATACAAGATTGATGGATGTGTAAGATTATATATAGGCAGTTGATTACCATTATGATATGGTTTCGAATTGCAGATAGTCCCTTTCCTTTTCACCAAGGTGTGACCCTAGGTATCAAACTCATGGGAGGATGTGCTCTATGAAAAATATTGAAGGAAATTATTCTTCTTCTAAAAAGTTACAGTTTCCTGGACCTTCTAAATAACAATTCTTTTTTGGTATACACAATAATATGAAAAAAACCTGGACCTTTTACAATCTTATACTTGTGTGGGATCTCATCTTGACTTACAACATGATTCTGAACGACACCCTTACGATGTGCTCACAACACGATTAAGTGGAGGATGTGTTCAAAGTATGTCACGACCAGTTATCAATCTGCATCGGGAGTCGGTTATCCAACCGCCGACCCTTAGCGTCTTGCGTGCTTACCTCAGTTATTAAGGATTTCTGCAGACAATGTCAAATAAGAAAATGTCGTTCCATGATATTTTAAGTCAAAAAATTTGTGTAAATGCACCAAATTTTGACCCCTATTATAAGAACTAACTATTTTTGATTTTTTTATGTTTGATTTACTTTCATTAACAGTTTGAATGGCTAAAGTTAAAACAAAGCATTTCAAAAAAATGCTAACAATTTTTTTATGTAGGCTGCGGTTTGATGACTATGTGTTCACGCACAAGCTATGACAGCTTTGAAAAAATTATGGAGCATGCTCCATATGACTTTTGACGACCGCTAGAGTTGCTCCAACGTATATACATAAGAATACACCGACCTATGTAAGTACCTATCGAGTTTTGACTTGCTTTAGTAAAAACTTCCGTCATCTTCCAACGATAGAAACAAAGTGAAGAAACGGAACATACCTGTGAACCATCCAACGTTAGCTTGATCAACCATTCTTAGTAACACCTAAAAGTACAGATAAAATCTACCCTCACAATGACAACTGAGAGTGTCTTCCACTCGACGCAGCCTGTAAGAACTGACCACGAGATCACCAGTATCTGTTTGAAAAAAGCGTCCAGTGACAAGCACTACCGGACTCGCGGCCTATGCCGACGGCCCAGGGCCGTCGGCATAGGCCATATGCCGTCGGTGTAGATCTATGCCTACGGCTGCCGTCGGCATAGCCCCGTCAGCATAGATCACGTCAGCGTACATGTGTCAGACCGTCGGCATAGTATAGCCGTCGGCATAGAAGCCTATGCCACGGCCAGGGGCCAGCCGTTGGTAGTGTTTTTCGCCTGACAGCAACGGACGACGCCGTGAAAAGCGCTGACGACTAATGGGACAACGCGTGGCCAGCCGTTGGCAGTGTTTCTCTGCCACGTGTCGTCCCCTGGGTCCTCCTGGCGGTAGGGCTATGGCTACGGCAAAGCCGTCGGCATAGATCATCTATGCCGACGGCTTTGCCGTAGGCATAGATCTGCCACGTGTCACACCCTGGGATGCTGCGTCACCGATCCGCGTAACACCTACCGTATGGCCGAAGGTATGCCGACAGCTTTGCCGTCAACATAGTTTTATTTTTTCCTTTTTTTATTTTATATGAATTTTTTAATATTTTCTTATAGTTATATTTATCCTTTTTTATTTCATATATATTTTTAAATTTTTTATAGTTATATTTTTCCTTTTTTATGTATTATTATTTCATATAGATTTTTTTATTTTTTTAAACCGCTCGGCCCTCTCCTCTCCCGAGAGGGGAGGGGAGGGGAGGCGCCGAATTCGAGCAGCTTCGTCCGCCAAGGCCGTGGCCTGGTCGCGGGTATGGGAGTGCCATGGCCGCCCTCGCGTGCTCGATCGGGAGCTTA
>NC_041385.1:108574301-108574723 GCF_002162155.2 Triticum dicoccoides | reverse complement strand
ACATCCGGGCCAGGCCCACAGCTACATCCACTCCGTGTAGACTCGACGTGTCCGTTTCCCCCCTCCGGGTGCCGGCGGCGGCGCCGTTCGTGAGGGGGGCCACGCATCGGAGACGCGTGCCGCCTCTTCGGACATGCCACAACACCACCCCGCATGTATGAGGGCCCGGTACGATGCTCCGGTGGCATTGCTACCCCCCAGGGCCCCCGCCCCGCCTAACCCTGTAGCGTTTGACCACGGGATCTAGCCCTTTGACTTTGCACGGACGGGCTTTGACCAGTGGACCTCTCCACCCGGTTGTGTCGGGTCGGCCCAGAGGGACACCGGGGAGCAACATCCGGGCCAGGCCCACAGCTACATCCACTCCGTGTAGACCCGACGCGTCCGTTTCCCTCCTCCAGGTGCCGGCGGCGGCGCCGTCC
>NC_041385.1:108564588-108573814 GCF_002162155.2 Triticum dicoccoides | reverse complement strand
CCGGTACGACGATCCGGTGGCATTGCTTCCCCCAGGGCCACCGTCCCGCCTAACCCTGGAGCGGTTGACCATGAGATCTAGCCCTTTGACTTCCCACGAACGGGCTTTGACCAGTGGACCTCTCCACCCGGTTGTGTTAGGTCGGCTCATAGGGACACCTGGGAGCAACATCCGGGCCAAACCCGCAGCTACATCCACTCCATGTAGACCCGACGCGTCCTTTTTCCCCCTCCAGGTGCTGGCGGCGGCGCCGTTCGTGAGGGGGCCATGCACCGGAGACGCGTGTCGTCTCTTCGGACATGCCACAACACCACCCCGCATGTATGAGGGCCCGGTGAGACGCTCCGGTGGCATTGCTGAAGGCAATATGCCCTAGAGGCAATAATAAAGTTATTATTTATTTCCTCAAATCATGATAAATGTTTATTATTCATGCTAGAATTGTATTAACCGGAAACATGATACATGTGTGAATACATATACAAACTTAATGTCGCTAGTATGCCTCTACTTGACTAGCTCATTAATCAAAGATGGTTATGTTTCCTAACCATAGACATGTGTTGTCATTTGATTAAAGAGATCACATCATTAGGAGAATGATGTGATTGACTTGACCCATTCCGTTAGCCTAGCACTTGATCGTTTAGTATGTTGCTATTGCTTTCTTCATGACTTATACAAATTTCCTACAACTATGAGATTATGCAACTCCCGTTTACCGGAGGAACACTTTGTGTGCTACTAAACGTCACAACGTAACTGGGTGATTATAAAGGGGCTCTACAGGTGTCTCCAAAGATAGATGTTGAGTTGGCGTATTTCGAGATTAGGTTTTGTCACTCTGATTGTCAGAGAGGTATCTCTGGGCCCTCTCGGTAATGCACATCACTATAAGCCTTGCAAGCAATGTGACCAATGAGTTGGTTACGGAATGATGCATTACGTAACGAGTAAAGAGACTTGCTGGTAACGAGATTGAACTACGTATTGGATACCGACGATCGAATCTCAGGCAAGTAACATACAGATGACAAAGGGAACCACGT
Organism: Triticum dicoccoides; assembly: GCF_002162155.2. Lineage (NCBI taxonomy): Eukaryota > Viridiplantae > Streptophyta > Magnoliopsida > Poales > Poaceae > Triticum > Triticum dicoccoides. The sequence goes on along the minus strand of NC_041385.1, from coordinate 108,572,765 downwards.
ATGTTGTTATGCGGTTTGACCGATAAAGATCTTCGTAGAATATGTAGGAGCCAATATGAGCATCCAGGTTCCTCTATTGGTTATTGACCGAAAATAGTTCTAGGTCATGTCTACATAGTTCTCGAACCCGTAGGGTCCGCATGCGTAACGTTACGATAACAGTTTTATTATGAGTTTATAAGTTTTGATGTACCGAAGGTTGTTTGGAGTCCTGGATGTGATCATGGACATGACGAGGAGTCTCGAAATGGTCGAGACATAAAGATTGATATATTGGAAGCCTATATTTGGATATCGGAATTGTTCCGGGTGAAATCGGGGTTTTTCTGGAGTACCGGGGGGTTAATGGGCCTACATGGGCCCTAAGGGAGAAGAGGAGGGCCGGCCAGGGCAGGCCGCGCGCCCCCTCCCCTCCTAGTCTGAATAGGACAAGGAAGGGGGGGGGCGCCCCCCTTTCCTCTTTCCCCTTCCCCCTTTCCTTCTCCTACAAGGCAAAAGGGGGGAGTCCTACTCCCGGTGGGAGTAGGACTCCTCCAAGCGCACCCCTAGGGGCCGGCCGCACCTCCCCCTCCCTCCTTTATATACGGGGGCAGGGGGGCACCCCATAACACACAAGTTGATCTTCGTGATCGTTCTTTAGCCGTGTGCAGTGCCCCCCTCCACCATATTCCACCTCGGTCGTATCGTTGCGGTGCTTAGGCGAAGCTCTGCGTTAGTAGAACATCATCATTGTCACCACGCCGTCGTGCTGACGGAACTCATCCCCGACACCCTGCTGGATCGGAGTCCGGGGATCGTCATCGAGCTAAACGTGTGCTGAACACGGAGGTGTCGTACATTCGGTGCTTGGATCGGTCGGATCGTGAAGACGTACGACTACATCAACCGCGTTGTCATAACGCTTCCGCTTTTGGTCTACGAGGGTACGTGGACACACTCTCCCCTCTCGTTGCTATGCATCACCATGATTTTGCGTGTGCGTAGGAAATTTTTTGAAATTACTACGTTCCCCAACAGTGGTATCCGAACCTAGGTTTTATGCGTTGATGTTATTTGCACGAGTAGAACACAAGTGAGTTGTGGGCGATACAAGTCATACTGCTTACCAGCATGTCATACTTTGGTTCAGCGGTATTGTTGGATGAAGCAGCCCGGACCGACATTACGCGTACGCTTACGCGAGACAGGTTTTACCGCCGTGCTTCGCACACAGGTGACTAGCGGGTGTTTGTTTCTCCAACTTTAGTTGAACCGAGTGTGGCTACGCCCGGTCCTTGCGAAGGTTAAAACAGCACTAACTTGACGAACTATCGTTGTGGTTTTGATGCGTAGGTAAGAACGGTTCTTGCTCAACCCGTAGCAACCACGTAAAATTTGCAACAACAAAGTAGAGGACGTCTAACTTGTTTTTGCAGGGCATGTTGTGATGTGATATGGTCAAGACGTGATACTATATTTTATTGTATGAGATGATCATGTTTTTTAACCGAAGTTATCGGCAACTAGGAGGAGCCATATGGTTGTCGCTTTATTGTATGAAATGCAAACGCTCTGTAATTGCTTTACTTTATCACTAAGCGGTAGCGATAGTCGTAGAAGCAATAGATGGCGTAATGACAACGATGCTACGATGGAGATCAAGGTGTCGCGCCGGTGACGATGGTGATCACGACGGTGCTTCAGAGATGGAGATCACAAGCACAAAATGATGATGGACATATCATATCACTTATATTGATTGCATGTGATGTTTATCCTTTATGCATCTTATCTTGCTTTGATTGATGGTAGCATTTTAAGATGATCTCTCACTAAATTATCAAGAAGTGTTCTCCCTGAGTATACACCGTTGAAAAAGTTCTTCGTGCTGAGACACCACGTGATGATCGGGTGTGATAGGCTCTACGTTCAAATACAATGGGTGCAAAACAGTTGCACACGCGAAATACTCAGGTTAAACTTGACGAGCCTAGCATATACAGATATGGCCTCGGAACACGAAGACCGAAAGGTCGAGTGTGAATCAAATAGTAGATATGATCAACATAGTGATGTTCACCATTGAAAACTACTCCATCTCACGTGATGACCGGACATGGTTTAGTTGATTTGGATCACGTGATCACTTAGATGACTAGAGAGATGTCTGTCTAAGTGGGAGTTCTTAAGTAATATGATTAATTGAACTCAAATTTATCATGAACTTAGTCCTGGTAGTATTTTGCAAATTATGTTGTAGATTAATAGCTTGCGTTGTTGCTTTCATATGTTTATTTTGATATGTTCCTAGAGAAAATTATGTTGAAAGATGTTAGTAGCAATGATGCGGATTGGATCCGTGATCTGAGGTTTATCCTCATTGCTGCACAGAAGAATTATGTCCTTAATGCACCGCTAGGTGACAGACCTATTGCAGGAGCAGATGCAGACGTTATGAACGTTTGGCTAGCTCACTATGATGAATACTTGATAGTTTAGTGCACCATGCTTAACGGCTTAGAATCGGGACTTCAAAGACGTTTTTGAACGTCATGGACCATATGAGATGTTCCAGGAGTTGAAGTTAACATTTCAAGCAAATACCCGAGTTGAGAGATATGAAGTCTCCAACAATTTCTATGGCTAAAAGATGGAGGAGAATTGCTCAACTAGTGAGCATGTGCTCAGATTGTCTCGATACTACAATCGCTTGAATCAAGTGGGAGTTAATCTTCCAGATAAGATAGTGATTGACAGAGTTCTCTTGTCGCCATCACCAAGTTAGTAGAACTTTGTGATGAACTATAGTATGCAAGGGATGACGAAAACGATTCCCGAGCTCTTCGTGATGTTGAAAACAACGAAGGTAGAAATCAAGAAAGAGCATCAAGTGTTGATGGTTGACAAGATCACTAGTTTCAAGAAAAGGGCAAAGGGAAAGAAAGGGGAACTTCAAGTAGAATGACAAGCAAGTTTTCACTCCCACGAAGAATCCCAAAGATGAACCAAAGCCTAAAACTGAGTGCTTACACTGCAAAGGAAATGGTCACTGGAAACGGAAATACCCTGAATATTTGGTGGATAAAAAAGATGGCAAATTGAACAAGGGTATATTTGATATACAGGTTATTGATGTGTGCCTTACTAGTGTTTATAGTAGCCCCTGAGTATTTGATACTTGTTGGGTTTCTAAGATTAGTAACTCGAAATAGGAGTTACAGAATAAACAGAGACTAGTTGAAGGGGATGTGACGATGAGTGTTGAAAGTAGTTCCAAGATTGATATGATCATCATCGCACACTCCCTATACTTTCAGGATTAGTGTTGAACCTAAATAAATGTTATTTGGCGTTTGCGTTGAGCATGAATATGATTTGATCATGTTTATTGCAATACGGTTATTCATTTAAAATCAGAGAATAATTGTTGTTCTGTTTAAATGAATAAAACCTTTGATAGGTCATACACCCAATGAAAATAGTTTGTTGGATCTCGATCGTAGTAATACACATATTCATAATATTGATGCCAAAAGATGCAAAGTTAATAATGATAGTGCAACTTATTTGTGGCACTGCCGTTTGGGTCAGATCAGTGTAAAGCGCATGAAGAAACTCCATAAAGATGGATTTTCGGAATTATTTGGGTATGAATCGTTTGATGCTTGCGAACCGTGCCTTTTGGGCAAGATGACTAAAACTCCGTTCTCCGGAACAATGGAACGATCTACTGACTTGATGAAAATAATACATATCGATGTATACGGTCCAATGAGTGTTGATGCTCGTGGCGGGTATCGTTATTTTCTGACCTTCACAAGATGAATTGAGCAGATATGAGTATATCTACTTAATGAAGCACAAGTCTAAAACATTTGAAAAGTTCAAGGAATTTCAGAGTGAAGTGGAGAATGATCGTAACAAGAAAATAAAGTTTCTACAATCTGATCACAGAGACAAATATTTGAGTTACGAGTTTGGTCTTCAATTAAAACAATGTGGAATAGTTTCACAAACTCATGCCACCTGGAACACCACAGCTTAATGGTGTGTCCGAACGTCATAATAGTACTTTATTGGATATAGTGCAATCTATGATGTCTCTTACCGATTTACCACTATCATTTTGGGGTTATGCATTAGAGACAGCTGCATTCACTTTAAATAGGGCACCATCAAAATCCATTGAGACGATGCCTTATGAACTGTGGTTTGGCAAGAAACCAAAGTTGTCGTTTCTTAAAGTTTGGGGATGTGATGCTTATGTGAAAAAATTTCAACCTGATAAGCTCGAACCCAAATCGGAGAAGTGCGTCTTCATAGAATACCCAAAGGTAACTATTGGGTACACCTTCTATCACAGATCCTAAGGCAAGTTATTCGTTGCTAAGATGGATCCTTTCTAGAAAAGAAGTTTCTCTCGAAAGAAGTGAGTGGGAGGAAAGTAGAACTTGATGAGGTAATTGTACCTTCTCCCTTATTGGAAAGTAGTTCATCACAGAAATCAGTTCCAGTGATTCCTACACCAATTAGTGAGGAAGTTAATGATGATGATCATGAAATTTCAAATCAAGTTGCTACCAAACCTCGTAGGTCTTCCAGAGTAAAGATCCGCACCAGAGTGGTACGATAATCATGTTCTGGAAGTCATGTTACTAGACCATGATGAACCTATGAAATATGAGGAAGCAATGATGAGTCCAGATTCCGCGAAATGGCTTGAGGCCATGAAATCTGAGATGGGATCCATGTATGAGAACAAAGTGTGGACTTTGGTGGAGTTGCCCGATGATCGGCAAGCCATAGAAAATAAATGGATCTTCAAGAGGAAGACAGACACTGATAGTAGTGTTACTATCTACAAAGCTCGACTTGTTGTGAAAGCTTTTTCGACAAGTTCAATGTGTTGACTACAATGAGATTTTCTCAACTGTAGCGATGCTTAAGTCTGTCTGAATCATGTTAGCAATTGCCACATTTTATGAAATCTGGCAAATGGATGTCAAAACTGCATTCCTTAATGGTTTTCTTAAAGAAGAGTTGTATATGATGCAATCAGAAGGTTTTGTCAATCCTAAAGGTGCTAACAAAATGTGCAAGCTCCAGCGATCCATCTATGGACTGGTGCAAGCATCTCATAGTTGGAATATACGCTTTGATAAGTTGATCAAAGCATATAGTTCTATACAGACTTATGGTGAAGCCTGTATTTACAATAAAGTGAATGGGAGCACTACCGCCTTTCTGATAAATATATGTGAGTAACATATTGTTGATTAGAAATGATGTAGAATTTTTCTGGAAAGCATAAAGGAGTATTTGAAAGGAGTTCTTTAAAAGAAAGACCTCAGTAAAGCTACTTACGTATTGAGCATCAAGATCTATTGAGATATATCAAGACGCTTGATAAGTTTTTCAATAAGTACATACCTTGTCAAGATTTTGAAATAGTTCAAAATGGAAAAGTCAAAGAAAGAGTTCTTGCCTGTGTTGCAAAGGTGTGAAATTGAGTAAGACTCAAATCTCGACCACGACATAAAATAGAAAAGAGAATGAAAGTCATTTCTTATGCCTCAGTCATAGGTTCTATAAAGTATGCTATGTACCAGACCTATTGTATACCTTGCTTTGTATTTGGCAAGGGAGTACAATAGTGATCTAGAAGTAGATCACTGGACATTGGTCAAAATTATCCTTAGAGAAATAAGGAGATATTTCTCGATTATGGAGGTGATAAAAGAGCCCGTCGTAAAAAGTTACAACGATGCAAGCTTTTACACCAATCCAGATGACTCTAAGTCTCAATCTGGATACATATTGAAAGTGGGAGCAATCAGCTAGAGTAGCTCTGTGCATAGCATTGTGGACATAGAATATTTGCAAAATACATACGGCTCTGAATATGACAGATCCGTTGACTAAACTTCTCTCACAAGCAAAACATGATCATACCTTAGTACTCTTTGGGTGTTAATCACATAACAATGTGAACTAGATTATTGACTCTAGTAAACCCTTTGGGTGTTGATCACATGACGATGTGAACTATGGGTATTAACACACACAGATGTGAATATTGGTGTTAAATCACATGGCGATGTGAACTAGATTATTAACTCCAGTGCAAGTGGGAGACTGAAGGAAATATGCCCTAGAGGCAATAATAAAGTTATTATTTATTTCGTCAAATCATGATAAATGTTTATTATTCATGCTAGAATTGTATTAACCGGAAACATGATACATGTGTGAATACATAGACAAACTTAATGTCGCTAGTATGCCTCTACTTGACTAGCTCATTAATCAAAGATGGTTATGTTTCCTAACCATAGACATGTGTTGTCATTTGATTAAAGAGATCACATCATTAGGAGAATGATATGATTGACTTGACCCATTCCATTAGCCTAGCACTTGATCGTTTAGTATGTTGCTATTGCTTTCTTCATGACTTATACAAAGTTCCTACAATTATGAGATTATGCAACTCCCGTTTACCGGAGGAACACTTTGTGTGCTACCAAACGTCACAACGTAACTGGGTGATTATAAAGGAGCTCTACAGGTGTCTCCAAAGATAGATGTTGAGTTGGCGTATCTCGAGATCAGGTTTTGTCACTCCGATTGTCGGAGAGGTATCTCTGGGCCCTCCCGGTAATGCACATCACTATAAGCCTTGCAAGCAGTGTGACCAATGAGTTGGTTACAGAATGATGCATTATGCAACGAGTAAAGAGACTCGCCGGTAACGAGATTGAACTAGGTATTGGATACTGACGATCGAATCTCAGGCAAGTAACATACTGATGACAAAGGGAACCACGTATGTTGTTATGCGGTTTGACCGATAAAGATCTTCGTAGAATATGTAGGAGCCAATATGAGCATCCAGGTTCCACTATTTCTTATTGACCGGAAATAGTTCTAGGTCATGTCTACATAGTTCTCGAACCCGTAGGGTCCGCACGCTTAACGTTACGATGACAGTTTTATTATGAGTTTATAAGTTTTGATGTACCGAAGGTTGTTCGGAGTCCCGGATGTGATCACGGACATGACGAGGAGTCTCGAAATGGTCGAGACATAAAGATTGATATATTGGAAGCCTATATTTGGATATCGGAATTGTTCCGAGTGAAATCGGGATTTTTCCGGAGTACCGGGGGGTTACCGGAACCCCCCCAGTGGTTAATGGGCCTACATGGGCCCTAAGGGAGAAGAGGAGGGCCAGCCAGGGCAGGCCGCGCGCCCCCTCCCCCTAGTCCGAATAGGACAAGGAAGGGGGGGGCGCCCCCCTTTCCTCTTTCCCCTTCCCCCTTTCTTTCTCCTACAAGGCAAAAGGGGGGAGTCCTACTCCCGGTGGGAGTAGGACTCCTCCAGGCGCACCCCTAGGGGCCGGCCGCACCTCCCCCTCCCTCCTTTATATACGGGGGCAGGGGGGCACCCCATAACACACAAGTTGATCTTCGTGATCGTTCCTTAGACGTGTGCGGTGCCCCCCTCCACCATATTCCACCTCGGTCGTATCGTTGCGGTGCTTAGGCGAAGCTCTGCGTCGGTAGAACATCATTATCGTCACCACGCCGTCGTGCTGACGGAACTCATCCCCGACACCCTGCTTGATCGGAGTCCGGGGATCGTCATCGAGCTGAACGTGTGCTGAACTCGGAGGTGCCGTACGTTCGGTGCTTGGATCGGTCAGATCATGAAGACGTACGACTACATCAACCGCGTTGTCATAACGCTTCCGCTTTCGGTCTACGAGGGTATGTGGACACACTCTCCCCTCTCGTTGCTATGCATCACCATGATCTCGCGTGTGCTTAGGATTTTTTTTTTGAAATTACTACGTTCCCCAACAATTGCTACCCCCCAGGGCCCACGTCTCGCCTAACCCTAGAGCGGTTGATCATGAGATCTAGCCCTTTGACTTCCCACGGACGGGATTTGACCAGTGGACCTCTCCACCCGGTTGTGTCAGGCCAGCCCAGAGGGACACCTGGGAGCAACATCCGAGCCAAACCCACAGCTACATCCACTCCGGGTAGAACCGACGCGTCCGTTTTCCCCCTCCCGGTGCCGGCGGTGGCGTCGTACATGAGAGGGGCCACACCCTAGAGATGCGTGCCGCCTCTTCGGACATGCCACAACACCACCCCGCATGTATGAGGGCCCGGGACGACGCTCCGGTGGCA
>NC_041385.1:108564236-108564578 GCF_002162155.2 Triticum dicoccoides | reverse complement strand
ATCGCGCTCCAAGTATTTAATAATATTCACGCTGCATCGTTACCGCAGAACGTCTACTACCGTTTCATTGCCGTCCGTGAGGGGGGCCACAACCCGGAGACGCGTGCCGCCTCTTCGGACATGCCACAACACCACCCCGCATGTATGAGGGCCCGGGACGACGCTCCGGTGGCATTGCTACCCCCCAGGGCCCCCGTCCCGGCTAACCCTGTAGCGTTTGACCACGGGATCTAGCCCTTTGACTTTGCACGGACGGGCTTTGACCAGTGGACCTCTCCACCCGGTTGTGTTAGGTCGGCCCAGAGGAACACTTTGGAGCAACATCCGGGCCAAACCCACAGC
>NC_041385.1:108537525-108564026 GCF_002162155.2 Triticum dicoccoides | reverse complement strand
CGGAGATGTGTGCCGCCTCTTCGGACATGCCACAACACCACCCCGCATGTATGAGGGCCCGGTACGATGCTCCGGTGGCATTGCTACCCCTAGGCCCCCCGTCCCGCCTAACCTAGGAGCTGTTGACCACGAGATCTAGCCCTTTGACTTCCCATGGATGGGCTTTGACCAGTGGACCTGTCCACCCGGTTGTGTCAGGTCCGCCCATAGGGACATCCGGGAGCAACATCCGGGCCAAACCCACAGCTACACCCACTCCGTGTAGACCCGACGCGTCCGTTTCCCCCCTCCATGTGCCGGCGGCGGCGCCGTCCGTGAGGGGTCCCCACCGCAGACGTGAGGGGGGTCACACTCTGGAGACGGGTGCCGGGCGTTTGCAACCGCCACATAACTTCTGTCGGCATAGCTGTTTTTGATTTTAATAAAATATAAGGATCTATATTCAAAAGAACATGACCGCACATTATTAATGTGCTCAAAAAATACAAACTACATATATATATATATATATATATATATATATTCATAATATATGGTAATAAATACAAACTACATATATATTCATATGTATGTTTATATTTAACATGCTACATGTCAGTTAATATAATAATACATAAAAAAGCATAAAAAATATATATGAAAAAAATTATAACTATGCCGACGGCATTGCCGTCGGCAAAGAGACGACCAGGGTTTAGGCGGGTGGGGTGCCGCGGATCGCTGACGTGGCAGATATATGTTCTGGACGGTGCGGCCCGAATCGGTGACGTCGCATGCAGACCTATGCCGACGCCCCCCGTCTTGGCCGTCGGCATATCTCTGACGACGTTAGCCGCCCGTCACGAGCGGGGTCGCCGGGCCCACGAGTATGCCGATGGCCGTTGTAAGCCGACGACAGCTGTTGGTGTACTCGCAGCTAGGCCGACGGCCGTTCTGTGCCGACGGGTGCCGTCGGCTTAGCTCTGGGTAACCCGACGGCCTGTATACGCCGACGGCCAGGACCAGTCTGTCGGCATAGCTCTGAATAAGCTGACGGGGGCCGTCGGCATTGTTTTGGCCGTCGGGGTAGCACCCTGTTCCGGTAGTGAAGTAAGTACATTACTACCGAACGATCAAAGGAAATGCATGCATACCTTTTATTTTATCTTATCTTTCGAGCGGAAAAGAAAAGGGGACTGGAAACCTTGCATTCTCAGCTCGGTGGAAAATACTTTTCTCCTACACTAATAATTACTCCTACTAATTAACCTTTCTTTAGGAAGAGCACGTGGACAGGGATGATAGGATAGGTTAGGCTTGACCATGCATCCATTCTTGTGTTGGATATGGAATATTGACCTGTCGACTGGCCGGCCAAGAGAATGCAGATCAATACTACCTCCGTCCGGGTTTATTAGGCCTCCGTCCGGGTTTATTAGGCACTATGATGCACGAGATCCAGTGAGCACTATGTTTCAAATAGTGCCAAAATGATATTTTGAAGTTTTAAACAATTTCGAAAAAAAGTCAGCATGTTCATGTAGATGTATACTACACATGTGGATATTTCGACAATGAAATAAGCGGGAAAAAAAAGAAATAAACGACTATCTGAGCTGCACAAAAATGATAAAATCGTGCTATTGGAAGAGGAGCAGTGCATGAAATCATTGCTTGGCTCACATGTTTACTTATTTTATCACCAAACTTTGCACATGTGTAATGTACATCCATATGAACCTGTAGAATTTGTTTATTTATTTCAATAAACTTTTTAATGTAATTTTTGAACTATTCAAAATAAAGTGATCAAATGCACCCATGCTCCAAAAATCCACACTAGGCGTCAATGGCAATTTTTTCTTTACCGCGCATTAGAGAAAAACGTTGTAATGCAAATATTAATATAATAACTGTAAAATATCAACTCAAGTCGTCCATCCATAGTTGAGATGGCAGCTGCAGCGAAAATATCGGGGCTCCCACATTTCCACTCTGCTAAAGTCTCACATAAAAGAGAGGATATGCAGAAGGTGTGGCTCACCAAGAATAGTAAAGTCTTCATGATTTACTCCGCCTTACGGTCTTTTTCTCCGCACTTTTGTCAATCAATATACCGCTAGGCTGACTTACATCCATAGGATCAGGACAATTCAATGTGACTTGTCTGAGTTCTTTGATTGTGAAGTGCTCGTTGCACTAGCTAGCATGGTAAAATAAAATCATAATAATAACTCAGCGGGGAATACCCATTTTCCATGTAGCTTGTGTTCTTAGAGCGGTCAAATGAATTACTTTCCAAGCAACTGAAGTAAAAAAGATCATCTCAGGACCACACTAAATGATGCAGTTTTCTCTAGGCTAGGTGCCCATTAAATTGAATAGGCAAGGGAAAAAAAGATATCAAAAGGCATAAAATGAACAATCTAGCCAGAACAATGAAGCTTCAATTGTGGAATGAGATATGTTTCTGCCTCTGTTTTCTTTTCGGATGACGAGGACGCCCTCGCCTCTTCCACTGTGAAAAAGGAAGAAACGTAGAACAAATTTGTGAAAGTCAGCAGATCAAATGAGTATTTCGTTTGTTGGAACGAGAAGTAATATTATTTTCGAGAATAGTAAGGCATTGTTTTAACGTTTTGCCCCTAAAAATATTATTTTCGAGTTGTACTTGCTGTCTCGCTTGTTTCAGTCAACAAGCAACTAGACTAAGTTACTTCAATGAATAGGATCAAAGACAATTCAGCGTCATTTGTCTCAAGCAGATCTCTGATTCCGTAAGCGCATGTTGAGCTAGCCTAGTAAAATCACAATAATACCTCAGCAGGATGTCATGTTTGATTGATTCAAATAAGTATACATGTCGGCTATCATTATGCTTCACTTAATATTTGCCGATTATATTTATACGGCTCTTCGAGTACAAAGATTTAATTTGACTATTTTCTTGTCACTCTCATGGAGGGCCATTATACCAACGTTATACAGATAATGATTAAGAAGGAAGAAAAGATTGCTTGCTTAGCCGCCGGTGACCTTAAGCAACCACACCATACGTCCATATCCATTGCTCTCAATACGTCCCTGATGGATGATGTCGTGTTGCTTAAAGTAAGGAACAGAAACTTGTGAACAGTATCGATCCGCGTATGCAAGCTAGGTTCTAAAAGAAGAAGCTTGCATTTAAAAATCTACTATCTTCCCCATCCCTTTCTCTCATTTAGTAACTGCCCACCATTAACTAATCAACAGATAGTGGTTATTCCGCCCTACAAGCTACAATTGCCTAACGGATGGAGTATGTCGTATTACAGGTTTTACGCACGAGGAAATCAGGCGTCCTGGACTTTGTATCATTTATTTGAAAATCAATAAAAATACGCAGCAGAGTCCTGCTGTTTCCGTAAAAAGAAAAGAGGAAATCAGGCGTCAATTAACTATAGATTCACTGCCTAAAAATTTCTAACTTGATTTTCTTTACTATCTTGGATGTACTAAACTCGCTATCCATAGAATATCTACACAATGTTTTGGATGCACCCTTCCCATCGCCAGAATTAGGATGATTTCTACGGAGATGAACATTAGAGCCGTAGGGTGTAGGTTATGCAGCAAATCTAGCTATCTAAATACCATAATCATCACCTGACGGACAAGAATCTGAAACGCGGAGCCAGTGACTCTAGCGAGTTCCCCAAGGTACAAGCAAAGCAACAAGTACCTTCACGAGTGAGCGTTGGCGGAGTTCCTTGGCCTGGTTGATTGCTTGACTGAGCCTCTGCTGGCGAAGAACTACAGATCGTTGTGCACAAGGTTCGCTTCTAGGAGATGCCAAGACGGGCAGAGTGACGCATGCCCTTCAGCCTGACTTAAATTTATTAATCATCTACGCCTCTTTGCTCTCTTATTACCAAGAGTGCAGTTTTGTGTAGCTCGAGCTACATGGTACCTACTATCTTGTCCGTTCATTTTACAGTACACTACCTAGGGATATGAGCTATGTGAACAGATCTTGTATGTAATTAGCAGGGAAGCAACAGTGCGACACCCCACCCTAGGCCAGACACACATTCTGGGTAATACACCGGCATCAGCGTCACAGTGATGGGCGTCGCTCACACGCAACTCCACTGCTTCACATGCAGCAACCTAACTGACGCATCACATCATGTATCACTGTTCACCGCACTCTCCTCCCTCTTTTTTCTGAACGTCCACACTCTCTTTCTCGTGTGAATCTTACTAGTGACATACAGCACATGCATATGTGTGTGGAAAAGTCTGAAAGTTTTTCACACTCTTCTTAAATGGGGTTGGCACGTAATCTTTTTCTCTCTCATCTCTCACACTGTTACACAATATCTCTCTCAGTAGTTTGGCCGCGTGCGTGTCAGTTTTGCTATGAAAGTGGAAAGTGACATTTGCCTGCGATGAGTCATTTCGGCCTGCATGTGCAGCATGCCCAGTGTCTTGTACAGTGCAAAGTTGCTGCATGCCAGCGGCTGCTGCATGCGAGCCTATGAAATTTGACCAGCTTTGAACGCGAGACTGAGGGGACAGGACAGGACAGCGCCTGCAAATGACTTTGCATCAAACAATTCACGCTGCTTTCTTACACATATCCCAAAGCAGAACGAATGGTGTGGATAAGAGGAACCGTGTAGGCCGAGCTAGCAAGAAACTTTATGTATTACCAAAGATCACATGAACTGGCAGCAGCGGCAGCAGTTCAGAATGCAACAATTTTTCCTCTTTTTTGAGAGAGAGTTTAGACACTTGCTGGAAGAGAAAGAAGAGAGTTCAGCGCTACTAAACTTCTGTTGTGCTTTATTTCATTTTTTTGGTCAATTTTTGTTTAAAATTCAAATTTTGTTTTTGTTATTTCGTCCGAGATTTTGCCAAAATAATTGAAAGAGCCGAACTGCCGCCATCTATTTCTGAGGCGGAAAGAAACACAAACCGAAATTCAAATAAAGCATGATTAATCATATGTCCGTCCTTCGGCGCGAGGCGGAGGCCGAAGCCGGCATGCAGGCAGAAGATGTTCAAGAAATCCATGTCCGTGTTGGGATTTGCCCACAGGATCGATCACATCCAATCACGACAGAGACGCGCACACGATAACTTTTGCCAAAGGCACGTGTCGTGTCTCTCTTCTTTTTATTTTCTCCTTTTCTCCACACAATATCCCACGGTTCAATCTGACGCCTTGACTGTGTACATATATGACACAGCCAAGCCACGACCAGCTACGCCGAAACCTACTAGTGCTTCTACTTGGACTTCTAACCAGACTCAAACTCCTATCCACATACTTGGACACGTACTAGACAATGTACAAATCCTAGCCGGACTACTATACTAGTACGTAGGAGTACTACTTAGCCACGGCTGCTAATTCTACACGTCTAATACTTAGTCTAACACAAACACTACTATCCAAACCTAACAAGCAAGATTATGCTAACAATAATCTCCCCCTAATCTTGATTTGTCACCTTCCTCGTGCTTCTCCTGATATTGACTTGTTGTAGATCCGCGACTTGACGATCCTTCTCAACATATGATCCAGACTCCCAGTCACGCTGCCAGGCAATACCATCGGTCACCCCTAACGCAATACATGCCAACGGATCACACACCGTCCCATGTAGAGAAAGATCCTCATTGAAGAGGCTCCCCTTCACTGGTCAACATCCCACTATACGCTTGAGCTTGATCCCCACTTCACGTCTTCGCCCTCGGTGCTACACCACACCGGACAGCCCATCGACCATGACACGCTTCATCTTCAATTGATCCTCATAGAGACGAGCACTTGGACATTACGACACTGACACAACGACGACGGCGGACCGACTGTGCTAACCTGCACGGCTCCTTGACTCTTAACTCCCGGATGACAATCTTGATGAGATCTTCCGGCACCGCACCTTGGCGCCACCGCTCCCATCAACGATCACCTTCCACCGCCCTGCTGACGACAGCCTGTCGCCTCCCTCCATGTCGCTCTGACGAACGACAATCTCTTGATCCACCTCTTCGCCGCATCACCCAACGACTTCATTGCCCGCCCCGAGGTGCTAGTCGGGTCGCCACCCCGGGGCAAGCGCAGCGTCACCTCGACCTTGCTCTGATATCAATTGTTGGGATTCGTTCACAGGATCGATCACATCCAATCACGACAGAGACACGCACACGATAACTTTTGCCAAAGGCACGTGTCGTGTCTCTCTTCTCTTTATTTTCTCCTTTTCTCCACACAATATCCCACGGTTCAATCTGACGCCTTGACTGTGTATATATATGACATAGCCAAGCCACGACCAGCTACGCCGAAACCTACTAGTGCTTCTACTTGGACTTCTAAACAGACTCAAACTCCTATCCACGTACTTGGACACGTACTAGACAATGTACAAATCCTAGCCGGACTACTATACTAGTACGTAGGAGTACTACTTAGCCACGGCTGCTAATTCTACACGTCTAATACTTAGTCTAACACAAACACTACTATCCAAACCTAACAAGCAAGATTATGCTAACAATAGTCCGTACTGGTAAAGATGCAAACGGCGATGAGGTACAGCCACCAGCAGCACCACTTCCAGCAAGCGTCGGCGGAGGCCGAGCTGTCGTCGGTGAACCAGCTGCAGCACATGATCTCCGAGCGCAAGCGCCGGGAGAAGCTCAACGACAGCTTCCAGGCTCTCAAGACTGTCCTTCCTCCCAGCTCCAAGGTACATGTAAACATAATTTAAACGCATGCATAATTGCATATTAATTTCTCCGAAAGCAGTAGCATGTTCTTTGACTAGCTAGCTAATGATCATTTGTCTCTCGCTTTACAGAACGGAAAGGCCACTCTTCAAACGGTGCAGACAAGACGTCGATACTGATCACCGCGAGGGAGTACGTGAACTCCCTCAAGTCCAAAGTCTGCGACCTCGAGGAGAAGAACAAGGCGCTCCAGGCGCAGCTGGACGAGTGTGCCCGCGCCGCCGGGCTCGAAGAAGACGACGCTGAGAAGGTTGAAATCCAAATAACCAGAGCGGCGGCGGATCGGGAAGATGGGACGAGTGGACGATCACGAGTGAGGTTTGCACGGTTAAGATAGCGGCGAGGCCGGCGCATGGCAACACGATGGATGTGGTGTGCCTCAATGATCAGATGGGTGAAGACGACGTCAGCCTGGTGGCCATGAGCACCAGCGACTGCGAGGGCGGCAATGGCCTCATCGGAGCAATCCTGACGATGCAGCTCAAAGTAATACACTTTTCTTATCCTTATTCTTTTCTTTACAGTGCTTAGATATTTTGATGGGAACCTCCATTTTCCAAAATAAAAATAAAATTGTGTACATAATCAACCAGTCGAACGGAGCATTATACATACGTGCGCCTCGTTGCCTCTTTTTGTCAGAATGCAGATTTTGTGAGCTTATGCACCCGGGCCTCACTATCCTAATACTCCAATGTTGCTTTGAGATCTGTGCTACACAACTACCTTATTACATGAATTTTTTTTTTTTGGTTCCTCTCATATAAAACATGTCTTGAACTTCAAACTTTGCAGTACAACATAACTTTGTAACTAGAATGTGAGATAAAACTTTCAGATTTTTTTGTCCGACATAAATATGAAAAATAAGATTTTTTTAATCAAACAAATCTCATTTTGTATATTTATGTTGGACCAAAAAATCTGTAAGTTTTATCCCACATTCTACATAAAAAGCTTTGTGGTGCTGCAAAGTTGAAGTACAAATACATGTTCTATATGAGAGAAACAAAAAAGAGAAAATTATTTGCACGAATCATAATGCAGGAATGAGTGGTTGGATAAGGAGTACCCGGGTGCATAGGCTCTAAAACATGTTTTCGCTTTTTGTCACTGGGTGAGAACACCGTAAAATCGCATCCATCATAAAGCACCTTTTCCCATGGCAAAAAAATCGATCTAGTTGACCTAACACTACTAGGAAAATGGCTATAGATGATATGGACACTAATGGCGCACCAGGCATGTGGTGCGTCATTAATATATAGTAATGGTGCACCATGTGTTGGTGTGCCATTAGTATATACTAATGAAGCATCATGTGTTGGTGCGCCATTAGTGTCCAAATACTAATGGTGCACCACATCCACGGTGCATTATTAGTAACAATTTTTTTTTCAAAACTAGTAATGGCGCACCAGGGGATAGTGCGCCATTACTAGTTAAATTAGTAATGGCGCACCACATCCACAGTGTGCCACTAGTAAATTTTTTTCAAACTTTTTTTTATTTTTATTTTCAAAGTTAGTAATAGCGCACCGTGGGTCTGGTGCGCCATTAGTAGTTAAAACTAGTAATGACGCACACCACACCCACGGTGCGCCATTACTAACAAATGTTAGTAATGACGCACCGTGGGTCTGGTGCGCCATTAGTAGTTAAAACTAGTAATGACACACCACACCCACGGTGCGCCATTACTAACAAATGTTAGTAATGACGCACCGTGGGTGTGGTGCGCCATTACTAATTTTGACACAAAATTCCCCCGAATGCACCCCCCCCCACCGTGGACCGCATTTTCAGTTTTAAAAAAAATAAAAGAAAATGATGAAAATGTCAAAAAAATAAAAGAAAATAAGTTTTCCATGTGATATGTGGTCTAGTTGTTGGGAAAATATATAAATATGAATTTTGACTTTATTTGCAAAATCTCTCAGGAATTTGTAAAATGGGCATTACTTTTGCATACGAACTCAGATTAAAAAGTTTTTTATATGAAAAATCATCTATTCGAAAAGTTACGACAACCATGCAATGCAAATGCAAATGTTGGTTTTAGCCTGTTTTCCCCAGTCAGGCTCAACTGGGTCAAGCATGCAATGCAGGGAAAAATTGCTACGACAACCAAACACGTCGTTGCTTAATTTGCTGGAGGAATATCTTCCCCAGTTGGTCAACCTTATCAGTTGAAATTCAAGATCAAGTTGGCAATCTCACACATTTACTGAATCTGATGTTTGTACCTCACACATTTACTAAATCTGACGTTTTCTATGGACGGAATTCCTTCATTTTTAGAGCGATTGCTCCGAGCCTTTGTGCTTGCACAAGTTACGTCAAAGAAGAGTTGCAATGGCTACTGCTACAGGCCAAACGAAAATCATATGAAGCCCTTTCAGACTGGATGCAACATTTCAAATAAGTGATATACTTACACCTGCTACCCTCTACAATCTTCTTCTTTGTTGTTGTAATTGTTTATAGCTCTAGCTTTTAGGCTTTAGCTGGTTACTTAGATTTCATTTGATTTTCTTCCACTTTGTTGTACGTAGACTTGTCTTTATGAGAAAATATATAAAAATATACCATGGGAAGAAATTCCTACAGTTTCGGGTCAAAATAATAATTTGATAGCTTTGCTTCTAGAACAATGTAATCTAGCATTTGTTGTCTTAAGCAAGTGTTCATGCATGTTACAAATATAACAAAGAGTACATTTAATTTCCTTAATGCTATTGGAAATTTCATAACATGATTACATCTTAATCTAAATGTGAATTTGCACTGCTAAAAAATTGCTTATAGGTGGGGTTAGATTAGAGGTGGGTCGGTTATGGGACCTGCCACTAGTAATCTAGTCTGGAACCAGTGGCGGGTATTAAATTGTGCCCGCCACTACTATATTATTATAGGAGTAGCCCGGGGGTAAATGCACCAATGACGGGCCATGGTGTGGTGCCCGCCACTGATGTATTAGGCACCTATAGCGGCCGTGGCCCACCAAAAAAATATTTCACCCCGCAGGCTCAGATTTGCCAAAAGTTACAAGTGGTGGGTGACACTAGCCGCCCGCCATTCATGAGATGGTAATAATTGAAAATGATGTACAGTAACTTTTCCCACCCACTCTTCTTCCTCAACTCACTTGTTGGGTTCCCCAGTGTAGGAGTTTGCAATGTACAATTTTTCCATGAGTGAGCAACCAAGGTATCAATCCGTGGAGATACCGTTACGCTGTAACAGTTGGTCGATTGTTCTACAACACAAACAAAACTTCGCTTGTATCCTCTATAGTTCTAACAAGTGTGTCAATCCTTAATAGTCTTACTAGTCGCACAAGGCTATTAAAATATAATGTGGGATATTTTTTTTGAAATAAAACAAAACTGAAATTAAAACATCGTGTAAAAGTTATTGGAAGGTGATTCTTATGGCATACATTGTACTAGGGTCAATAGGTTCATCAAACGTACTCTCCAAATCATAAAGTGTGAAAACTAGCACTATCATGTGAAAACATGCATCATGAAATTTCATGTTCGCATACAAGATTGATGGATGTGTAAGATTATATATATGCAGTTGATTACCATTATGATATGGTTTCGAATTGCAGATAATCCCTTTCCTAATACTAATAATTTGATTGCTTTGCTTCTAGAACAATATATACATACACATACAAGTTGGTATATACAATTTCTCCTATAATTTGTAGATCATTACATGGAGGCATTACTGCGGTAGCGGGTAATGGAATTCTCCTTTGGGATATAGACCTGGTCGAGCAAAAATCACGCTATTTCCTCTTGAATTGCTTGTACGCGATTCGTTGGTAGGAGCTTATCTCACATCTCCTTAATCTTTAAAGAAGGAGATCAATATGCATGTATTAGTTGTGTGTGTATATATTAAATAATGATGTAAAAATTGTGAATAGTGTTCTGGCAAACCCATTGCTCTCTATCAGTTCTTCTCCTTTCGGACGTCATCATGCGAATATTCTTGCAAACGTAGTATGCACATAAATCAGTCCATGACGCCTGCTTCAGGGCTTTTAATTGAATAGAATTCAATCAGATAATAATTAATCAAGCATGATAATGGTATTGAAAATAGAATTAAAGAGATGTTTGCTTGCTAGCTAGTACTACTTAATTACCTTCGGTCGACGCCATATCAGCTTTTGTTTCCATGGGCCATCAACCTACACTAGTAGAAAACAGGGCTTTGGTTCAGGCCAGATAAGCCCATTAGTCCCGGTTCAGTCACGAACCGGGACCCATCTGGGCATTGGTCCCGGTTCGTGAGGCCAGGGGGCCTGCCGGGCCTCGTGGGGGCATTGGTCCCGGTTCGTCTGGCCCCTTTGGTCCCGGTTGGTGGGATGAACCGAGACCAATGGGCCTCGATCCTGGCCCACCACCATTGGTCCCAGTTGGTGGCTTAAACCGAGACCAAAGGGTGTCCTTTAGTCCCGGTTCAAGCCATGAACCGGGACCAATGATGAGCCTATATATACCCCCTCACCGGCGAGCAAAGCACTCCACACTGCTCTGTTTTTTCTGGCCGGCAAGGGCAGGGCTTTGTGGTGCTCTAGCTCACCTCGTATGCACATGAGGTGTTCGATGGAATGCTCGAGCCACACTACTTAAGATTTCTCCTCTCCAAGCTCGACCTCCAAGCTCCATTTTCCTCAATATTTGTCTAGGTTTAGCGGTCCGCCATGTCCCGTCCCCGTCTTCACCACCGTCGAGCGCTAGTGCCGATCTCATCGCCGACACAACTGTGGTGAGCCTCTTGTTCTTATCTTCTTTCTGAAAGGACAAAATTCTTACTTGTATGTTTAGATAGATACTTATATAATTTTCTTACTTTTATTATTGCTTCTTATTATATAGTGTGATGGTTTTGGTATCCGCCGCTGTCGGCCCTCGTCCTATCTATGATTCGGAAATGGTATATATTATCTTTTATAACTATTTGGTTCATTTATTGTTTATGTCAATTATGCCGACCAATGTGACATAGATTTTATTTATCTAGGAGGTATGTGAACCGGAAATTCCAACAGACCCTATTGTCGAGAGTTACATATAGTTGAAGAACAAAACAAATTCTTGAAGGAAAAAATTAAAAAAAATTGAGGATTGCATGTTGCGGATGTCGTCAATGATCTCAAGATCAAGATGGATGCAATGCGCTTCAAAATTAGAAAGATTAGAAAATATGCCATTCATACCGAGGCTTGGTATCATTATGCCGTTGGATCAATTGTTACCTTGATTGCGATTATGATCACATTTGTTTTCGCATTGAAATGTTTTACATAGTTTCAATGTATGGTTTAATTAATTAGATGCTCTAGAGAGCTATATGTTGTTCAATGAGAACTATGTATGTACTTTGGTTTTAATGTGATGATGAAATTCTATTAATTTGGTCACTTAATTATTTATTCATGATGTTATATAATGGTTTTTGACACACTTAATTATATATAATGCACGCAGATGAACCGGGAATGGATGTACGGTGACAGACACACCTCCGAGTACATTAAGGGCGTGCATAATTTTCTCGAAGTGGCTGAGGCAAACAAGCAGAATGGTTTTATGTGTTGTCCATGCCCTATATGTGGGAATACAAAGTCTTAGTCTGACTCGAAAACCATTCACACCCACCTGCTTTATAAGGGTTTCATGCCACACTATAATGTTTGGACCAAGCACGGAGAAATAGGGGTTATGATGGAAGACGACGAAGAAGAAGAGGACGATGACAACTATGTGCCCCTTGAATACGGTGATGCTGCAACGAGGGAAGTTGTTGAAGATCAAGAGGAACCAGACGATGTGCCCGATGATGATCTCCGCCGGGTCATTGTTGATGCAAGGAGACAGTGCGAAAGTCAAAAGGAGAAGCTGAAGTTCGATCGCATGTTAGAGGATCACAAAAAAGGTTTGTACCCCAATCGTGAAGATGACAACATAAAGCTCGGTACCATACTGGAATTGCTGCAGTGGGAGGCAGAGAATGGTGTGCCTGACAAAGGATTTGAGAAGCTACTGAAAATATTGAAGAAGAAGCTTCCAAAGGATAACGAATTGCCCGACAATACATATGCATCAAAGAAGGTTGTATGCCCTCTAGGATTGGAGGTGTAGAAGATACATGCCTGCCCTAATGACTGCATCCTGTACTGTGGTGCGTACGAGGATTTGAACGTATGCCCAGTATGCGGTGCATTGCGGTATAAGCTTAGACGAGATGACCCTAGTGATGTTGATGGCGAGCGCCCCCGGAAGAGGGTTCCTGCCAAGGTGATGTGGTATGCTCCTATAATACCACGGTTGAAATGCCTATTCAGAAACAAAGAGCATGCCAAGTTGATGCGATGGCACAAAGAGGACCGTAAGAAAGACGGGAAGTTGAGAGCACCCACTAATGGGTTGTTGGAAATATGCCCTAGAGGCAATAATAAAAGTATTATTATTATATTTCCTTGTTCATGATAATTGTCTTTTATTCATGCTATAACTGTATTATCCGGAAATCGTAATACACGTGTGAATACATAGACCACAATATGTCCCTAGTGAGCCTCTAGTTGACTAGCTCGTTGTGATCAACAGATAGTCATGGTTTCCTGGCTATGGACATTGGATGTCGTTGATAACGGGATCACATCATTAGGAGAATGATGTGATGGACAAGACCCAATCCTAAGACTAGCACAAAAGATCGTGTAGTTCATTTGCTAGAGCTTTGCCAATGTCAAGTATCTCTTCCTTCGACCATGAGAGCGTGTAACTCCTGGATACCGTAGGAGTGCTTTGGGTGTATCAAACGTCACAACGTAACTGGGTGACTATAAAGATGCACTATAGGTATCTCCGAAAGTATCTATTGTTTTATGCGGATCGAGACTGGGATTTGTCACTCCGTGTAAACGGAGAGGTATCTCTGGGCCCACTCGGTAGGACATCATCATATGCGCAATGTGACCAAGGAGTTGATCACGGGATGATGTGTTACGGAACGAGTAAAGTGACTTGCCGGTAACGAGATTGAACAAGGTATTGGATACCGACGATCGAATCTCGGGCAAGTAACATACCGATAGACAAAGGGAATTGAATACGGGATTGATTAAGTCCTTGACATCGTGGTTCATCCGATGAGATCATCGTGGAACATGTGGGAGCCATCATGGGTATCCAGATCCCGCTGTTGGTTATTGACCGGAGAACGTCTCGTTCATGTCTACATGTCTCCCGAACCCGTAGGGTCTACACACTTAAGGTTCGATGACGCTAGGGTTATAAAGGAAGTTTGTATGTGGTTACCGAATGTTGTTCGGAGTCCCGGATGAGATCCCGGACGTCACGAGGAGTTCCGGAATGGTCCGGAGGTAAAGATTTATATATGGGAAGTCCTATTTTGGCCACCGGAAAATGTTCGGGATTTTTCGGTATTGTACCAGGAAGGTTCTAGAAGGTTCCGGAGTGGGGCCCACCTGCATGGGGGGACCCACATGAACGTGGGTAGTGGGGGCAAGGCCCCACACCCCTGGTCAAGGCGCACCAAGATCCCCCCTTAGAAGGAATAAGATCATATCCCGAAGGGATAAGATCAAGATCCCTAAAAAGGGGGGATAACAATCGGTGAGGAAGGAAATGATGGGATTTCTTTCCTCCCACCTTGGCCAACGCCCCAATGGACTTGGAGGGCAAGAAACCAGCCCCTCCCCCCTATATATAGTGGGGAGACGCATGGGAGCTGAAGACGAAGTTCTGGCGCAGCCCTCCCCCTCTCACAAGTACTCCTCCTCTCCCGCGGTGCTTGGCGAAGCCCTGCAGGATTGCCACGCTCCTCCACCACCACCACGCCGTTGTGCTGCTGCTGGATGGAGTCTTCTTCAACCTCTCCCTCTCTCCTTGCTGGATCAAGGCTTGGGAGACGTCACCGGGCTGTACGTGTGTTGAACGCGGAGGTGCCGTGCGTTCGGCACTTGATCATCGGTGATTTGAATCACGACGAGTACGACTCCATCATCCCCGTTCACTTGAACGCTTCTGCTTAGTGATCTACAAGGGTATGTAGATGCACTCTCTTTCTACTCGTTGCTGGTCTCTCCATAGATAGATCTTGGTGACACGTAGGAAAATTTTGAATTTCTGCTACGTTCCCCAACAGTGGTATCAGAGCTAGGTCTATTGCGTAGATTCTTTGCACGAGTAGAACACAAAGTAGTTGTGGGCGTTGATGTTGTTCAATATGCTTACCGTTACTAGTCCAATCTTGTTTCGATGGTATTGTGGGATGAAGCGGCCCGGACCGACCTTACACGTACTCTTACGTGAGACAGGTTCCACCGATTGACATGCACTTGGTGCATAAGGTGGCTAGCGGGTGCCAGTCTCTCCCACTTTAGTCGGAACGGATTCGATGAAAAGGGTCCTTATGAAGGGTAAATAGCAATTGGCATATCACGTTGTGGTTTTGCGTAGGTAAGAAACGTTCTTGCTAGAAACCCATAGCAGCCACGTAAAACATGCAAACAACAATTAGAGGACGTCTAACTTGTTTTTGCAGGGTATGCTATGTGATGTGATATGGCCAAAAGGATGTGATGAATGATATATGTGATGTATGAGATTGATCATGTTCTTGTAATAGGATTCACGACTTGCATGTCGATGAGTATGACAACCGGCAGGAGCCATAGGAGTTGTCTTTATTTATTGTATGACCTGCGTGTCATTGAAGACCGCCATGTAAACTACTTTACTTTATTGCTAAACGCGTTAGTCATAGAAGTAGAAGTAGTCGTTGGCGTGACAACTTCATGAAGACACGATGATGGAGATCATGATGATGGAGATCATGGTGTCATGCCGGTGACAAGATGATCATGGAGCCCCGAAGATGAAGATCAAAGGAGCTATATGATATTGGACATATCATGTCACTACTCTATTTGATTGCATGTGATGTTTATCATGTTTATGCATCTTGTTTGCTTAGAACGACGGTAGTAAATAAGATGATCCCTTACAACAATTTCAAGAAGTGTTCTCCCCTAACTGTGCACCGTTGCTACAGTTCGTCGCTTCTAAGCACCACGTGATGATCGGGTGTGATGGATTCTTACGTTCACATACAACGGGTGTAAGACAGTTTTACACAGCGAAAACACTTAGGGTTAACTTGACGAGCCTAGCATGTACAGACATGGCCTCGGAACACGGAGACCGAAAGGTCGAGCATGAGTCGTATAGTAGATACGATCAACATGAAGATGTTCACCGATGATGACTAGTCCGTCTCACGTGATGATCGGACACGGCCTAGTTGACTCGGATCATGTAATCACTTAGATGACCAGAGGGATGTCTATCTGAGTGGGAGTTCATAAGATGAACTTAATTATCCTGAACATAGTCAAAAGACCTTTTGCAAATTATGCCGTAGCTCGCGCTTTAGTTCTACTGTTTTAGATATGTTCCTAGAGAAAATATAGTTGAAAGTTGATAGTAGCGATTATGCGAACAGTAGAAAGCTTATGTCCTTAATGCACTGCTCAGTGTGCTGAACCCCAAACGTCGTTTGTGGATGTTTCGAACATCGAACATACACGTTTTGATAACTACGTGATAGTTCAGTTAAATGGTTTAAGTAGAGGCACCAAAGACGTTTTCGAAACATCGCGGAACATATGAGATGTTTCGAGGGCTGAAATTGGGATTTCAGGCTCGTGCTCACGTCAAGAGGTATAAGACCTCTGACGATTCTCTTAGCCTGCAAACTAAGGGAGAAAATCTCAATCGTTGAGCTTGTGCTCAGATTGTCTGAGTGCAACAATCACTTGAATTGAGTGGGAGTTGATCTTCCAAATGAGATAGTGATGTTTCTCCAAAGTCATTGCCACCGAGCTGCTAGAGCTTCGTGATGAACTATAACATATCAGGGATAAATAAGATGATCCTTGAGGTATTCACGATGTTTGACACCGCGAAAGTAGAAATCAAGAAGGAGCATCAATTGTTGATGGTTGGTGAAACCACTAGTTTCAAGAAGGGCAAGGGCAAGAAGGGATACTTCATGAAACGGAAAATCAGCTGCTGCTCCAGTGAAGAAACCCAAGGTTGAACCCAAACCCGAGACTAAGTGCTTCTGTAATAAGGGGAACAGTCACTAGAGCAGAATTACCCTAGATACTTGGTAGATGAGAAGGCTGGCAAGGTCGATAGAAGTATATTGGATATACATTATGTTAATGTGTACTTTACTAGTACTCCTAGTAGCACCAGGGTATAAGATACCGGTTCGGTTGCTAAGTGTTAGTAACTCGAAATAAAAGCTACGGCATAAACGGAGACTAGCTAAAGGTGAGCTGACGATATGTGTTGGAAGTGTTTCCAATGTTGATATGATCAAGCATCGCACGCTCCCTCTACCATTGAGATTTGGTGTTTGCGTTGAGCATAGACATGATTGGATTATGTCTATCGCAATACAGTTATTCATTTAAAGAGAATAATGGTTACTCTATTTATTTGAATAATACCTTCAATGGTCTTGCACCTAAAATGAATGGTTTATTGAATCTCGATCGTAGTGATACACATTTTCATGCCAAAAGATATAAGATAGTAATGATAGTACCACTTACTTGTGGCACTGCCATGTAAGTCATAATGGTATAAAACGCATGAAGAAGCTCCATGTTGATGGATCTTTGGACTCACTCGTTTTTGAAAAGTTTGAGACATGCGAACCATGTCTATTGGTGTATATGCATGAAGAAACTCCATGCAAATGAACCGTTTGGACTCACTTGATTTTGAATCACTTGAGATATGCAAATCATACCACATGGGCGAGATGATTGAAAAGCCTCGTTTTCAGTAAGATGGAACAAGATAGCAACTTGTTGGAAGTAACACATTTTGATGTGTCCAATCCAATGAGTGCTGAGGCATGCAGTGAATATCGTTATGATCTTACTTCACAGATGATTCGAGTAGATGTTGAGAATATTTACTTGATGAAACACAAGTCTGAATTATTGAATGGTTCAAGTAATTTCAGAGTGAAGTAGAAGATCATTGTGACAAGAGGATAAAATGTCTATGATATGATCATAGAGATGAATATCTGAGTTACGAGTTTTGGCACACAATTAAGACATTGTGGAAATTGTTTCGCAATTAATACCGCCTGGAACACCATAGTGTGATGGTGTGTCCGAACATCATAGTTGCACCCTATTGGATATGGTGCGTACCATGATGTCTCTTATCGAATTACCACTATTGTCCATGGGTTAGGCATTAGAGACAACCACATTCACTTTAAATAGGGCACCACGTAATTCCGTTGAGATGACACCATATGAATTATGGTTTAGAGAAACCTAAGTTGTCGTTTCTTAAAAGTTTGGGGCTGCGACGCTTATATGAAAAAGTTTCAGGTTGATAAGCTCGAACCCAAAGCGGATAAAATGCATCTTCATAGGAAACCCAAAACAGTTGGGTATACCTCCTAATTCAGATCCGAAAGCAATATGGATTGTTTCTTGAATCGGGTCCTTTCTCGAGGAAAAGTTTCTCTCGAAAGAATTGAGTGGGAGGATGGTGGAAACTTGATGAGGTTATTGAACCGTCTCTTCAACTAGTGTGTGGCAGGGCACAGGAAGTTGTTCCTGTGGCACCTACACCAATTGAAGTGGAAGCTTGTGATGTTGATCATGAAACTTCGGATCAAGTCACTACCAAACCTCGTGGGATGACAAGGATACGTACTACATCAGAGTGGTACGTAATCCTATCTTGGAAGTCATGTTGCTGGACAACAATGAACCTACGAGCTATGGAGAAGCAATGGTGGGCCCGGATTCCGATAAATGGCTCGAGGCCATAAAATCCGAGAACGGATCCATGACTTTGGAAGAAATACTTGATGGTCGTAAGGCCATTGGGTACGGATGGATTTTAAAAGGAAGACAGACAATGATGGTAAGAATTACCATCAAGAAAGCTCGACTTGTCGTTAAGATATTTTCCGACAAGTTCAAGGAGTTGATTACGGTGAGGTTTTCTCACTCGTAGCGATGCTAAGAGTCTGTTGGAATTGGATTAGCAGTTACTGCATGATTGATGAAATCTTGCAGATAGGATGTCAAAACATTGTTTCCTCGACGTTATACTTGAGGAAAGGTTGTATGTGATACAACCGGAAGGTTTTGTCAATCCCAAAAGATGCTAATAAGTATGCAAAGCTCCAGCAATCCTTCTAAGGACTGGAGTGAGCATCTCGGAGTTGGAATGTGTGCTTTGATGATGATCAAAGATTTTGGGTTTGTACAAAGTTTACGAGAAACTTGTATTTCCAAAGAAGTGAGTGGGAGCACTATAGAATTTCTGATGAGTATATGTTGTTGACATATTGTTGATCAGAAATGACGTAGAATTTCTGGAAAGCATATAGGGTTATTTTGAAAGTGTTTTTCAATGGAAAGCCTGGATTAAGCTACTTGAACATTGAGCATCAAGATCTATAAGGATAGATCAAAATGCTTAATAATACTTTCAAATGAGCACATACCTTGACATGATCTTGAAGGTGTTCAAGATGGACCAGTCAAAGAAGGAGTTCTTGCCTGAGTTGTAAGGTACAAAGTTAGGACTTAAAGCTCGACCACGGCAGAAAAGAGAGAAAGGACGAAGGTCGTCCCCTATACTTTAGACGTAGGCTCTACAGTATGCCATGCTGAGTACCGCACCTGAAGTGTGCCTTGCCATGAGTCAGTCAAGGGGTACAAGAGTGATCCAAGAATGGATCACAGGACAGCGGTCAAAGTTATCCTTAGAAATTAGTGGACTAAGGAATTTTTCTCGATTATGGAGGTGGTAAAAGAGTTCGTCGTAAAGGGTTACGTCGATGCAAGCTTGACACCTATCCGGATAGCTCTGAGTAGAGATACCGGATACATATAATGGAGCAACAATTTAGAATAGCTCCAAGTAGAACAGTTATTTGGATTAGCTCCAAATAGAGCGTGGTAGCTACATCTAGGAGATGACATAGAGATTTGTAAAACACACACGGATCTGAAAGGTTCGGACCCGTTCACTAAAACCTCTCTCACAAGCAACATGATCAAACCTAAAACTCATTGAGTATTAATCACATAGTGATGTGAACTAGACTACTGATTCTAGTAAACTCTTGGGTGTTAGTCACATGGCGATGTGACCTGTGAGTGTTAATCACATGGCGATGTGAACTAGATTATTGACTCTAGTGCAAGTGGGAGACTGTTGGAAATATGCCCTAGAGGCAATAATAAAAGTATTATTATTATATTTCCTTGTTCATGATAATTGTCTTTTATTCATGCTATAACTGTATTATCCGGAAATCGTAATACACGTGTGAATACATAGACCACAATATGTCCCTAGTGAGCCTCTAGTTGACTAGCTCGTTGTGATCAACAGATAATCATGGTTTCCTGGCTATGGACATTGGATGTCGTTGATAACGGGATCACATCATTAGGAGAATGATGTGATGGACAAGACCCAATCCTAAGACTAGCACAAAAGATCGTGTAGTTCATTTGCTAGAGCTTTGCCAATGTCAAGTATCTCTTCCTTCGACCATGAGAGCGTGTAACTCCTGGATACCGTAGGAGTGCTTTGGGTGTATCAAACGTCACAATGTAACTGGGTGACTATAAAGGTGCACTACAGGTATCTCCGAAAGTATCTATTGTTTTATGCGGATCGAGACTGGGATTTGTCACTCCGTGTAAACGGAGAGGTATCTCTGGGCCCACTCGGTAGGACATCATCATATGCGCAATGTGACCAAGGAGTTGATCACGGGATGATGTGTTACGGAACGAGTAAAGTGACTTGCCGGTAACGAGATTGAACAAGGTATTGGATACCGACGATCGAATCTCGGGCAAGTAACATACCGATAGACAAAGGGAATTGAATACGGGATTGATTAAGTCCTTGAGATCGTGGTTCATCCGATGAGATCATCGTGGAACATGTGGGAGCCATCATGGGTATCCAGATCCCGCTGTTGGTTATTGACCGGAGAACGTCTCGGTCATGTCTACATGTCTCCCGAACCCGTAGGGTCTACACACTTAAGGTTCGATGACGCTAGGGTTATAAAGGAAGTTTGTATGTGGTTACCGAATGTTGTTCGGAGTCCCGGATGAGATCCCGGACGTCACGAGGAGTTCCGGAATGGTCCGAAGGTAAAGATTTATATATGGGAAGTCCTATTTTGGCCACCGGAAAATGTTCGGGATTTTTCGGTATTGTACCGAGAAGGTTCTAGAAGGTTCCGGAGTGGGGCCCACCTGCATGGGGGGACCCACATGAACGTGGGTAGTGGGGGCAAGGCCCCACACACCTGGTCAAGGCGCACCAAGATCCCCCCTTAGAAGGAATAAGATCATATCCCGAAGGGATAAGATCAAGATCCCTAAAAAGGGGGGATAACAATCGGTGAGGAAGGAAATGATGGGATTTCTTTCCTCCCACCTTGGCCAACGCCCCAATGGACTTGGAGGGCAAGAAACCAGCCCCTCCACCCCTATATATAGTGGGGAGACGCATGGGAGCTGAAGACGAAGTTCTGGCGCAGCCCTCCCCCTCTCACAAGTACTCCTCCTCTCCCGCGGTGCTTGGCGAAGCCCTGCAGGATTGCCACGCTCCTCCACCACCACCACGCCGTTGTGCTGCTGCTGGATGGAGTCTTCTTCAACCTCTCCCTCTCTCCTTGCTGGATCAAGGCTTGGGAGACGTCACCGGGCTGTACGTGTGTTGAACGCGGAGGTGCCGTGCGTTCGGCACTTGATCATCGGTGATTTGAATCACGACGAGTACGACTCCATCATCCCCGTTCACTTGAACGCTTCCGCTTAGTGATCTACAAGGGTATGTAGATGCACTCTCTTTCTACTCGTTGCTGGTCTCTCCATAGATAGATCTTGGTGACACGTAGGAAAATTTTGAATTTCTGCTACGTTCCCCAACATGGGTCGCAGTGGAGAAAAATCGAGAGAAAGTACTGGGAGGAGTTTGTAGGTGACGCAAGGAACGTATGGTTTGGTTTAAGCACGGATGGCATTAATCCTTTTGGGGAGCAGAGCAGCAATCACAACACCTGGCCATGACTCTATGTATCTATAACCTTCCTCCTTGGCTGTGCATGAAGCGGAAGTTCATTATGATGCCAGTTCTCATCCAAGGCCCTAGGCAACCCAGCAACGACATTGATGTGTACCTAAGGCCATTATTTGAAGAACTTTTACAACTGTGGATTGGAAACAGTGTACGTGCATGGGATGAGCACAAACAGGAGGCATTTGACCTGCATGCATTGCTATTTGTCACCATCAATGATTGGCCTACTCTTAGTGACTTTTCAGGACAAACAAACAAGGGATACCACGCATGCACACACTGTTTAGATGACACCGAAAGTATATACCTGGACAAATGCAGGAAGAATGTGTACCTGGGGCATCGTCGGTTCCTTCCGACCAACCATCAATGTTGAAAGAAAGGCAAGCATTTCAAAGGCGGGGCAGATCACCGGAAGAAGCCCCCCATCCATACCGGTGATCACATACTTGCTATGGTCAATGATTTAAAAGTAATATTCGGAAAGGGTCCCTGTCGGTGTCAAAACCGGCGGATCTTGGGTAGGGGGTCCCGAACTATGCGTCTAAGGCTAATGGTAACAAGAGGGCGGGGACACGATGTTTACCCAGGTTTCGTGCCCTCTCGATGGATATAATACCCTACTTCCTGCTTGATTGATCTTGATGATATGAGTATTACAAGAGTTGATCTACCACGAGATCGTAGAGGCTAAACCCTAGGAGCTAGCCTATGATTATGATTGTTCTTGTCCTACGGACTAAACCTCCCGGTTTATATATACACCTGAGGGGGCTAGGGTTACACAGAGTCGGTTACAGAGAAGCAGATCTAAACATCCGTATCGCCAAGCTTGCCTTCCACGCAAAGGAGAGTCCCATCCGGACACAGGATGAAGTCTTCGATCTTGTATCTTCATAGCCCAACAGTCTAGCCGAAGTATATAGTTCGGCTGTCCGAGGACCCCCTAATCCAGGACTCCCTCAGTATCCCCTAAACCAGGCTTCAATGACGATGAGTCCGGCCTGAAAATTGTCTTCAGCATTGCAAGGCGGGTTCTCCTCCGAATCCAAAGTACCCGTTGTAGTGAGTAGTGTACGGCTTCCCATTAATGTCATACTCCTCGGCTTCTGTGCTATAATAATGGTTATCTCCACATGTCGAGTGAATGCGAGAAGCCGGGCATTTTTACATTTTCCACTCTAACCATGTAAGTAAATCGTCCTTTTAAAGAGATGGGGATCCTTAGATCCACATTACACCATCCTCTCCTAGCAAGCATTCATCAGAGCGCGCCCAGAAGAAACCATTCCATCATGGCCGGCCGTCGCAGCTCCTCCTCTTGCTCCCGTAGCACTAAGCCAGGCGATTGGGAGAAGTGTTCCATCCCCCATAGCCGATTAGTAGAGTTGCAGACCAAGGGGTTTCTCCCGCCTGCATACATGGTCCCCGTCCAAGCCGGACTAGCCACCTATAATGGCGAGGAGCAAGCAGAGAGTTTTCCAACCCATCCAAGGGGGAGCGGGTAACCTTATTTGCTGAGGGGACTCAGGTTTCCAATCCACCCGTTCCTCCGCGGGCTCCTGGAGTTCTATGGCCTCCAGCTGCATAACTTCACCCCTGCCTCCGTACTGCACATCGCAGGCTATGTCACCCTTTGCGAGCTATTTCTGGGCTGCGAGGCTCATTTCAAGCTATGGAAGAGGCTATTCTGCCTTGTCCCCCGTAATCAGGAAGGATCAATATATCAAGTGGGCGGAGCCGAAATATGGCGCGTCGCCGAGACCGGATACTTGTCCGGCACCCCAAAGAAGACATCCGAAGACTGGCCTTTGGAGTCATTTTATGTAGAGGACGTCCCCCTTCCGGACCCAATTTGGACGGACCTTCCTGAGTTTGTTAATGCCCCGCTAAAGAAACGCCACAGCTGGCGCCCCCGGAGCCCCCAGGAGGAAGATAACAGAGATGTCCTTTACCTGATGGGCAGGATAAAAACGCTAGCCAAATTAGGATTTACAATAATCGAGGTTATGTCAATATGCATAATGTGGGGGGTGCAACCACTTCAATATCGGGGGAAACCTATGTGGCACTTCAATCGAGAAGACGATGCCACCCGCTACGGTCGTAAAGGTCCGGACTCCGCCACCGCTCTGGCGAAAATATTGTCCGATTTGTACAAAGGATAAGAAGAGGAACTCCTCCGTGTTAAGCCACGGGATGGATTTTCCATGTACAACCCCCAAGCTGGGTGACCGCCATCTTTTACTCAATTCCATTCATCCCCGTATTCTTCATCACAAATACTTACCTTGCCAATTCATAGCAGGAACTGAAAAAGGCCGTGAGGGAGGTTCATAGCCCGTCCCCACAGCCAGAGGACCCTGACCGGGCCCTCGACCCCGGACTTGAAGAGGATCCAGACATATCTGTGGAGCTCGTCGACGGGACATTTTACCAGGCAAGTGATGTCTATTACGCAACCTTCTTCTTGTAGACGTTGTTGGGCCTCCGTGCAGAGGTTTGTAGGACAGTAGCAAATTTCCCTAAAGTGGATGACCTAAGGTTTATCAATCTGTGGGAGGCGTAGGATGAAGATGCTCTCTCTCAAGCAACCCTGCAACCAAATAACAAAGAGTCTCTTGTGTCCCCACCACACCCAATACAATAGTAAATTGTATAGGTGCACTAGTTCGGCGAAGAGATGGTGATACAACTACAATATGGATAGCAGATAAAGGTATTTTTAATCTGAAATTATAAAAACAGCAAGGTAACAAGTGGTAAAAGTGAGCGTAAACAGTATTGCAATGGTAGGAAACAAGGCCTAAGGTTCATACTTTCACTAGTGCAAGTTCTCTCAAGAATAATAACATAATTGGATCACATAACAATCCCTCAACATGCAACAAAGATTCACTCCAAAGCAACTAATAGCGGAGAACAAATGAAGAGATTATGGTAGGGTACAAAACCACCTCAAAGTTATCCTTTCTGCTCGATCTATTCAAGAGTCCGTAGTAAAATAACACAAAGCTATTCTTTCCGTTCAATCTATCATAGAGTTCATACTAGAATAACACCTTAAGACACAAATCAACCAAAACCCTAATGTCACCTAGATACTCCATTGTCACCTCAAGTATCCGTGGGCATGATTATATGATATGCATCACACAATCTCAGATTCATCTATTCAATCAACACAAAGTACTTCAAAGAGTGCCCCAAAGTCTCTATCGGAGAGTCAAGACGAAAATGTGTGCCAACCCTTATGCATAGATTCCCAAGGTCATGGAACCCGCAAGTTGATCACCAAAAAATACATCAAGTGGATCACTTGAATATCCCATTGTCACCACAGATAAGCATGGCAAGACATACACCAAGTGTTCTCAAATCCTTAGAGACTCAATCCGATACGATAACTTCAAAGGGAAAACTCAATCCATTACAAGAGAGTAGAGGGGGAAAACATCATAAGATCCAACTATAATAGCAAAGCTCGTGATACATCAAGATCGTGCCATAGATCGAACACGAGAGAGAACACGATAGAGAGAAATCAAACACATAGCTACTGGTACATACCCTCAGCCCCGAGGGTGAACTACTCCCTCCTCGTCATGGAGATCGCCGGGATGATGGAGATGGCCACCGGTGAGGGATCCCCCCCTCTGGCAGGGTGCCAGAACAGGGTCCGGATTGACTTTTGGTGGCTATAGAGGCTTGCGGTGGCGGAACTCCCGATCTATCTTCTTCTCCTAAGGTTTTAGGGTATATGGACTTATATAGGTGAAAGAAGTCGGTTGGGGGATGCAACATGAACTCCAAGTCTCTTGGATCATGTTCGTTCCAAAAATCACGCTCCTGAAGGTTTCATTCCGTTTGGACTCTGTTTGATATTCCTTTTCTTCGGAACACTGAAATAGGCAAGAAAACAACAATATGGGTTGGGCCTCCGGTTAATAGGTTAGTCCCAAAAATAATATATAAGTGTATAATAAAGCCCATAATCATCCAAAACAGATAATATAATAGCATGAACGCTTCATAAATTATAGATACGTTGGAGACCTATCAGCATCCCGAATTCCTACACGTCCTCGAGTAGGTAAATGATAAAAGAAAGAATTTATGAAGTGTGAATGCTAGCAGGTGCACAAGTTTGATCAATGATAATTTCAATCACCTTTTCTAGCATTTTTATATGTCATAACAGTAGTTCGTCTCATAGAACTTCTCACGATCAAGTAACAAGCTATTCACATGTTAAAGCATAGACCATAAATTTTCTTGAAAACTAGCAAGCTTCATTCTTAGTCATCAAACAAATGCAATTCATCTTATTTTCAGGAAGGGTCTATGTCAGAGCTTTAATTTAGCAAACTCCACATACTCAACTATCATATAGTCTTCTACAATTGCTAACACTCACGCAATACTTGTGGTTATGAAGTTTTAATCAGACACTGAGAAAGATAGGGGCTTATGGTGTTCCCTCCCAACGTATTCACCTTTGGGTGATGTCAACAATAA
>NC_041385.1:108527799-108536850 GCF_002162155.2 Triticum dicoccoides | reverse complement strand
CGGCGGCGCCGCCCACAGCCACCTTCGACAGCGTCCCACAAGCACCACCTCTCTACGCCGGTCGTCGCCCTCCTCTTTCTCAAGCGCCATCCAGCCGGTCATGGCGGGATCCGGCCGCCCACGGCCGCTGGCGCGGCCTCAGCCACCAGATCCGGCTGCCCTCGGCCACCGGTGTGGCCTCAGCCTCCCTCGGCCGAATCCATCGTCTGCCGAATCTAGCACCGGCGAGCGGATGGGCCGCCACCCCCGCAGTACCGTAGACAGATCCAGTCGGTTGCCTCCGCGCCCACTTCTCCTCCGCCTCCCTCTCGAGCAAACTCCTCTTCCCGCGAATCCATCAGCCACCGAATCCCGCGCCGACTGGCTGCTGCGGCCCCACGCCACCAGATCCTGTCGAGGGGTTGCTCTGTCGGGCTTCTACCAACGAGATGGCGGCAGTAGGTCACCTCCTCCGTGCAGTGCACACCGATGCACATGCAGTTCATGAACACGGCGCGCAGACCCCCCACACCGGTGAGAGTAAACCCCGTCCCATCCTCTGCCCCCACCATCTCTGCCCATTATTGGCATGCAGTTCGGTGAAGTTTGTACTTGTAGAGCAATTCACCAGGGGGATGGCGGCATCAACGAAAAAGCCGTGGATGGCTGCAATGCTTAGGGCCTCCAAATGCAAAAACTGAATTATTTTGTTTTGAGGGCATGCAGTGTAGAACACACATGTTTTTAGGTGTTCATTTTGTTTTCAGTTTTTGTAGTCGAATATATGCGTCTCTGTAGTACGATGGCTGTGCAGTTCGGTTGCAAATTCATGTGTGTTTTCTCCTCCATGGCACTGACAGCTACTGATTTTTCCATGAACACGCTGTTGTCTGCCATTCCAGGTTCACTGCCATAGCAGTTTGGTGTGTGTGCCAAACAAGTCTTGCAATTCCATTGCACTCTCCTCTAGTAGGAGCCTGCCCAGCCTCTGCTTCATCCACTTGGTGAGCAGTTCCAACAACCCAAAACTTATCTTATAAGCTCAAACTCTGCTTTTGTATATGTATTGTCGAGTTTGTGCGTTTAACTGAATTTCATCCTGTGCTCCAGTAGTTAAAACTGAATTGCCACAAAGCCAAGGAGGAGAGTGGTGTGGGATCCATTCTTTTCGCTCTGGCGAGGCCTCCAACGAGCGCCTCGCCACCAGACCAAACTCTCTCAATGGCGAGGTTGCTAGGCAAATGTTCAGTATTGTGTGCGTAGTTCCGCTTGTTTGAAGAGCCAACGGTTTGTGTACTATAAAGCAGTTTGTACGTGTGGTTCAGTTTAAGTGATGTGAGCATCTAGTTCATCATTACTATCTTGCGGTTTAGATGCACTTTTTTGTTTTAGGTTGTGTTCTGTGATTTGCATGGTTGTGTGTATATGTTTACTTCTTTTTAGATGTTGTTCACTTGGTAAAAAAGAAAGCAAAAACATCTCAAAAGAAGCTCACTTCTTGTTAGATGTAGCTCACTCTTCTTCTTATTAGATGTAGTACACACCATTTATGTAGCAGCTCATTACCCCTTTGTATGAAGCGCAATTTGTTTCGTGTGTCTCAAAATTCAGTTGACTACATCGACACCTGAAGTGCTATTGGTCCTCGGATGGGGTTCACTTTTGAGAGTGATGCCGTTCACTTGCTCCCAATATGAAAGTGCGATTTTTTTAGTGAAACAACAAGATAGCAATGAGGTTCACTTTGACATATGTCGCGGTTCATTTCCCCTCGTCTCTGCGGTCCACTCTCGTTAATAAAAATTGTTGAAAAAAAGACAACAAAAACACACAAAAAACTCGTGCGAGAAAGTTTACATCCGACAAAAGAATTCATGAAGTTCACTTGCCCGTCTGACACAGTGCAGTTTTCATTCAGAAGCAGTGCGGTCGGCTGTATGATGTTGTTCATCCCGTAAGTGCAAAAAAATTGTTACGAAAGCGAAAAAAGTAATGCGGTTCACTTCTTGATAGTGTTGTGGTTCATTTACACCCGATGTGAAGTGCACTCTACTTTCTCGTCCTTGAAAAAAAATACGTTTGAATAAAAGAAACCATGCAGTTCTCCTACCCGTGTGATGCAGTGCAGTTTTTCGTCCGTTGCAGTGCGGTTTTCAGTCGGATGAAGTCCCCACGTCGATTTCAGTGTCGCGAAAAACAGACTTTCCGCATTTCGGTAAATTCGAAATTCCTCTTAAACCGCAAAGAATTAGAGAGAGTGTTCTACATGAAAGAGTTGCGTATCGTCGATATCTTTCCAACGACGTATCTTTTGAATCATTACGACCAGTGGTTTGCAAATTTTTTGCCAAAAACGGCCGCTGCCACTCGTCGTCCGCCGCACGATTTACAAAATTAACTTAAAACCGTAAGGAATTTCAAAAATATTTCAACATATGAAAGTTGCACCTCGTTCGTAGCTTTCCAACGGCATATCACAAGCCTCGTTTCGACAAACGGTTCAAAACTTGGAGCGAAAACAGTACCAAAAATTTGAATTTTTTTGAAAAACAGAATTCCGCGATTTAGTAAATTTGAAACTGCTCTTAAACCGTAAGGAATTAGAGAAACATTTATATATGAAAAAGATGCACCTCGACGATATCTATCCAACGGCGTATCATTTGCTTCATTCCGACAAGCGGTTTAGAAAAAAATGTGAAAAAACCCTTGCTGCCACTCATCATCCGCCACAGCATTTTCAAAACTGCTCTTAAATCGTGTGGAATCTCGAAAACTGTTCAACATGTCGAAGTTGCGCCTAATTTGTAGCTTTTCAACGATATATTATACGCCTCGTTCCGATAAACAATCAAAAAATTAGAGCGAAAACAGTACCAGAAAAACACTGCGTGCAGTTTTTTCCGATGCGAAGTTCACTAGTCGATATTGCAGTGCTCGTCGTCAAGAAGATGCAGTGCAGTTGCATTGAGCCTGCAGTGCGGAAGTGGTGTGCAGAATAGTTATTCTGCTAATATTAGCAGAATAGACCGTCTATATATATATATATATATATATATATATATATATATATATATATATATATATATGGATCTTTCCAACATGAGGTGTTTGCCAAAGGATAAAATGAAAAGGGGAAAGGTGAAGATCACCTTGACTCTTGTATAAAGTAAAAGACATAAAGTAAAAGATAGGCCCTTTGTAGAGGGAAGCAGAGGTTATCATGCACTTTTATGGTTGGATGCACAAAATATTAATGCAAAAGAACGTCACTTTATATTGCCACTTGTATATGGACCTTTATTATGCAGTCCATCGCTTTTATTGCTTCCATAACAAGATCATATAATGCTTATTTTCTTTACACTAATAGATCATCCATATTTAGAGAGCAATTTTTATTGCATGCACCGATGACAACTTACTTGAAGGATCTTACTCAATTCATAGGTAGGTATGGTGGACTCTCATGGCAAAAACTGGGTTCAAGGATATTTGGAAGCACAAGTAGTATCTCTACTTGGTGCAAGGAATTTTATATAGCATGAGGGGGAAAGCCAAACTCAACATGTTTGAATGATCCATGACAATATACTTTAACTGAGATGTGAGAAAAATTAACCCATTATGATGTCTTCCTTGTCCAACATCAACTCTTTAGCATGTCATACTTAATGAGTGCTCACAATTATAAAAGATGTCTACAATAGTATGTTTATATGTGAAATCTCTCTTCCTTCAATATTCTTTCATGAATTGTTCAAATGACCAATACAATGCTTGCTAACCTTCAATAAATTTACAACCTCTACTTCTTAGATGTGAAGTCATTAATCCCCATGGGATAAGCAAATTAGAGATATATAATTTCAGATTTATGACATTCAACTCATTCAACCATTTACTCATAGGATATAAGTGAAGCACACGAGTAAATGAAAAACTACTCCAAAAAGATATAAGTGAAGATCAATGAGTAGCTAAATAATTACGTAACTATGTGAAGACTCTCTCTCATTTAAGAATTTCAGATCTTGGTATTGTATTCAAACAGCAAGCAAAACAAAATAAAATGACATTGCAAGGATAGCACAACTCATGTGAAGAAGTAAAAACTTAGGTTCAACCGATACTAACCGATAGTTGTTGAAGAAGAAAGGTGGGATGCCTACCGGGGCATCCCCAAGCTTAGATGCTTGAGACTTCTTAGAATATTATCTTGGGGTGCCTTGGGAATCCCCAAGCTTGAGATTTTGTGTCTCCTTAATTCCTTTGATATCTCGGTTTCTCTTTTTATCAAAAGCTTCATCCACACCAAACTCAACAAGAACTCGTGAGATAGGTTAGTATAAACCAATGCAAAACCTTATCATTTTTTACTGTAACAAATCACTAAAATTATTATTCAACATTGCATACTAAATGTCTCTGCACATTTAATACTCCTAGCCTCAAATAGAATCATCAAACAAACAAACATATGCAAACAATGCAAACATAACAGCAATCTGCCAAAACAGTATAGTATGTAAAGAATGCAAGATTCATCATACTTCCATAACTCCAAACATTATAAGAAAAATATTACGCTGTAGAATATTTATCAGATCTCAATATGCAAAAAGATTCAACATTATATCACTCTCTGACTTCTCTAGGGAATTTTTGCAACAGCGGTAAACTTTCTGTTGTCAAACAACAACATGTATACTTGCAAAATAAGCATGGTAAAGGCTATCCTTGGCATTTTTATTGAAAATATAGACGCAAAACATTATTCTAGATAACATAAAGCAAATACTAACAAAATAAAATGACGCTCCAAGCAAAACACATATCATGTGGCGAATAAAAATATAGCTCCAAGTAAAGTTACCGATGAACGAAGACGAAAGAGGGGATGCCTTCCGGGGCATCCCCAAGCTTAGTTGCTTGGTTGTCCTTGAATATTACCTTGGGGTGCCTTGGTAATCCCCAAGATTAGTCTCTTTCCACTCCTTATTCCATAGTCCATCGAATCTTTACCCAAAACTTGAAAACTTCAACCACACAAAACTTAACACAAAACTCGTAAGCTCCGTTAGTAAAAGAAAACAAACCACCACTTTAAGGTACTGTAATGAACTCATTCTTTATTCATATTGGTGTAATATCTACTGCATTAAAAATTCTCTATGGTTCATACCCTCTGATACTACTCATAGATTCATCAAAATAAGCAAACAACACATAGAAAACAGAATCTATCAAAAACAGAACAATATGTAGTAATCTGTATCAAACATATACTTCTGTAACTCCAAAAATTATGAAATAAATTGGTGGACCTGAGGAATTGGTGGACCTGAGGACTTTGTCTATTAATCATCTTAAAAAAGAATAATCCTAAAATCTCTCTCCAGTAAAAAATGGCAGCTAATCTCGTGAGCACTAAAGTTTCTGTTTTTTACAGCATGATCATAAAGACTTCACCCAAGTCTTCCCAAAGGTCCTACTTGGCACTTTATTGAAACAAAAGCTATAAAACATGATTAATACAGTAGCGTAATCATGTGTACACACAAAAATAGTAAGGGTAAATATTGGGTTGTCTCCCAACAAGCGCTTTTCTTTAATGCCTTTCTAGCTAGGCATGATGATGGCAATGATGCTCACATAAAAGATAAGAATTGAAACATAAAGAGAGCATCATGAATAATATGACTAGCACATTTAAGTCTAACCCATTTCCTATGCATAGGGATTTTGTGAGCAAACAACTTATGGGAACAATACTCAACTAGCATAGGAAGGCAAAACAAGCATAACTTCAAAATTTTCAACACATAGAGAGGAAACTTGATATTATTGTAATTCCTACAAGCATATGTTCCTCCCTCATAATAATTTTCAGTAGCATCATGAATGAATTCAACAATATAGCCAGAACCTAAAGCATTCTTTTCATGATCTACAAGCATAGAAAATTTACTACTCTCCACATAAGCAAAATTCTTCTCATTCAGAATGGTGGTAGAATCATAAGAGACTCGAATACTATAAATTGTTTCCACATTAAAAGAGTAATGTTCAGAAAAAGGGTAATCATAATCATGAATTTTTTTATAAATATAATCATCACTACTTTTTATAGCATAAGTTTCATCACAATAATCATCATAAGTAGCAACTTTGTTCTCATCATAATTGATTGAAACCTCTTCCCAGATAGTGGAATCATCACTAAATAAAGTTGACACTCTTCCAAATCCACTTTCATATTCATCACAATAAGATTCAACATCCTCCAAGATAGTGGGATCATTACTTCCTAAAGTTGACACTCTTCCAAACCCACTTTCATCAATATAATCATAAGTAAGAGGCATGCTATCATCATAACAACTTTGCATAACAAAACTTGGGAGACTAGAAATATCATCTTCATTAAACATAGTATCCCCAAGCTTGGGACAAACATTAATTGCAGAAAATATATTCTCAAATATTTCATCCTCATCAAACATAGTTTCCCCAAGCTTGGGCCTTTTCATATCATAAGCATAATCACTCTCATCATTAATAGTATGGATAGCACCAATAATATAGCAATTATCATCATCACAATGAGTAGTAGGAGCAACATCATTCGGGAGGGATTCCATTTTGCCTTTGCTGCTCCTTCTCTTCCTTTTGTTGTTCACATTATGTGTGGATTCAACCTTCTTCCTTGAGCTCCTTATTAATGAGATT
Source organism: Triticum dicoccoides (assembly GCF_002162155.2). Classification (NCBI taxonomy): domain Eukaryota; kingdom Viridiplantae; phylum Streptophyta; class Magnoliopsida; order Poales; family Poaceae; genus Triticum; species Triticum dicoccoides. Next base: position 108,530,139 of record NC_041385.1, on the reverse strand, counting down.
GGTTCAATAGAAAGTTCCTCCTCGTTACCTGATTCATCATAAGAAATAATAGGAGGATATTGGGAAGTATCTTCCCTTTCATTAGTATTCTCTTCATCTTCCATTTGATTTCTTTTCTTTAGGTAATTGGCAATATAAGGATTTTCAATGCAATTCACCGCACAATACAAATAAATTTTCTGTAGATCAAAATCAAAGAGTTTCTCAAGGACAAATTCCAGAAGATTCTTAGTTAAATGTTTCATTTCTTCATAACCCAAAAGCAAACTAAGTTCATCATAATGTGCAAGGGAAATCAAGTCATCACAATTTTTGGACATGTTTCGATCATGAAACAATTTGCATCAGAGATTTAAATGACCACGTTCATTGCAAAGTTCACAAGTACGGCAAAGGAAATGTGAATTTTTAGCATTCTTATCTAGCCTTTCTTGCAACAATTTAGTTTCTAAATGCTTATGCATCTAGCAATATCTATCTTCTGTATTTGGTGTGTACTTGCAAACCGAATCCACTCCACAAAAATTGACATGCTTATAAGAGATATTTTCATCATGACTAGTGCAATCATCATTAGTACTATGGATATTCAAGGAGTTCATACTAACAACATTGCAATCATGCTCATCATTCAAAGATTTAGTGACAAACATTTTAAGGATTTTTTCTTCTAGGACTTGAGCACAATTTTCCTTTCCATCATTTTCACGAAAGATATTAAATAGATGAAGCGTATGAGACAAACCCAAATCCATTTTTTGTAGTTTTCTTTTATAGACTAAACTAGTGATAAAACAAGAAACAGAAAGATTCGATTGCAAGATCTAAAGATATACCTTCAAGCACTCACCTCCCTGGCAACGGCGCCAGAAAAGTGCTTGATGTCTACTACGCAACCTTCTTCTTGTAGATGTTGTTGGGCCTCCAAGTGCAGAGGTTTGTAGGACCATAGCAAATTTCCCTCAAGTGGATGACCTAAGGTTTATCAATCCGTGGGAGGCGTAGGATGAAGATGGTCTCTCTCAAGCAACCTTGCAACCAAATAACAAAGAGTCTCTTGTGTCCCCAACACACCCAATACAATGGTAAATTGTATAGGTGCACTAGTTCAGCGAAGAGATGGTGATACAAGTGCAATATGGATAGTAGATAAAGGTATTTGTAATCTGAAATTATAAAAACAGCATGGTAACAAGTGGTAAAAGTGAGCGTAAACGGTATTGCAATGGTAGGAAACAAGGCCTAAGGTTCATACTTTCACTAGTGCAAGTTCTCTCAACAATAATAACATAATTGGATCACATAACAATCCCTCAACATGCAACAAAGAGTCACTCCAAAGCAACTAATAGCGGAGAACAAACGAAGAGATTATGGTAGGGTATGGAACCACCTCAAAGTTATCCTTTCTGCTCGACCTATTCAAGAGTCCGTAGTAAAATAACACAAAGCTATTCTTTCCGTTCAATCTATCATAGAGTTCATACTAGAATAACACCTTAAGACACCAATCAACCAAAACCCTAATGTCACCTAGATACTCCATTATCACCTCAAGTGTCCGTGGGCATGATTATACAATATGCATCACACAATCTCAGATTCATCTATTCAATCAACACAAAGTACTTCACAGAGTGCCCCAAAGTCTCTACCGGAGAATCAAGACGAAAACGTGTGCCAATCCTTATGCATATATTCCCAAGGTCACGGAACCCGCAAGTTGATCACCAAAACATACATCAAGTGGATCACTTGAATATCCCATTGTCACCATAGATAAGCACGACAAGACATACATCAAATGTTCTCAAATCCTTAAAGACTCAATCTGTTAAGATAACTTCAAAGGGAAAACTCAAGCCATTACAAGAGAGTAGAGGGGGAGAAACATCATAAGATCCAACTATAATAGCAAAGCTCGCGATACATCAAGATCGTGCCATAGAGAGAACACGAGAGAGAACACGAGAGAGAACACGAGAGAGAGATAGAGAGAGAGAGAGAGAGAGAGAGAGAGAGAGAGAGAGAGAGAGAGAGAGAGATCATACACATAGCTACTGGTACATACCCTCAGCCCTGAGGGTGAACTACTCCCTCCTCGTCATGGAGATCGTCGGGATGATGAAGATGGCCACCGGTGAGGGATCCCCCCCCCCCCTCCGACAAGGTGCCGGATTAGGGTCCCGATTAACTTTTGGTGGCTACAGAGGCTTTGTAACGCCCTCGATGCGGCTATAGCTCCCACGTGTCGAGGCACGACTTAGAGGCATAACCGCATTGAAAGCAATGTCGCAAGTCAGGCAATCATTACAACATCCCATGTAATATATATAATAA
>NC_041385.1:108514986-108525917 GCF_002162155.2 Triticum dicoccoides | reverse complement strand
TTGACAAAACACTAGCACTGAGCCATAGGCAAATTCATCCATTAAGAGGTTCAAACAAGCATGGCTAAAACGCAAATGCAAAACAGATTTCAGACTTAGTGAAATCAACACTAGTCTGAAATTTCAGATCACGATGCTCTCTTCGGAGCAGCAAAACAACATGATAGAAAACCTGAACATGACAAGTAAGAACATGGCATGGAGCTACTCAACAAGCTTTAAAAAACATTCAAAGTGACCTGGGGCCAAAAGGGTTCACAAAATACTCTACCGAGCTCACGAACATTGCTCGAACACAATCAGTTTTCAGACTTAGTGAAAACTGAGACATGCTGAAATTTAACTCACGAAGGCATGTAAACGAGCTCGATGCACTCACCATGGTGCAAGTCATGGCAAGGGAAGCATATAACCATCAAGAAGGCACAAAGTTCTAGCTACACATGGCAAGAACGAAGGCATAGCATGCATGGAACACTAACGGTAGCATCGGCGAAATCGCAAACAAGTTAACGATCTGCCCAGATTAACAACGAAGCAAAAGTTGAGCTCGATTGAGTCAACCTAGAGCACTCCACAAATGCCAACAAAGACATGGATGGATAGAGCATGACATAAATATCAAAACTCCCTTACTGATCATCCTCAAAAGAGGCACGGATCACTAGGAAACAAGCTGGACATATAGCATCATGAACTAAAATATCCCAGACTTAGCGAAAATCACTAAGTCCCTGAAATCTGCAATCTCAGGTACCTCTCTTCGCAAGCTTGCACAAGACAACACACACACCCTAAAAATGCATGGGTGGCACCTCTGGAAATAAGACAAAATGCTTCACAATACATCCCAAAGGGGCACAGGCATATCGTGCACGGATTAAATATAGCAAAAATGACAAAAGTGCAAGATGAACTAACGGATCTGCAATTTAACTCACGAAGCCTCCTTCTAACAGCATTTTGGGTATCAAGATGACCTCAAATGCAAATGATGCAATGGAATGAAATGATGTACATGTCGAGGCGAACATTTTGATATATCATACGCCCCAAACTGAGCTACGGTTGCGGAGATACAAGCAGTCAAAGGTAGCATAAAAAAACTAGGGTTTCGAGGATAAAAGTCAACCGTTCGAAATCAGATCTGGATCCAGATCTCGCGGTTACTGTTCACCGCCGGAGCACGGAAGCCGAGGTGCACCGGGGACTTGCCGGAAATGGTGGGGACGGCGGCCGGAGCAGCGGGGAGAGGCCGGGGCCGGAGGAGAGGACGACGTGGAGGCGGCGGGGCGGCGCCGGCAGCCCGCGGCGGCGTGGGGCGCGGCCCGCGTCGTCCCGGCGAGGCGGCGGCGGCAGCAGCCGGGCTCGGTGGCGGCGGCGGCCGCCGGCGTGCGGTGGCGCGGAGGAGAGGCAGCGGCGCGAGGCGCGAGGAGGCGCTGGGCGGCGGCGTGGGCCTCGGGGGCCGGCCACGGGCCTCCCGGGCCTGGCGGCGGGGATGTGGTCCGGTGCCACGTGGCGGCGCGGGAGTGGCGGCGGAGAAATGTCCGGCCGGGTCGGACGTGTCCGGCTCGGCGCGGAGATGTTTTTTTTTGAACTAGGGTTTCGGGGAGAGGGAGAGATCCGAAAACGGAGGGGTGTATATATAGGCATAAGTGGAGCTAGGAGAGTCCAAATGAGGTGCGGTTTTCGCCCACACGATCGTGATCGAACGCTCTAGGACATGGAGCAGAGTTTGGTGGGTTTTGGGCCAAATTTGGGGGGTGTTGGGCTGCAACACACACGAGGCCTTTTCGGTCCCTCGGTTAACCGTTGGAGTATCAAACGAAGTCCAAATGACCCGAAACTTGACAGGCGGTCTACCGGTAGTAAACCAAGGCCGCTTGGCAAGACTCGGTCCAATCCGGAAATGTTTAAACCCCACACAAGAAAGAAAGGTAGAAATGACCACCGGAGGAGAACGGAACGCCGGATTGCAAAACGGACAACGGGGAAAATGCTCGAATGCATGAGATGAACATGTATGCAAAAGCAATGCACGTGAAAACATGATAAGGGATGCACGAAAAAGAAAACAACACACGGAGACAAAGACCCAAACCCGAGAAATAAATATAACTTAGCGCCGGAGACGGCAAGAGTTGGATACAAATATGGAAAATATATCTGGGGCGTTACAACACTCCACCACTACGAAAAGATCTCGTCCCGAGATCTAGGACTGAAAGAACTCCGGGTACTCAGAACGGAGGTGATCCTCGCGTTCCCAGGTAGCTTCACGGTCGGAATGGTGTGACCACTTGACTTTGAGAAATTTATTTGACTTGTTGCGAGTCTTGCGTTCAGTCTCTTCGAGAATAGCAACTGGGTGCTCACGATAAGAGAGATCTTCTTGGAGCTCAATGTCCTCGAAGTTGACGGTGCGGTCAGGAGTCTTGAAGCACTTTCGAAGCTGAGAGACATGGAACACATCATGAACATTTGCAAAGTTTGAAGGAAGCTCGAGTTGATAGGCGAGGTCGCCTCTCTTGCTGACAATCTTGAAAGGTCCCACGTATCTAGGGGCAAGCTTCCCTTTGATACCGAAGCGACGAGTACCTTTCAAGGGAGAGACGCGGAGGTAAACATGATCCCCAATCTCGAAAACCAGATCACGATGCTTACTATCATAGTAGCTCTTCTGGCGGGATTGAGCTGCTTTGAGGTTATCACGAATGACTTTGCACATTTCTTCTGCTTCTGTGATTAAGTCATTACCCAGCAGCTGACGTTCACCGGTTCAGACCAGTTGAGAGGGGTACGGCACTTCCTGCCATACAGAATTTCAAAGGGGGCCTTGCCCGAACTTGCTTGAAAGCTGTTGTTGTACGAGAATTCAGCATAAGGAAGACAATCCTCCCACTTCATGCCGAAGGATATCACGCAAGCTCTGAGCATATCTTCAAGAATCTGGTTGACACGCTCGACTTGACCGCTCGTTTGAGGATGGAAAGCTGTGCTGAAGCGGATGTTGGTGCCCATGGCTTTCTGAAAAGAATCCCAAAACTTGGAGGTAAAGATGCTGCCACGGTCTGAAGATATCACTTGAGGAATACCGTGCAGAGAGACAATGCGAGAGGTATAGAGTTCCGCCAATTGAGCTGCAGTGATTGACTCTTTGATAGGCAGAAAGTGAGCCACTTTGGTGAGCTTGTCGATGACGACGAAAATAGCATCATTGCCACGCTTGGACTTTGGAAACCCAGTCACGAAGTCCATTTCAATGTGGTCAAACTTCCATTCTGGAATGGCCAGAGGTTGGAGGAGACCAGCTGGCCTTTGGTGTTCTGCCTTCACTCTTCTGCAGACATCACATTCATTCACGAATTGAGCGATCTCGCGCTTCATTCGAGTCCACCAATAAGTTTGCCTGAGATCCTGATACATCTTCGTACTACCAGGGTGGATGGAGAGGAGAGAGTTGTGAGCCTCGTTCATGATCACCTTACGGAGTTCACCTTTGGGCACAACAATTCGATCCTCGAAGAAGAGAGTGTCCTTGTCATCAAGTCGGTAGCACTTGTACTTGGACTGACTCTTTGCAATACCAATCTTCACCTTCTTCACCATAGCATCAAGAAGTTGGGCTTGGCGAATCTGGTCTTCCAAGGTAGGAGAAACTTGAAGGTTGGCGAGGAAACCTTGAGGAACAACTTGCAGATTAAGTTTGCGGAAAGCTTCACAAAGCTCGGGTTGATAAGGCTTGAGAATCAGACTGTTGCAATATGCTTTCCTGCTCAAAGCGTCAGCAATCACATTGGCCTTGCCTGGAGTATACTCGATACTCGGATTGTACTCTTGAATCATTTCGACCCATCGAGTCTGCCTGAGGTTGAGATTAGGCTGAGTGAATATGTACTTGAGACTCTTGTGATCAGTGAAAATGTCCACTTTCCTTCCCAATAGAAGATGTCTCCACGTCAACAAAGCGTGCACAACTGCCGCCAACTCGAGATCATGAGTGGGGTAGTTTTTATCATTAGGTTTCAACTGGCGAGAGGTATAAGCAACAACTTTCTTCTCTTGCATCAGTACAGCACCGAGACCTTGGAGAGAGGCATCACAAAAGACCTCGTACGGCTTGGTTTCATCAGGCGGAGTCAGAACTGGAGCAGTGACCAATTTCTCTTTCAAAGAGTTGAAAGCAATATCACACTCCGGAGACCAAACGTACTTGACGTGCTTCTGAAGAAGATTTGAGAGAGGCTTGGCGATCTTAGAAAAGTTTTCAACGAATCTTCTGCAATAGCTTGCGAGACCGAGAAAACTGCGGAGTTGCTTAACATTCTGAGGAGGTTCCCAATTCACAATTGCAGACACCTTCTCAGGATTCACGGAAATGCCCTTGGCGGAGATGATATGACCCAGATAAAGAACCTCATCGAGCCAAAATTCACACTTGGAGAACTTGGCGTAGAACTGATGTTCCCTGAGCTTGTCAAGAACCAAACGCAAGTGCTTGGCATGATCTTTCTTGTTCTTCGAGAAAACCAGAATGTCGTCGAGATAGACCAGAACGAATTCATTGGTGTAGGGGTTGAAGATGAAGTTCATCATGCGAGAGAACGTCGGAGGAGCGTTGGCGAGGCCAAAAGACATGACGGTGTATTCATATGAACCAAAGCTTGTTCTGAATGCCGTCTTGGGAATATCTTGCTCACGAATACGAATCTGATGATAACCCATACGGAGATCAAGCTTGGAGAATACTTGAGCACCCTTGAGTTGTTCGAACAGCTCATTGATGTTGGGAAGTGGGTATTTGTTCTTGATGGTCTTCTTGTTTACTGGACGGTAATCAACACAAAGTCGACTCGATCCATCCTTCTTCTTCACAAAAAGAACACCACAACCCCACGGAGAAGTACTAGGCCGAATGAGACCCAATCTTTCTTGCTCATCGAGTTGTTTCTTCAACTCCTTCAACTCTTCGGGGCCGAGCTTGTAAGGACGTTTGCACACAGGTTCCGTACCGGGCTCAAGTTCAATAACAAATTCAACTGGCCGGTGCGGAGGCATCCCTGGAAGCTCTTCTGGAAAGACGTCTTGATACTCACAAACAACCGGAATCTGCGAAATAGCATCCAATTCACCCTTCTCATTGAGAGAAAACAACCGGACGGAATTATCCCGAGCGGCAAAGACAATGACCTCCTCAGACGAATGAGTCAGTTGAATCTGCCTGGCTGCACAATCAAGCTGAGCTTTATGCTTAGAGAGCCAGTCCATCCCGAGAATAAGATCGATATCCGAGTTGCCAAGAACCATAGGAGAAGCAAGAAACTTGAAATCGCCCATCAAGATTGAAATATCCGGCACCTCCATACTGGAACTTAGTCGCTTAGCTGGAGAGACGACTTGCATTGCTCTAGGTAATGCCCTAGTGCTAAAATTGTTCTCCGATGCAAATGGAAATGACATGAAGGAATGCGATGCACCAGAGTCAAAAAGAACTTTTGCAGGAATATCATTAACAGGAAGGTTACCCATGATCACATCTGAAGAATCCTCTGCCTGAGCCGCATTCACCATATTGACCTTGGCGTGCTTGGGATTGTGCTTGACCACCGCTGTACTTGCCGATCTGACAGGAGGAGGAGGAGGAAGACGCCTCTGGTTGGTACACTTGTTGGCATAGTGACCCTTCTGTTGGCACTTGTTGCACGTGACCTCTGAAAGCGGACGGTGATACGGAGCACTCGATCTTGGAGCTTGAGACGAAGCCTTGTTCTGAAAGCCTGGGTTGGGTGGGTGGGAGAAACCACTGTCACCTTTGCTCTTCTGCTGATATGGCTGACGGAACGGAGGAGGAGGAAGCCAATACTTCTGCTGCTTGACCACTTGAGTAGAGGAAGACGGAGTAATATCTCTGGCACGCTTCCTGGAAGCATCACATCTCATCTGAGCAGCCTCTTGCTTCAGTACCATGTTGTAGAACTCATCGTATCTCAACGGCTCAAAGAGGACAAGAGCGAGCTGAATTTCCTCACGAAGACCACCCCTGAACTGATAGATCATACTCTTCTCATCAGGAACATCCTGCTTGGCAAAACGGGCGAGCTTCTGGAACAACTTGTTGTAGTCATAGACAGACAAAGAGCCTTGCTTCAGATTGCGGAATTCCTGACGCTTACTCTCAACCACACTTTGAGGAATGTGATGAGCGCGGAAATCTTGACGGAAATCGTCCCAAGTGATAACACGTCCACCTCTGGAATCCTTGTACTGCTGGAACCACTCTGCAGCCTGATCTTTGAGCTGGAAAGAAGCGAACTTGACGAAATCTTCAGGCCTTACGTTGCTGCATTCAAAATGCTTGCCCAGATCCACTAGCCAATCGTCAGCGTCGGTAGCCTCAACACAACCGCTGAACGTCTTTGGACCATTTGCGAGGAACTGGTTCAGAGTAGCAAAGTGGTGCTGATTGTGGCCTTGATTCCCTTGACTGCCTTGATTGCGCTCTTGGAGGATTTGCATGATCAACTGTGTGTTTGCATTAGTAGCGGCCATCACAGCTTGCCACGCTTCCGGAGGAGGCGTAGGTGGAGGCGGATTAGGATTCGGAGTGGTGCGCGTTGGAGGAGCCATCCTGAACAGGTTGACCACCATTAGCACATAGATAGACAACAATATAGAAGCTGAATTCAACGGAATGAAAATTGCAACATATAGTCTTCACATCCGAACAAAATGAACGAATGCATTCCTCTTCAAATGATCACATATCCATAAATTGCGAAGCCACGAGAATTAAGGTAGAGAAATAAATCAACAAGGTACGGATCAAGAACGAATAATCGGTAAGAAATCCCAATCTCAAACCGATATCCGTGGAAGAAGAACTAGAGCTACTAGAATTCCCACCTATGAAACTCCCGAACCTTTCCGGTTATGCAATCAGGTGTTGGGGATACAGGGGAAGCACAATATCTCACCCAAACTAGCAAATCCTACATCCAGCTGTATCCATCCTTCAACACATAACCAAGAAAACTTCGGAAACCATCTACCTCAACCTTCGAAAAGCATCCGTTATACAAGTTATGGCGATACTCCCGAACTCCCGCCCCAGTACTGGGTGGCGTCGAGGTTATCTCACCAACGAACTCCATAAAAGAGATTTTCGATGTCGGCGAACATATCTCAAGTATACCAGAATTGCAACGATAAAATTGTGACGACAACACCTCGGAGCTCAACTCCCCGGGACACTGCCACAACCCCTAAAGACAGGAGGCACCAAGAACAATGTTCTCGTCACAAAACCATCGGAACAAAACCAAGATACTCGCGTGATCCTAAAAAATTTTTAGTGAAATTTGAGAAGAGAAGAGTCAAAACTCTACGCTAGGATGCCTTACCAGAGCGATGAGGAGACTGGGAAGTAAAAAGAATTCCTAAGCTCTCCGATATATAATTCCTAAGGACTCAAAACATTTTTCTAGACACAACTCGGCCGCTAAAAACGATCAAGCAAAGGGGCTCCTAAGGTCGGGGAAGGCTCTGATTACCAACTTGTAACGCCCTCGATGCGGCTATAGCTCCCACGTGTCGAGGCACGACTTAGAGGCATAACCGCATTGAAAGCAATGTCGCAAGTCAGGCAATCATTACAACATCCCATGTAATATATATAATAAAAGGGGAAGATATCATAGTTGGCTTACACTCGCCACGTCACATCAGAGTACATAAATAACATCCATCAAACAAACACTCATGGCCCGACTACGGCGCCAAAATAGAAAATAAGACCCCCAACATGCGACAAGGTCCTGAATCGATAACCCCAACTAGGCACCACTACTGATCATCTGGAAAGGACACGTAGTATCGCTGAGAGTCCTCGTCGAACTCCCACCTGAGCTCGTAATCGTCAACTGGAGCAGAATCACCTGGACCTGCATCTGGAGTTGTAGTATCTGTGAGCCACAGGGACTCAGCAATCTCACACCCACGCGATCAAGACTATTTAAGCTCATAGGAATGAATAAGGCAAATATATGTGGAGTTGCAGCAAGCGACTAGCATATGTGGTGGCTAACTTATACGCGAAAGAGAGCGAGAAGAGAAGGCGAAGCACGAGCGAGAAGCTAAAGGAACATCCTGCGCAAGCATAACTCCAACACCGTGTCCACTTCCCGGACTCCGCCGAGAAGGGGCCATCACGGTAACACACACGGTTGATTCATTTTAATTAAGTTTAGTTCAAGTCATCTACAACCGGACATTAACAAATTCCCATCCGCCCATAACCGCGGGCACGGCTTTCGAAAGATCAATCCCTGCAGGGGGGGGTCCCAACTTAGCCCATAACAAGCTCTCACGGTCAACGAAGGAATAGACCTCCACCCAAGACACACCGATCAGACTCGGTATCTCGGTACAACAAGATGATTCGACAGGTTAAAACAAGTCCAGCAACACCGCCCGAATGTGCCGACAAATCCCGATAGGAGCTGCACATATCTCTTTCTCAGGGCACACTCAAATGAGACTAGCTACGAGTAAAACCAACCCTCAAGTTTCCCCGAGGTGGCCCCGCAGGCAGCTCAGTTCGGACCAACACTCAGAGGGAGCACTGGCCCAAGGGGGCTAAAATACGATGACCCTCGGGCTCCGGAAACCCAAGGGAAAAGAGGCTAGGTGGCAAATGGTAAAACCAATGTTGGGCATTGCTGGAAAAGCTTTAATCAAGACGAACTATCAAGGGGTTCCCATTATAGCCCAACCGTGTAAGGGACGCAACAATCCGGGAACATAACACCGATATGACGGAAACTAGGGCGGCAAGAGTGGAACAAAACACTAGGCGAGAGGCCGAGCCTTCCACCCTTTGCCAAGTATATAGATGCATTAAGATAACATAGCAATATAATGATATCCCAACAAGTAAATAAATGTTCCAACAAGGAACGGCTCCAATCTTCACCTGCAACTAACAACGCTATAAGAAGGCTGAGCAAGCGGTAACATAGCCAATCAATGGTTTGCTAGGACAATGGTGGGTTAGAGGTTCAACATGGCAATTGGGAGGCTGACAAGCAAAAGGTAGGCATCGTAGCAGTGGCAAAGCAAAAGAGCGAGCAAACCAGCATAGCAAAGATAGTAGTGATTTCGAGGGTATGATCATCTTGCCTGCACAGTTGTCAGAGTTGACTGGATCCTCACAAGCAAACTCAACGGGCTCCTCGGTAGCGAACTCGTCTCCCGGCTCTACCCAAAGACAAACAAGCAACAAGGACACAATCAACCACGGGCAAGACCAAGCAATATGATGAAATGACGATATGCTATGCGGGATGCGATGCGGGATGCAAAATGTAAGATATGACAGGAAATGCATGAACCTGGCCTCAACTTGGAAAACCAAGTGTGCCACTGGATAGAGGGGATGAAATCGCTTGAAAACGATATAAAGATCATAGGAATCGGAGCTACGGTTTGGAAATGGCAAGCGTTTTAAGATATGACACCGGTCTGCGATTTACAGCAAGTAGGCATCTAAATGCAACGAAATGAACATGCTACAGCCACCAAACATGAAAACAAAATACATGGCAGTGATGTACACAAGATGGTTGACAAAACACTAGCACTGAGCCATAGGCAAATTCATCCATTAAGAGGTTCAAACAAGCATGGCTAAAACGCAAATGCAAAACAGATTTCAGACTTAGTGAAATCAACACTAGTCTGAAATTTCAGATCACGATGCTCTCTTCGGAGCCGCAAAACAACATGATAGAAAACCTGAACATGACAAGTAAGAACATGGCATGGAGCTACTCAACAAGCTTTAAAAAACATTCAAAGTGACCTGGGGCCAAAAGGGTTCACAAAATACTCTACCGAGCTCACGAACATTGCTCGAACACAATCAGTTTTCAGACTTAGTGAAAACTGAGACATGCTGAAATTTAACTCACGAAGGCATGTAAACGAGCTCGATGCACTCACCATGGTGCAAGTCATGGCAAGGGAAGCATATAACCATCAAGAAGGCACAAAGTGCTAGCTACACATGGCAAGAACGAAGGCATAGCATGCATGGAACACTAACGGTAGCATCGGCGAAATCGCAAACAAGTTGACGATCTGCCCAGATTAACAACGAAGCAAAAGTTGAGCTCGATTGAGTCAACCTAGAGCACTCCACAAATGCCAACAAAGACATGGATGGATAGAGCATGACATAAATATCAAAACTCCCTTACTGATCATCCTCAAAAGAGGCACGGATCACTAGGAAACAAGCTGGACATATAGCATCATGAACTAAAATATCCCAGACTTAGCGAAAATCACTAAGTCCCTGAAATCTGCAATCTCAGGTACCTCTCTTCGCAAGCTTGCACAAGACAACACACACACCCTAAAAATGCATGGGTGGCACCTCTGGAAAGAAGACAAAATGCTTCACAATACATACCAAAGGGGCACAGGCATATCATGCACGGATTAAATATAGCAAAAATGACAAAAGTGCAAGATGAACTAACGGATCTGCAATTTAACTCACGAAGCCTCCTTCTAACAGCATTTTGGGTATCAAGATGACCTCAAATGCAAATGATGCAATGGAATGAAGTGATGTACATGTCGAGACGAACATTTTGATATATCATACGCCCCAAACGGAGCTACGGTTGCGGAGATACAAGCAGTCAAAGGTATCATAAAAAAACTAGGGTTTCGAGGATAAAAGTCAACCGTTCGAAATCAGATCTGGATCCAGATCTCGCGGTTACTGTTCACCGCCGGAGCACGGAAGCCGAGGTGCACCGGGGACTTGCCGGAAATGGTGGGGACGGCGGCCGGAGCAGCGGGGAGAGGCCGGGGCCGGAGGAGAGGACGACGTGGAGGCGGCGGGTCGGCGCCGGCAGCCCGCG
>NC_041385.1:108483890-108514426 GCF_002162155.2 Triticum dicoccoides | reverse complement strand
AGGGTTTCGGGGAGAGGGAGAGATCCGAAAACGGAGGGGTGTATATATAGGCATAAGTGGAGCTAGGAGAGTCCAAATGAGGTGCGGTTTTCGCCCACACGATCGTGATCGAACGCTCTAGGACATGGAGCAGAGTTTGGTAGGTTTTGGGCCAAATTTGGGGGGTGTTGGGCTGCAACACACACGAGGCCTTTTCGGTCCCTCGGTTAACCGTTGGAGTATCAAACGAAGTCCAAATGACCCGAAACTTGACAGGCGGTCTACCGGTAGTAAACCAAGGCCGCTTGGCAAGACTCGGTCCAATCCGGAAATGTTTAAACCCCACACAAGAAAGAAAGGTAGAAATGACCACCGGAGGAGAACGGAACGCCGGATTGCAAAACGGACAACGGGGAAAATGCTCGAATGCATGAGATGAACATGTATGCAAAAGCAATGCACGTGAAAACATGATAAGGGATGCACGAAAAAGAAAACAACACACGGAGACAAAGACCCAAACCCGAGAAATAAATATAACTTAGCGCCGGAGACGGCAAGAGTTGGATACAAATATGGAAAATATATCTGGGGCGTTACAGGCTTGCGGCGGCGGAACTCCCGATCTATCTTCTTCTTCAAAGGTTTTAGGGTATATGGACTTGTATAGGTGAAATAAGTCGGTCGGGGGACGCTCGAGGGGCCCACGAGACAGGGGCGCACCCAGTAGGGGGGGGGGGCGTGACCCCACCCTCGTGGCTTCCTCGAAGCTTCTCTAACGTGAACTCCAAGTCTCCTGGATCATGTTCGTTCCAAAAATCACGCTCTCGAAGGTTTCCTTCCGTTTGGACTCCGTTTGATATTCCTTTTCTTCGAAACACTAAAATAGGCAAGAAAACATCAATATGGGCTGGGCCTCCGGTTAATAGGTTCATCCCAAAAATAATATAAAAGTTTATAATAAAGCCCATAATCATCCAGAATAGATAATATAATAGCATGAATGCTTCATAAGTTATAGATACGTTGGAGACGTATCGGCAAGCTGTGATGGCACCTTGGTGGCCATCATCGCCGACTATCCTGGGCTGCTCCCTGCATCAAATTTAAGTAAAACCGGAGTCCTAACTTCCGAGAAGGATACCTTCTTTTGTGCCTTACGCCATGCACATATATTGTACTTTATAGGGAAGGCTATCGGGGCGCCGTGCTGAGCCCACGGGGGCTCATCAGCAAAGGGCACCCAAGCCGGGCAGGCTTAAGAGGAAGACAGTGAGGACCGAGACACCGTCGCAAAGGTATGATTTAAAACTTGCTCCGTGATTATCGCCTCTGAAATGTAATAGCGTCCATTGTGTCCGAGCAGAAAGAGTACTCACTGGACTATGTCCGGAGACCCTGCCGACCATGCCTCTGCCAGCCGGATACCAGAACCGACCTCAAGGGTGGAGGCTAATGTGGGGACAATGCTGAATTATCCCCCTACAGGGGATGTGGATAGAATCTCCGCTACGAATTCCGAAGTGGAGAGCGCCATGAATCACCGGTGCCGACGAGCCGTACTCCGCGATGCTAATTTCTCCGAAGAGGCATTTAATGCCTTCAACTCAGGGGACGCATACATCCGAGCTGCTCAAGATGGACTTGCCAGAGCCACAGACCAATATGTAAAGGATATACGGGTAAGAAAATTTGATAAAGTATGTATATCAGTAGCCCCTGAGACTTGAAACAGTTGGCACAACTGATTTAAGGATCATTGTATGCATATGTTCTTGCATAGAAGAATGCCCAGCTGTCGAAAGAGCTGGAGGAGTGCAAATCCCGGTTGCGTACCGCAGTTGCCAGAATGGAGGAGTCCAAGAAGGCCCCATCTGGTAATACTTGTCTCGAAAAGAGAATGTAATTACGTATACTGTTAGTATTCTACATGAATGCAAATCTAATAATAGACTATGCAGGCAATCCCGGAGGTAATCCGGAGATCGTACCAGGGAATGAGCAATATGCCGAACGACATCTGAAGGCTGGCGAGCGCGTGCTTACAAAGGTTATATAGGAGAAAAATAATCTCCAAGCCACGAAGGCCTGGCTGGACATGGAATTAAAAGATGTTCGGATCCAGCTTGCTGACTCCATGAAGGAGAATAAGAGGCTTCGACGCGGCATTTATAGTAAGTGCTTAAGCGAACCTTTGTAAAGTTTGGCGAAGAAACGAGTTAACAGAGTTATGTATGTAGGTATGCTGACAGGCCGTCCTGAAGAGGAGATGCCCGGATCTGTAGGCGATCTTCTGCAATAACTTTCACAACTACACGAACAAGTTTGACAGGTGATGTAGGGTATTGCCCAGGCCTTGTGGCCATCCGCCTCCTAGCCACGAAGCATGGGAGAGCTTGTAGAGCTGCTCAAGGGAGCGCGGCGGCGCTTCCAACTATGGAAGATATCGGCCTGCCGACAAGGTGCGAGGGAAGCCTGGGCCATGGTAAAAACGCGGTACACCAAGGTGGATCCGAATCAACTGGCCCTGGTCGGTCCTGTAGAGTCACATGGAAAGGAGATTCCCGTTAGTTTGGTATATGACCAAGTAGGTTTAGCCGCAAAGTATTCCCAACAGGATTGTAGGCTAGACAGCCTGTTGGATGGTATAGAGGAAGAATTTAGCCAGTCTAAGTGACTATGTACTTCAGTTGACGTATTTTGTCCCTAGCCGGATTGTAAATCATTTTTCATGGCGGACCTTTTCGCTCTAGCCTTCGAACCTGACAGTCCGAAGTGTATCCAAATACCCGCTCAGTTATATAAACCGGGGTACGCATGGAAACCAGGCGTAGGGGTCATAAGTGCTTGAACAGACAAGTACCCAATGTTGGAAATATGCCCTAGAGGCAATAATAAAAGGGTTATTATTATATTTCCTTATTCATGATAATTGTCTTTTATTCATGCTATAACTGTATTATCCGGAAATCGTAATACACGTGTGAATACATAGACCATAACATGTCCCTAGTGAGCCTCTAGTTGACTAGCTCGTTGGTCAACAGATAGTCATGGTTTCCTGACTATGGACATTAGATGTCATTGACAACGGGATCACATCATTAGGAGAATGATGTGATGGACAAGACCCAATCCTAAGCATAGCACAAGATCGTGTAGTTCGTTTTGCTAGAGCTTTTCCAATGTCAAGTATCTCTTCCTTAGGCCATGAGATCGTGTAACTCCCGGATACCGTAGGAGTGCTTTGGGTGTACCAAACGTCACAACATAACTGGGTGACAATAAAGGTGCACTACAGGTATCTCTAAAAGTGTCTGTTGGGTTGACACGGATCGAGACTGGGATTTGTCACTCCGTATGACGGAGAGGTATCACTGGGCCCACTCGGTAGTGCATCATCATAATGAGCTCAAAGTGACCAAGTGTTTGGTCACCGGATCATGCATTACGGTACGAGTAAAGTGACTTGCCGGTAACGAGACTAACGAGGTATTGGGATACCGACGATCGAGTCTCGGGCAAGTAACATACCGTCTGACAAAGGGAATTGCATACGGGGTTGATTGAATCCTCGACATCGTGGTTCATCCGATGACATCATCGAGGAGCATGTGGGAGCCCACATGGGTATCCAGATCCCGCTGTTGGTTATTGACCGGAGAGCCGTCTCGGTCATGTCTGCATATCTCCCGAACCCGTAGGGTCTACACACTTAAGGTTCGGCGACGCTAGGGTTATTAGGAAGACTTGTATGTGATTACCGAAAGTTGTTCGGAGTCCCGGATGGGATCCCAGACGTCATGAGGAGTTCCGGAATGGTCCGGAGGTAAAGATTTATATATGGGAAGTTGTCATACGGACACCAGAAGGTTTCGGGGGCATATCGGTATTGTACCGGGGCCACCGGAAGGGTTCCGGGGGTCCACCGGGAGGGGCCACCCCTCCCGGGGGGGCCACATGGGCCGCGTGGGGCAGGAGCCAGCCCCTGGAGGGCTGCCCCCCCCCCTTGGGCCCATGCGCCTAGGGTTGGGGGGAACCCTAGAGGGGGCGCCCCCCTTGCTTGGGGGGCAAGTCCCCCCTCCCTGGCCGCCGCCCCCCCCTCTAGATCCCACCTAGAGGGGCCGGCCCCCCTTGCCCCTTCCCCTATAAATAGAGGGGTGAGGGGAGGGCTGAACACCCAAGCCAAGGCGCAGCCCCTCCCCTCCCCAACACCTCTCCTCCTCCGTTGTGTGCTTGGCGAAGCCCTGTCGGAGTACTGCCTCTCCACCATCATCACGCCGTCGTGCTGCTGCTGGAGCCTTCTTCCTCAACCTCTCCTTTCCCCTTGCTGGATCAAGAAGGAGGAGACGTCACCCGTACCGTACATGTGTTGAACGCGGAGGTGCTGTCCGTTCAGCACTTGGTCATCGGTGATCTGAATCACGGCGAGTACGACTCCATCATCACCGTTCCCTCGAACACTTCCGTACGCGATCTACATGTGGTATGTAGATGAAAACTCACTCCCTTGACTCGTTGCTTAGATGAACTCATAGATGGATCTTGGTGAAACCGTAGGAAAATTTTTAATTTTCTGCAATGTTCCCCAATAGTGGCATCATGAGCTAGGTCTATGCGTAGTTCTGTATTGCACAAGTAGAACACAATTTTGTTGTGGGCGTAGATCTTATCAACTTGCTTGCGGCTACTAGTCTTATCTTGCTTCAGAGGTATTGTGGGATGAAGCGGCCCGGACCAACCTTACACGTACGCTTACGTGAGACCAGTTCCAGCGACTGACAAGCACTAGTTTCATAAGGTGGCTGGCGGGTGTCTGTCTCTCCCACTTTAGTTGGAGCGGATTCGATGAAAAGGGTCCTTATGAAGGGTAAATAGAAGTTGACAAGATCACGTTGTGGTTATTCGTAGGTAAGAAAACGTTCTTGCTAGAACCCAATTGCAGCCACGTAAAAGATGCAACAACAATTAGAGGACGTCTAACTTGTTTTTGCAGCAATTGTCATGTGATGTGATATGGCCAGAAGTTGTGATGAATGATGAATGATATATTGTGATGTATGAGATCATGTTCTTGTAATAGGAATCACGACTTGCATGTCGATGAGTATGAAAACCGGCAGGAGCCATAGGAGTTGTCTTTATTTTTTATATGACCTGCGTGTCATTGAAGAACGCCATGTAAATTACTTTACTTTATTGCTAAACGCGTTAGCCATAGAAGTAGAAGTAGTCGTTGGCGTGACAACTTCATGAAGACAAAATGATGGAGATCATGATGATGGAGATCATGGTGTCATGCCGGTGACAAAGATGATCATGGAGCCCCGAAGATGGAGATCGAAGGAGTTGTATGATATTGGCCATATCATGTCACTACTATATAATTGCATGTGATGTTTATTATGTTTTATGCATCTTGTTTACTTAGAACGACGGTAGTAAATAAGATGATCCCTTATAATAATTTCAAGAAAGTGTTCCCCCTAACTGTGCACCGTTGCTAAAGTTCGTCGTTTCGAAGCACCACGTGATGATCGGGTGTGATAGATCCTTACATTCACATACAACGGGTGTAAGACAGATTTACACATGCAGAACACTTAGGTTTAACTTGACGAGCCTAGCATGTACAGACATGGCCTCGGAACACAAGAGACCGAAAGGTCGAACATGAGTCGTATAGAAGATATGATCAACATGGAGATGTTCACCGATGATGACTAGTCCGTCTCACGTGATGATCGGACATGGCCTAGTCGACTCGGATTGTGTAACACTTAGATGACTAGAGGGATGTCTGATCTGAGTGGGAGTTCATTAAATAATTTGATTAGATGAACTTAATTATCATGAACTTAGTCTAAAACTTTTGCAAAATATGTCTTGTAGATCAAATGGCCAACGCTCATGTCAACATGAACTTCAACGTGTTCCTAGAGAAAACCAAGCTGAAAGATGATGGCAGCAACTATACAGACTGGGTCCGGAACCTGAGGATCATCCTCATAGCTGCCAGAAAAGAATATGTCCTAGAAGGACCGCTAGGTGATGCACCCGTCCCAGAGAACCAAGACATTATGAATGCTTGGCAGACTCGCGCTGATGATTACTCCCTCGTTCAGTGCGGCATGCTTTACAGCTTAGAACTGGGGCTCCAAAAGCGTTTTGAGCAACACGGAGCATATGAGATGTTCGAGGAGCTGAAACTAGTTTTCCAAGCTCATGCCCGGGTCGAGAGATATGAAGTCTCCGACAAGTTCTATAGTTGTAAGATGGAGGAAAATAGTTCTGTCAGTGAGCACATACTCAAAATGTCTGGGTTGCACAACCACCTGTCCCAGCTGGACATTAACCTCCCGGATGAGGCGGTCATTGACAGAATCCTTCAGTCGCTCCCACCAAGCTACAAGAGCTTTGTGATGAACTACAATATGCAGGGGATGGTAAAGACCATTCCTGAAGTATTTTCAATGCTGAAGTCAGCAGAGGTTGAAATCAAGAAAGAACATCAAGTGTTGATGGTCAATAAGACCACTAAGTTCAAGAAGGGCAAGGGTAAGAAGAACTTCAAGAAGGACGGCAAAGATGTTGCCGCGCCCGGTAAGCCAGTTGCCGGGAAGAAGTCAAAGAATGGACCCAAGCCTGAAACTGAGTGTTTTTATTGCAAGGGGAAGGGTCACTGGAAGCGGAACTGCCCCAAATACTTAGCGGACAAGAAGGCCGGCAACACTAAAGGTATATTTGATATACATGTAATTGATGTGTACCTTACCAGTACTCGTAGTAACTCCTGGGTATTCGATACCGGTGCCGTTGCTCACGTATGTAACTCACAGCAGGAGCTGCGGAATAAGCGGAGACTGGCGAAGGACGAGGTGACGATGCGCGTCAGGAATGGTTCCAAGGTCGATGTGATCGCCGTCGGCACGCTACCTCTACATTTACCTACGGGATTAGTTTTAAACCTTAATAATTGTTATTTAGTGCCAAGTTTGAGCATGAACATTGTATCTGGATCTCGTTTAATACGAGATGGCTACTCATTTAAATCCGAGAATAATGGTTGTTCTATTTATATGAGAGATATGTTTTATGGTCATGCCCCAATGGTCAATGGTTTATTCTTAATGAATCTCGAACGTAATATTACACATATTCATAGCGTGAATACCAAAAGATGTAAAGTTGATAACGATAGTCCCACATACTTGTGGCACTGCCGCCTTGGTCACATTGGTGTCAAGCGCATGAAGAAGCTCCATGCTGATGGACTTTTAGAGTCTCTCGATTATGAATCATTTGACACATGCGAACCATGCCTCATGGGCAAAATGACCAAGACCCCGTTCTCCGGAACAATGGAGCGATCAACCAACTTGTTGGAAATCATACATACCGATGTGTGCGGTCCAATGAGTGTTGAGGCTCGCGGAGGATATCGTTATGTTCTCACTCTCACTGATGACTTGAGTAGATATGGGTATGTCTACTTGATGAAACACAAGTCTGAGACCTTTGAAAAGTTCAAGGAATTTCAGAATGAAGTAGAGAATCAACGTGACCGAAAGATAAAGTTCTTACGATTGGATCGTGGAGGAGAATATTTAAGTCACGAATTTGGTACACAATTAAGAAAATGTGGAATCGTTTCACAACTCACGCCGCCTGGAACACCTCAGCGTAACAGTGTGTCCGAACGTCGTAATCGCACTCTATTGGATATGGTGCGATCTATGATGTCTCTTACCGATTTACCGCTATCATTTTGGGATACGCTCTAGAGACAGCTACATTCACTTTAAATAGGGCACCGTCTAAATCCGTTGAGACGACACCGTATGAATTATGGTTTGGGAAGAAACCTAAGCTGTCGTTTCTAAAAGTTTGGGGATGCGATGCTTATGTCAAGAAACTTCAACCTGGAAAGCTCGAACCCAAGTCGGAAAAATGTGTCTTCATAGGATACCCTAAAGAAACCATTGGGTATACCTTCTACTTAAGATCTGAGGGCAAGATCTTTGTTGCCAAGAACGGATCCTTTCTGGAAAAAGAGTTTCTCTCGAAAGAAGTAAGTAGGAGGAAAGTAGAACTCGATGAAGTACTACCTCTTGAACGGGATAGTAGTGCAGCTTAGGAAAATGTTCCTGTGATGCCTACTCCAACTGAAGAGGAAAACAATGATGATGATCAAGGTACTTCGGATCAAGTTGCTACTGAACTTCATAGCTCCACAAGGACACATTCCGCACCAGAGTGGTACGGCAACCCTGTCCTGGAAATCATGTTGTTGGACAATGGTGAACCTTCAAACTATGAAGAAGCAATGGCGGGCCCAGATTCCAACAAATGGCTAGAAGCCATGAAATCCGAGATAGAATCCATGTATGAAAACAAAGTATGGACTTTGACTGACTTGCCTGATGATCGGCGAGCGATAGAAAACAAATGGATCTTTAATAAGAAGACGGACGCAGATGGAAATGTCACCATCTATAAAGCTCGACTTGTCGCTAAGGGTTATCAGCAAGTTCAAGGGATTGACTACGATGAGACTTTCTCTCCCGTAGCAAAGCTTAAGTCCATCCGAATCATGTTAGCAATTGCCGCATACTATGATTATGAGATATGGCAGATGGACGTCAAAACGGCATTCCATAACGGGCATCTTAAGGAAGAACTAGATATGATGCAGCCGGAGGGTTTTGTCGATCCTAAGAATGCTAACAAAGTATGCAAGCTCCAGCGATCCATTTATGGGCCGGTGCAAGCATCTCGGAGTTGGAACATTCGCTTTGATGAGATGATCAAAGCGTTTGGGTTTACGCAGACTTATGGAGAAGCCTGCGTTTACAAGAAAGTGAGTGGGAGCTCTGTAGCATTTCTCATATTATATGTAGATGACATACTTTTGATGGGAAATGATATAGAATTCTTGGACAGCATTAAGGCCTACTTGATCAAGTGTTTTTCAATGAAGGACCTTGGAGAAGCTGCTTATATATTAGGCATCAAGATCTATAGGGATAGATCGAGACGCCTCATAGGTCTTTCACAAAGCACATACCTTGATAAGATTTTGAAGAAGTTCAAAATGGATCAGTCCAAGAAAGGGTTCTTGCCTGTACTGCAAGGTGTGAGATTGAGCTCGGCTCAATGCCCGACCACGGCAAAAGATAAAGAAGAGATGAGAGTCATCCCCTATGCCTCAGCCATAGGATCTATTATGTATGCCATGTTGTGTACCAGAACTGATGTAAACCTTGCCGTAAGTTTGGTAGGTAGGTACCAAAGTAATCCCGGCAAGGAACACTGGACAGCGGTCAAGAATATCCTGAAGTACCTGAAAAGGACAAAGGACATGTTTCTCGTTTATGGAGGTGACGAAGAGCTTGTCGTAAAGGGTTACGTTGACGCTAGCTTCGACACAGATCTGGATGACTCTAAGTCACAAACCGGATACGTGTATATGTTGAATGGTGGAGCAGTAAGCTGGTGCAGCTGCAGGCAGAGCGTCGTGGCGGGATCTACATGTGAAGCGGAGTACATGGCAGCCTCGGAGGCAGCGCATGAAGCAATATGGGTGAAGGAGTTCATCACCGACCTAGGAGTCATACCCAATGTGTCAGGGCCGATCAAACTCTTCTGTGACAACACTGGAGCTATTGCCCTTGCCAAGGAGCCCAGGTTTCACAAGAAGACCAGGCACATCAAGCGTCGCTTCAACTCCATCCATGAAAATATTCAAGATGGAGACATAGATATTTGCAAAGTACATACGGATCTGAATGTCGCAGATCCGTTGACTAAACCTCTCTCGCGAGCAAAACATGATCAACACCAGAACTCTATGGGTGTTCGATTCATCACAATGTAACTAGACTATTGACTCTAGTGCAAGTGGGAGACTGTTGGAAATATGCCCTAGAGGCAATAATAAAAGGGTTATTATTATATTTCCTTATTCATGATAATTGTCTTTTATTCATGCTATAACTGTATTATCCGGAAATCGTAATACACGTGTGAATACATAGACCATAACATGTACCTAGTGAGCCTCTAGTTGACTAGCTCGTTGGTCAACAGATAGTCATGGTTTCCTGACTATGGACATTAGATGTCATTGACAACGGGATCACATCATTAGGAGAATGATGTGATGGACAAGACCCAATCCTAAGCATAGCACAAGATCGTGTAGTTCGTTTTGCTAGAGCTTTTCCAATGTCAAGTATCTCTTCCTTAGGCCATGAGATCGTGTAACTCCCGGATACCGTAGGAGTGCTTTGGGTGTACCAAACGTCACAACATAACTGGGTGACAATAAAGGTGCACTACAGGTATCTCTAAAAGTGTCTGTTGGGTTGACACGGATCGAGACTGGGATTTGTCACTCCGTATGACGGAGAGGTATCACTGGGCCCACTCGGTAGTGCATCATCATAATGAGCTCAAAGTGACCAAGTGTTTGGTCACCGGATCATGCATTACGGTACGAGTAAAGTGACTTGCCGGTAACGAGACTAACGAGGTATTGGGATACCGACGATCGAGTCTCGGGCAAGTAACATACCGTCTGACAAAGGGAATTGCATACGGGGTTGATTGAATCCTCGACATCGTGGTTCATCCGATGACATCATCGAGGAGCATGTGGGAGCCCACATGGGTATCCAGATCCCGCTGTTGGTTATTGACCGGAGAGCCGTCTCGGTCATGTCTGCATATCTCCCGAACCCGTAGGGTCTACACACTTAAGGTTCGGCGACGCTAGGGTTATTAGGAAGACTTGTATGTGATTACCGAAAGTTGTTCGGAGTCCCGGATGGGATCCCAGACGTCATGAGGAGTTCCGGAATGGTCCGGAGGTAAAGATTTATATATGGGAAGTTGTCATACGGACACCAGAAGGTTTCGGGGGCATATCGGTATTGTACCGGGGCCACCGGAAGGGTTCCGGGGGTCCACCGGGAGGGGCCACCCCTCCCGGGGGGGGCCACATGGGCCGCGTGGGGCAGGAGCCAGCCCCTGGAGGGCTGGGCGCCCACCCCTTGGGCCCATGCGCCTAGGGTTGGGGGGGAACCTTAGAGGGGGCGCCCCCCTTGCTTGGGGGGCAAGTCCCCCCTCCCTGGCCGCCGCCCCCCCTCTAGATCCCATCTAGAGGGGCCGGCCCCCCTTGCCCCTTCCCTATAAATAGAGGGGTGAGGGGAGGGCTGAACACCCAAGCCAAGGCGCAGCCCCTCCCCTCCCCAACACCTCTCCTCCTCCGTTGTGTGCTTGGCGAAGCCCTGTCGGAGTACTGCCTCTCCACCATCATCACGCCATCGTGCTGCTGCTGGAGCCTTCTTCCTCAACCTCTCCTTTCCCCTTGCTAGATCAAGAAGGAGGAGACGTCGCCCGTACCGTACGTGTGTTGAACGCGGAGGTGCTGTCCGTTCAGCACTTGGTCATCGGTGATCTGAATCACGGCGAGTACGACTCCATCATCACCGTTCCCTCGAACGCTTCCGTACGCGATGTACAAGTGGTATGTAGATGCAAACTCACTCCCTTGACTCGTTGCTTAGATGAACTCATAAATGGATCTTGGTGAAACCGTAGGAAAAATTTTAATTTTCTGCAACGTTCCCCAACACCCAACTAGTTATGTTATATTACATGGATAGTAAGAAACATCTTCCAGAGAGAATAGTTCCGTTAAGGGTTCCTTTCCCTGGGTATGCATGCATTAATGTGCATGTCCGAACTGCGAACAGAGACGCAACATACAAAACATCTGGGGATTTATATTGTATTAGGTAAACACATCTTTTGTTGACCAACCGAATATTCCCTTAAGAACGCTAGATTTCGGCTTCACCCAGTCTGAGGTACGCATCCGGCTGACCCGGTGGTAACAATCATAGAGGTGCTCACGTTATGCCCTAGCCGAATTAGCGGGAACGTTGGGCATAAACACAAGAGCCAGGCAACCCAGCTTGGCCAAAACTTAAATCATATCGATGCATATAATGGAGAAGAAAAGGTGCATATGGAAAAGTTACACATATGCCATGGGCATGAAGCCCAGAAAATAGTGATATTAAGCTTCTGTAGAAGAAGCCCCCAGGTATAATTAGCATGCATAGCGCGTCAAAATTGTGTAAACGGGTCACACTTTAAGCCTTCTAGGGCTATATAAAAAAGAAAGAAGAAAACAGAGAGAGGGTATAATTTAAAAGGTCAGAGGTAAGGAGACAAACACAGAGTCCGGTGTTTAGGCATAGAATCTTCAGAGTCTGGCCGCATTCCATGGGTTCGGCTCTAATCGATTATTCGATGCATCACGCAGGCGGTATGCTCCTCCGGTGAGAAGTTTATCAATGATAAAGGGACCCTCCCACTTGGGCTTGAGCTTGTCCTTTTTCTTCTTCGGTAGGCGTAGAACAAGTTCGCCAATATTATAAGTTTTGGCCCGCACTTCTCTGCTTTGATACCTTCGACCTGTTGCTGATAGAATGCGGAACGGGCTTTTGCTACATCGCGCTCCTCCTCCAGGGCATCTAGATTGTCCTGCCGATCAAGCTCAGCTTCTCTCTCTTCATACATGCGCACCTGAGGTGACTCAAGAATAATATTGCAGGGCAATACCGCCTCTGCGCCATACACCATAAAGAATGGTGTGTATCCGGTAGTGCGATTCGGCGTGGTATACAATACCCATAGTACGGAGTCGAGCTGAAAGCACAAGTGCTCCTTAGGTGATTTTGGTAATTAATGTCAACATATCTCTTATTGGACTAACACTTTTATCTAGTATATTTTCAGATAAGTTCAACAATGAAGTGGCATGAACTAAAGGATGTGGAACCCCTTCAAGATGCTAAGGACAAAGGATTGGCTCAAGCTTCAAGCTCAAGGCTCTACATTTTATATTATAGTGATCCAAGATCACATTGAGTCTATAGGAAAAGCCAATACTATCAAGGAGCGATGAGGTGTTGCTTAATAAGTTTCTTGCTTCATAGTGCTTAGTGATATGCTCCAAAACCCTCAACTACTTTCCCACATCCACATATGACCTAAACCTAAAAGTCAAACTCGGCCCCAGCGATTCTTTCTATCCGGCGCCACCGAGTTCAGATGTCATAGCCACTGCAACAAACCCTAGGCAAATCGGTCTCACCGATAGGGATCTCGGTCTCACCGAGATGGGATTGTAATCTCTCTGTGTATGTTCGTTATCAAATTCGGTGTTAACGAGTTTGAGTAATCGGTCCTACTGAGATTAGAATGCAAACTCTATGGTTAACTTATTACCAAAATCGGTCCCACCGAGTTTGTGTAATCGGTCACACCGAGTTTGCCTGACCAACTCTCTGGTTAGTTTATTACCAAAATCGGTCTCACCGAGTTTGTGTAATCGGTCTCACCGAGATTACGTTATGCCCTAACCCTAACCATATCGGTCCTACCGAGTTGCATGTCGGTCCCACCGAAAACCCTAACCGTCACATTGTTTACTAAATCGGTCTGACCGAGTTTGTTGATTCGGTCCCACCAAGATTGGTAAATTGTTTGTAACGGTTAGATTTTGTGTGGAGGCTATATATACCCCTCCACCTCCTCTTCATTCATGGAGAGAGCCATCAGAACAAACCTACACTTCCAACTTACCATTTCTGAGGGAGAACCACCTACTCATATGTTGAGACCAAGATATTCCATTCCTACCATATGAATCTTGATATCTAGCCTTCCCCAAGTTGCTTTCCACTCAAATCTTCTTTCCACCAAATACAAATCCTGTGAGAGAGAGTTGAGTGTTGGGGAGACTATCATTTGAAGCACAAGAGCAAGGAGTTCATCATCAACACACCATTTGTTACTTCTTGGAGAGTGGTGTCTCCTAGATTGGCTAGGTGTCACTTGGGAGCCTCCGACAAGATTGTGGAGTTGAACCAAGGAGTTTGTAAGGGCAAGGAGATCGCCTACTTCGTGAAGATCTACCGCTAGTGAGGCAAGTCCTTCATAGGCGACGACCATGGTGAGATAGACAAGGTTGCTTCTTCGTGAACCCTTCTTGGGTGGACCCTCCGTGGACTCGCGCAGCCGTTACCCTTCGTGGGTTGAAGTCTCCATCAATGTGGATGTACGATAGCACCACCTATCAGAACCACGGCTCAATAATCACCGTGTCTCCAAATTGCGTTTGAAATCTCCAAACCCTTCCCTTTACATTCTTGCAAGTTGCATGCTTTATTTTCCGCTGCTGATATACTCTTTGCATGCTTGCATGAATTGTGTTAAGATTGCTTGACTTGTGCTAAGTTTGCTAAAATCTGCCAAAGACTAAAATTGGGAAAAGGTTAAGTTTTTATTTGGTCAAGTAGTCTAATCACCCCCCTCTAGACATACTTCTAGATCCTACAAGTGGTATCAGAGCTTGGTCTCCATTTCTTTGGTTTAATCACCATTGGAGGAAGATGGATGAGTCTATTTTGGGAAGTCTTAGACATAGAGTGCCTATACTTAATGGAGAATATTTTCATGAGTGAAAAAATGAGATGCTTGTAATTTTCAATCAATGTCATTTGAACAAGTACATTGCTAGTCCTTGTGCACCTCATGTTGATCCTATGCATCCTACCCTTGATGAGTCGATTGACATGATTAGAAATGTTAGAACTGTTAATCTTATCACTAGAGGCTTGCCTAGAAACTTGGTTGGAAAACTGCCTACTCTTGAGTGTGCCTACACTATATGGAAATTTCTTGAGGAACGATTTCCTAATTATTCTTTAAAAAATCTGGATGAAATTCTTCATAAGTCTATTGGCTTGAGTAAGATGAATTCCAATGATCCTATGTTTGGCAATTGTTTATTTGAACTTACAAATCTATGCGTGCCAAAGGAAATGTTGGAATTATTAGCAATATTATTTCCGAAGCTACTAGATTTCATAAAGGAGATCATTGTCAAACTCATACTAATGAATCACCCTCGCTAGGAGTTGATCCACCACATGACGATGTCGAACATGGATACTATGATGAGGATGATGATGACTTTAATCTTGATGATGCAATGAGACACTTTGGTCTTATGGCAAATCTTCGGGGACATATGGCAGGAGGAAAGGAATGGGTTCTTGACAGTGGATGTACCGATCACATGACCGGAGATAAAGACATGTTTCGTGAGCTTGCCGAAAATGATGGTCCACGAAAGTATGTCACTTTTGGTGACAACTCAAAGGGTAAGGTGGTTGGCCTCGGTAAGGTGGCCATCTCACATGACAGCTCCATTCAAAATGTTATGCTCGTTGAATCTCTTGGCTACAACTTACTTTCAGTATCTAGACTTGCTGATTTCGGTTTCAATGTCCTATTTACTGAAGTAGATTGCCAAGTGTTTCGTAGAGACAATCATAAAATGGTCTTTACTGGTATACGTAGAGGTGATCTTTACATTGTTGATTTCACTAAAAAGACTCAACCTAGAACTTGCTTCATTGCTAAATCCTCTAAAGGTTGGTTATGGCATAGACGGTTAGGTCACGTTGGCATGCGAAATCTTGACAAGCTTATTAAAGGGAATCATATCCTTGGTGTTAACGATGTCATATTTGATAAGGATAGACTTTGCAGTGCTTGTCAAGCAGGTAAACAGGTTGGAGGAAGGCATCCCGTGAAGAACATCATGACCACGGGGAGGCCACTTGAGCTACTTCACATGGATCTTTTTGGTCCCAACACTTACAAAAGTCTCGGTGGAAATTCTTTTGGTCTAGTTATAGTTGATGATTTTTCAAGATTTACGTGGGTCTTCTTTCTCCATGACAAATCGCAGGTCCAAAAGATCTTCAAAAACTTCGCTAGGAAGGCTCAAAATCAGTTTGAAGTGAAGATCAAGAAGGTTCGCAGCGACAACGAAACGGAGTTCGAGAACGCAAATGTGGACACCTTTCTTGAAGAAGAAGGGATTTCACATGAGTTCTCTGCTACGTACACACCTCAACAAAATGGAGTTGTTGAGAGGAAGAACCGGACGCTCATCGAAATGGCAAGAACAATGCTTGATGAGTACAAGACGCCGAAGCACTTTTGAGCAGAAGCTATTGAGACAACTTGTCATGCAACAAATCGCTCGTATCTTCACAAGCTACTCGGCAAGACGGCATACGAGCTCCTCGCCAGTCAAAAACCCCAAGTTGGATACTTTCGAGTATTCGGCTCAAAGTGCTACATTCTTGATAAGCATCGTCATTCTAAATTTGCTCCTAAGTCTCATGAAGGTTTCCTACTTGGTTATGGCTCAAACTCTCACACATACCGTGTCTACAACAATTTCACCCGAAATGTTGAAGAGACGTTAGATGTGAAGTTTGATGAATCTAACGGCTCGCAAGTAGAGCAATTGCCAATTGATGTAGGAGACAAAGACCCCTTGGAAGCAATCCAAGACTAGTCTATCGGCAAGATTCGTCCAACGGAGGTGAAGGAGAGTACCTCGTCCATCCAAGTGGAAGCTTCTACCTCACGACAAGGTGAACCAAGAGTTGATACGGAAGCATCCACAAGTGGGACTCACCAAGATGAAGAAAACAAGGAAGTACATCAAGAACGTCAACGACCTCCTTCTCCACCACGACAAGAGAACGACAACGCCAATAATGAAAAAGACCAAGAAGAAGAACAAGATGAAGAAGATGTTCAACCAAGACCCAAGCAAAAGCTTTCACGAGTTCGAGCAAGAATTACTAAAGACCATCCCGTTGAGAAAATCTACAATGATATCCAAACCAGGAGAATCAGTCGCTCTAAAACTCGTTTAGCTAACTTTTGTGAACACTATTCATTCATCTCTAGCATTGAACCTATGAAGGTTGAAGAAGCATTGGAAGATCCAGATTGGATAAATGCTATGCATGAAGAGCTACACAACTTTGAGAGAAATCAAGTTTGGACATTGGTTGAGAAGCCCGACAACAACCACAACATCATCGGTACCAAATGGGTGTTTCGCAACAAGGAAGATGAAGATGGACAAGTAGTTCGCAACAAAGCACATCTCGTCGCCCAAGGTTACACAAAAGTTGAAGGTATGGACTATGGTGAGACTTATGCTCCCATTGCTAGACTTGAATCCATTCGCATCTTACTTGCCTATGCTAATGACCATGATATCACCCTGTACCAAATGGACATTAAAAGTGCTTTTCTAAATGGTGAAATAGAGGAGGAAGTTTATGTTAAACAACCTCCCAGCTTTGTTAATCCTAAGAAACCTGATCATGTTTACAAACTTTGCAAAGCTCTTTATGGTCTTAAACAAGCTCCTAGAGCTTGGTATAAATGCTTAACCAAGTTCCTTATTGAAAAAGGCTTTGAAATTGGGAAAATTGATTCTACACTTTTTACTAAAAGGGTTAATGGAGAATTATTTGTATGCCAAATTTATGTTGATGATATTATATTTGGATCAACTAACCCTCATTTTAGTGAGAAGTTTGGAAAGCTAATGTCAGAGAAGTTTGAGATGTCAATGATGAGTGAGCTCAAATTCTTTCTTGGATTGCAAATCAAGCAAACTAAGGAAGGTAGTTTTGTCTCTCAAACGAAGTACACTAAGGACTTATTCAAGAAGTTTAATATGCAAGAATGCAAATGTATGACTACACCCATGCCTACTAGTGGACATCTTGATTTGACCAAAGATGGTGAACCGGTTGATCAAAAGGTTTATCGCTCTATGATTGGTTCATTGTTATACCTATGTGCTTCACGTCCCGATATTATGCTAAGTGTGTGCATGTGTGCAAGATATCAAGCTGCACCTAAAGAATGTCATCTTAAGGCCGTGAAAAGGATAGTGAGATACTTAATTCATACACCAAATTTTGGCATTTGGTATCCTAAGAGGGCCTCTTTCGATCTTGTTGGCTACTCCGACTCGGACTATGCCGGATCCAAGGTTGATAGAAAGTCCACTTCAGGTACTTGTCAATTTCTTGGTAGATCTGTTGTGTCTTGGTCTTCCAAGAAACAAAACTCGGTATCCTTATCCACCACCAAAGGGGAATACATTGCTGCTGGTTCATGTTGTGCATAATTACTTTGGATGACCCAAACTCTTAAAGATTATGGGATATATGTGAAACATGTTCCATTACTTTGTGACAATGAAAGTGCTATCAAGATTTCTCATAATCCCATGCAACATTCTCAAACTAAGCATATTGAAGTTCGTCATCATTTCATTTGAGATCATGTTGCCAAAGGGGACATTGATCTTAAGCATGTTCGCACCGAAAAACAATTAGCAGACATTTTCACTAAACCTCTTGATGAGAAAGTGTTTTGCAGGTTGAGAGGAGAACTGAACATCATTGATGCTTCAAACTTGGAGTAGGAACTCCATTTGATACATGCAAGACATATGCCTATGACTAATCCTTGATATTACTCTTATGATGAAAATCTTACATCTTGGACATATTTGCATCTTGCATGTCATCTAACTTTTGTAGAAATTTGGAGGAATCTAAATCTATGAGATTGCAACACACTCACATATTTAGCAATCTCAACATCTCCAAGGTCTCTACAAACGGTGGTTGAAGACAAGGAAGCACAAAACCATACACACATATCCTTTGCCAAATTATATGTTTAGTTTCATGTTTATCATTTTGGATACACAAGTGCTCTTCCTGGCAAAAACTAACCCATGTAGCAGGACGAACTCAAATTCCAAGTGGTGCTCCCAACTCTTGATGAGCTACATCAACCTTGAGCAACCCACACAAGTTCAACTACATGAACGATCAACACCACCACCCAAGGTATGTTTTTCCATCTTAGAGAGGCTTTACTCCAAGACATGAGTTAAAGTAGCTCGACAAGATGTGAAAACATCAAGATGCTTAAACGAAAAGTGGTAACCCCATTTTGAGCTTAAACGATGAGTATGACCTATGATCAAGTGAACTCACTTGACTCCTAAGTCAATATACTCTAACATATGTGACTTTGTGGCCGACCAATTCTAGATGAAGTTCTCTCGTGTTATTTTCTGTGCTCTTGCATTTGTCTCTTGCATATTTGTTTCCCCTTTCAAAAAAAACTTCATCTAGATTTCTTTTAAGTTTATTTTCTTTTCCGTCTGCTCTGCATTTCCTGCATCCAATTCATTGCAAATCATTCAGTTAATTCCTTGCAAATCCTTGTGAGATCTTACTTGTCTAGTGAGCTGAGGTGACAAGTGTTTTCTCTATGATGACATCGGTCCCACCGGTTTGTCATTTTCGGTCCCACCGAAACCTCTCGGTGCTACCAAAGAATACAACTCGTTGCTACCGATCTCACTACAGGAAAAACTACCTGCCACTTACTTCTGTGAGTCTTTTGATCCAGCTCCACTCAATGATTCTTGTCTTCTACCAGCATCACATTTTTCTTGCTGCTTTGATTTGTGACTCAAGGACCAAGCCCATGTGACAACACATCCAGAAGATCCTTCTTGAAAATTGATGTCAAAGAGGGAGAGAGAGATCACATCAAAAGCTTTATCTATAGAGAGTCTACTTTGTCATATCTCTAGGGGGAGAAAATACTCAAGAGAAGAGTAATCTTTAATGATCCCAGATGCTTGGTGTTCAAGAGGAGAGATGTTACATGTCTTCTAGAGGGGAAAGACATGTTCATATGTGCTAAATTGCTTTAGCTCTGATTTTTTGTTCCCTATCTTCTCTCAGTATCCCATGCTAGATTCAAGGGGAGCAAGATACTCAGGGAAAGAAGATCTTTAAATTCATTGCATAACTTTATCTTTGAGGACATGTCTAATCCAATGTGGTACTTGGTACTCACTCTCTACATGTCATCCCAGTCTTGGTATTCTTGTGGTTTCTTCTCGTTTGCTCTAGCTAGTAGATGCATCTATGTTATCTAACCTTCTTTTCACAGGTTCACTCCATCCTAAGCCAACTCAAGACCACAAGGTAAGTATATGCATCACAATCATGTATATGAGAAATTCTTGCTGATGTACATACTGTTTGCAAGAAGGACTCATGAGCATGAAGGTAAACTTCCCATAATTCTTCGCTCTGATGCATATAGCCAGGATACATATAACACATTGCCTACTCTGTCATGCTTATGCATTCACATGCTCCTATATTCCATATTCACATGATTGCATACATGTAGGGGGAGCCTATGCTTGTTACATGTCTTTTCCAAAGCTTTTACTTATTACTCACTATATATATATATCCTCTATCTAAAGCTTTGATGTATGTTGTCATCAATTACCAAAAAGGGGGAGATTGAAAGCACAAGTGCTCCCTATGTGATTTTGGTAATTAATGTCAACATATCTTTTGTTGGACTAACACTTTTATCTAGTATATTTTCAGATAAGTTCAATAATGAAGTGTCATGAACTAAAGGATGTGGAACCCCTTCAAGATGCTAAGGACAAAGGATTGTATCAAGCTTCAAGCTCAAGACTCTACATTTTATATTTTAGTGATCCAAGATCACATTGAGTCTATAGGAAAAGCCAATACTATCAAGGAGGGATGAGGTGTTGCTTAATGAGTTTCTTGCTTCATAGTGCTTAGTGATGTGCTCCAAAACCCTTAACTACTTTCCCACATCCACATATGACCTAAACCGAAAACTCAAACTCGGCCCCACCAATTCTTTCTATCTGGCGCTACCGAGTTTAGATGTCATTGCCACTGCCACAAACCCTAGGCAAATTGGTCTCATCGATAGGGATCTCAATCTCACTGACATGGGATTGTAATCTCTCTGTGTATGTCCATTATCAAATTTGGTCTTACCGAGTTTGAGTAATCGGTCCTACCGAGATTACAATGCAAACTCTCTGGTTAACTTATTACCAAAATCGGTCCCACCGAGTTTGTGTAATCGGTCACACCGAGTTTGCCTGACCAACTCTCTGTTTAGCTTATTACCAAAATCGGTCTCACCGAGTTTGTGTAATCGGTCTCACCGAGATTATGTTATGCCCTAACCCTAACCATATCGGTCCTACTGAGTTGCATGTCGGTCCCACCGAAAACCCTAACGGTCACATTGTTTACTAAATCGGTCTGACCGAGTTTGTTGATTCGGTCCCACTGAGATTGGTAAATTGTGTGTAATGGTTAGATTTTGTGTGGAGGCTATATATAACCCTCCACCTCCTCTTCATTCGTGGAGAGAGCCATCAGAACAAACCTACACTTCCAACTTACCATTTCTGAGAGAGAACCACCTACTCATGTGTTGAGACCAAGATATTCCATTCCTACCATATGAATCTTGATCTCTAGCCTTCCCCAAGTTGCTTTCCACTCAAATCTTCTTTCCACCAAATCCAAATCTTGTGAGAGAGAGTTGAGTGTTGGGGAGACTATCATTTGAAGCACAAGAGCAAGGAGTTCATCATCGACACACCATTTGTTACTTCTTGGAGTGTGGTGTCTCCTAGATTGGCTAGGTGTCACTTGGGAGCCTCCGACAAGATTGTGGAGTTGAACCAAGGAGTTTGTAAGGGCAAGGAGATTGCCTACTTCGTGAAGATCTACCGCTAGTGAGGCAAGTCCTTCGTGGGCGACGGCCATGGTGGGATAGACAAGGTTGCTTCTTCATCGACCCTTCTTGGGTGGAGCCCTCCATGGACTCGGGCAGCCGTTACCCTTTGTGGGTTAAAGTCTTCATCAATGTGGATGTACGATAGCACCACCTATCGGAACCACGGCTAAAAAATCACCGTGTCTCCAAATTGCGTTTGAAATCTCCAAACCCTTCCCTTTACATTATTGCAAGTTGTATGCTTTATTTTCCGCTGCTGATATACTCTTTGCATGCTTGCTTAAATTGTGTTAAGATGGCTTGACTTGTGCTAAGTTTGCTAAAATCTGCCGAAGACTAAAATTGGGAAAAGCTTAAGTTTTATTTGGTCAAGTAGTCTAATCACCCCCCTCTAGACATATTTCTAGATCCTACACGAGCTCCTCGACCCAGTGGGTATCTGACTTCTTCAAGGATCGCACTAGTCTGGGTTTTATTCCGCTTATAATAAGATCATTTGCTCGTTCGACTTGACCGTTTGTTTGGGGGTGATAGACAGAGGCGTAATCGAGCTTAATGCCCATGTTGCCACACCAAGTTTTCACCTCGTCGGCTATGAAGTTTGAGCCATTGTCAGTGATGATGTTGTGGGGGACACCGTAACGGTGTACGACCCCTGATATGAAGTCTATCACTGGCCCAGATTCGGCCGATTTAACTGGTTTGGCCTCTGTCCATTTGGTGAACTTGTCCACCATGACCAATAAGTATTTTTTATTATGGCTTCCTCCTTTAAGGGGTCCGACAATATCGAGCCCCCAGACCGCAAAGGGCCAAGTTATGGGGATTTTTTGGAGATGGTAGGGGGCATGTGGCTCTGATTGGCGAAGAGCTGGCAACCAAAGCAATGCTGGACGAGATCCTGTGCGTCTGCTCGGGCTGTCGGCCAGTAAAAACCTGTACGGAAGGACTTGCTTACAAGGGCCGGACCTGCGGCGTGGTGGCCGCCCAGTCCAGCGTGTATTTCGGCCAAGAGCTGCCGCCCTTCCTCTTCGGAGATGTATCTTTGGAGCACTCCGGTGGTGCTTTTCTTATAAAGCTCTCCCTCATGGACTTTGTAGGCTTTGGAGCACCGCAAATGCAATGTGCCTCATTTTGGTCCTCGGGGAGTTATTGCCTATTTAGGTAGGCTAAGAAGGGTTTGGTCCACGGGGCGATAACAACCATGATTACATGGGCTGAAGGTGTTATTTCAGTGGCGGAGCCTCCGATTATGTCAGTGTGTTCGGTATCTGGGGTTGTGGTCGGATCCGGACTAGTATTACCGGTCTCCCCTTGCCACACCACGGATGGCTTGAACAACCTTTCCAAGAAGATATTAGGTGGGACGGGGTCGCGCTTGGCGCCGATGCGGGCGAGGATATCTGCCGCTTGGTTGTTTTCTTGGACCACATGATGGAATTTGAGACATCTTGAGGACGGCATTACGGTAGGCCGCCATTTTCGGATACTTGGCGTCAAAGTCTCCATTTATCTGAGATATTGCAAGGTTCGAATCCCCGCGCACTTCTAGGCGTTGAATGCCCATGGAGACTGCCATCTGAAGACCATGCAACAGAGCCTCATATTCGGCTGCATTGTTGGAGTCTGTGTATAGTATTTGGAGCACGTATTGGACCTTGTCTCTGGTGGGGGATGTCAGGACAACGCCCGCTCCCAATCCAGGCAGCATTTTAGAGCCGTCGAAGTGCATGATCCAATTGGAGTATGCGCTGTACTCTTTACGGAGTTCGGCTTCTATCCATTCGGCAACGAAATCAGCCAGTACTTGCGACTTAATGGCTCGCCGTGGTTTGTATGTTATGTCGAACAGGAGGAGCTTGATAGCCCATTTAGCAATCCGTCCTGTGGCATCGCGGTTATTAATTATATCATTGAGTGGTACTTTGGAGGCAACCGTAATTGAACACTCTTAAAAGTCATGTCGTAGTTTCCGGGATGCCATGAAGACCGCGGATGCTATCTTTTGATAATGTGGGTACCGGGACTTTCATGGAGTGAGGACAGTGGACACATAGTATACCGGCTTTTGAAGCGGGAACTTATGTCCGTCCGTTTCTCGTTCAACGACGAGCACTGCGCTGACAACCTGGTGTGTTGCGCCTATATATAACAGCATGGGTTCGCCCGTATTTGGTGCGGCCAGGATTGGATTGCTGGCCAGGATGGCCTTTATTTCTTCTAGTCCGGCCATGGCTGCATCCGTCCACTCGAAGTGTTCGGTGCATCGAAGAAGGCGATAAAGAGGTAGTGCCTTTTCTCCCAATTCGGAGATAAATCGGCTTAGGGCAGCCACGCATCCAGTTAAATTCTGGATTTGCTTGAGGTCTGTTGGGGTAGCCAACTGTGACATAGCTTGAATTTTTCTGGATTTGCTTCAATTCCTCTATTGGAAACGATGTAGCCTAGCAGCTTTCCGGCAGGTATGCCGAAAACACATTTTTCCGGGTTGAGCTTGATGTCATATGTTGAGAGATTGTCGAACGTAAGCCTCAAGTCATCTATTAAGGATTTCGACGTGTCTGGTTTTGATGGCCACGTCGTTTACGTATGCCTTGACTGTTTTGCCGATTTGTTTCTCCAGTCATGTCTGAATCATGCGTTGATAGGTTGCGTCGGCATTTTTGAGCCTGAAAGGCATGGTGTTGAAACAGAAGGGGCCGTATGGTGTTATGAATGCTGTTGTGGCTTGGTCGGACTCCGCCATCTTGATTTGATGGTATCCGGAGTATGCGTCGAGGAAGCACAATGAATCATATCCTGTGGTAGCGTCGATGATTTGATCAATGCGAGGGAGGGGGTAGGGATCCTTAGGGCAAGCCTTATTGAGGTCCTCGAAGTCGACACATAGGCACGAGGATTTGTCCTTCTTTGGTACCATCACCAGGTTTGCTAGCCAATACAGATGTTTTATTTCTCTAATGAATCCGGCCTTGAGTAGCTTGGCTAGCTCTTCTCCCATGGCTTGCCGCTTAGGTTCTGAGAAGCGCCGAAGAGTCTGCTTGATAGGCTTGTATCCCTTCAGTATGTTTAGGCTATGTTTGACTAGCTCGCGTGGGATGCCTGACATGTCTGAAGGATGCCAGGCAAAATGTCCCAATTCTCGCGCAAGAACTCTCGCAGTGCGGCATATATTGTGGGGTTCAGTTGTGCCCCAATGGATGCAGTTTTTGCAGGGTCCGTTCGGTGGACCTAAAATTTGACTATTTCATCTGCTAGTTTGAATGAGGTGGACTTGGGTCGTTTGTCGAGTATCACGTCGTCCCTGTCCACTGTGGAGCGCAGCGTGGTTAGTTCTTCAGCCGTGAGGGCTTCGGATAATGCCTCAAGGGCCAGTGCGGCGGTTTTATTTTCGGCGCGGAGTGCTACATCCGGATCACTAGCTAGAGTGATGATTCCATTGGGTCCGGGCATCTTGAGCTTCATGTACCCGTAATTTGGTATAGCTTGGAAGCTCGTGAATGTATCCCGCCATAGAAGGGCGTGGTATCCGCTACTGAACGGGGCCACTTGGAATATAATTTCTTCGGACCTATAATTCTCCTGCGTGCCGAATACGACATCTAGTGTGATTTTTCTTGCACATCGTGCCTCTCGGCTAGGGATGATTCCCTTGAAGGTCGTGCTGCTTTGCTCAGTGTGGCTCTTGTCTATTTCCATCTTGTTAAGGATCTCCTCGTAGATGAGGTTTAATCCGCTACCGCCGTCCATGAGCACTTTGGTAAGCCGGAAGCCGTCCACAATTGGACTAAGGACCAGAGCGGCTGGTGCCCGAACTGTTTGGAATTGAGGTTCGTCACTGGCATTGAAGGTTATAGTTGTGTCGTTTCATGGATTTATTGATGCGACATGGCAGACTTCGGCGAGGCTGCGGAGTGCTCGCTTTCGCCTGTTATTTGAGGCGAAGGTCTCAAAGACTGTTGGTATTGTATTGTTATTTTCAGCGGGATGTTGCTCTGCGGTATGGTTGATGAGGAGATCCTCGCCGCTCTTGGCCACCTGCCGTAGTATCCAACATGCTCTAAGGCTATGTGTTGGTATGGCATCCGGTGCTGTGTAAATTTTGCATGGCCCGTTGAGCCATCCCTCTAGTACGGTTCCACGCCCTATAGTGGCCTTTGGTTTCTTCGCGATTGCATCGGGTGACTTGC
The DNA here is from genome assembly GCF_002162155.2 of Triticum dicoccoides. NCBI lineage: Eukaryota > Viridiplantae > Streptophyta > Magnoliopsida > Poales > Poaceae > Triticum > Triticum dicoccoides. The sequence continues at coordinate 108,488,660 of NC_041385.1, read as the reverse complement.
GAGAGTACATCCTCTTAGTTCGGATGGGGGTTTTAGTGAGAGCCAGAAGATACCCGAATTTTGTTTGGGTTTTCCAGGCGCTTTCCATCACACAGTACTTCTGCACTATGGCCGTCAAGTCAGCAAAGTGTACCATGTCACGGTGACTTATGGCGTTGAGGATTCCCTTGTCTGTGCAATTTTTGCAAAAGAATGAGATTGCGTCTTCCTCGCGACTTCATTACACGGAGGAATCTGGCCTACAAGTGATGTACTGTCTCTTGGGGCTCTTGTCTAATGTGGGAAAGATCACTCATATCTGGGTGGGTGGGTGGATTTAAATTTGAACCCTGACCCGATCTGAAACCCAGGGGCAGAGGAGCTTCCGAGCTTGGCAGTTCGGGCTCTATGATATTGCCCGATTTTTCAGGCCCGCCGCCCGATTCTTAGTTTGGGCTTTGGGTCATGTCCTCCCGCGAACAGGTATCCAGCTCGGAGAGCTCGGGAATCCGGACATAGTTCATCCTCAAAATAGAGGAAGAATCAATGCATTGCTCTTCCACTACTGCTATCTGATGGGTGGCCGGCGGAGAGTTAATCTCCCTTTGGTCGGGTTTAAGCACAATCCGATCATAGTCCATAGCAACCCCCAGAGCGGCGATGTGATCCAAGAGCTTGTTCAGGGAGGAGAGCTCCATTGGATCCATCTGTTCGGCAAGTTCCGAGTTGATGTGGAGGCTGTTTTTGATGACCTAAGAAGTCATTGTCGGCATGACGGCCGATCGGGCGGTCATGATGAAACCGCCTAGTCGGAGAGTTTGGCCTAGAGCGAGGGCTCCCCGAGAGGTGATGTTGTCCTTGACAACAAGGTGAGCCATCAAGCCTTATTGTGACGACACAGTGGAACTCTCAATGAAAGCACCAATGTCGGTGTCAAAACCGGCGGATCTTGGGTATGGGGTCCCGAACTATGCATCTAAGGCTGATGGTAACAGGAGGCGGGGGACACGATGTTTACCCAGGTTCGAGCCCTCTCGATGGAGGTAATACCCTACTTCCTGCTTGATTGATCTTGATGATATGAGTATTACAAGAGTTGATCTACCACGAGATCGTAGAGGCTAAACCCTAGGAGCTAGCCTATGATTATGATTGTTCTTGTCATACGGACTAAACCTCCCGGTTTATATAGACACCGGAGGGGTCTAGGGTTACACAGAGTCGGTTACAGAGAAGGAGATCTAAACATCCGAATCGCCAAGCTTGCCTTCCACGCAAAGGAGAGTCCCATTCGGACACGGTATGAAGTCTTCGATCTTGTATCGTCATAGCCCAACAGTCCGACCAAAGTATATAGTCCGGCTGTCCGAGGACCCCCTAATCCAGGACTCCCTTAGTACCGGTGGACTATCTGTTCCGAATGACACTGAGGGATGCGCACCCATGTGGAAGAAGAAATCTATATTTGGGACCTACCCGACTGGAAAGACCTAGAGGTCCGCTCTTCAATCGACGTGATGCACGTGATGAAGAACCTTTGCGTGAACCTACTAGGCTTCTTGCACGTGTATGGGAAGACAAAAGATACACCAGAGGCACAGGAGGACCTGCAATGTTTGCACGAAAAAGACGGCATGGCTCCAAAGCAGTATGAAGGTCCAACCAGCTACACTCTTACCAAAGAAGAGAAGGAAATCTTCTTTGAATGCCTTCTCAGTATGAAGGTCCCGTCTGGCTACTCGTCGAATATAAAGGGAATAATAAATATGGCAGCGAAAAAGTTCCAGAACCTAAAGTCTCATGACTGCCACGTGGTTATGACGCAACTGCTTCCAGTTGCATTGAGGAGGCTTCTACCGGAAAACGTTCGATTAGCCATTGTGAAGCCATGTTCATTCCTCAATGCAATCTCTCAAAAGGTGATCGATCCAGAAATCCTACCAAGGTTAAGGAGTGATGTGGCGCAATGTATTGTCAGTTTCGAGCTGGTGTTCCGACCATCCTTATTCAATATCATGACACACGTCCTAGTTCATCTAGTTGACGAGATTGTCATTCTGGGCCCTGTATTTCTAAACAATATGTTCCCCTTTGAGAGGTTCATGGGAGCCTTAAAGAAATATGTTCGTAACGGCGCTAGGCCAGAAGGAAGCATCTCCATGGGCCATCAAACAGAGGATGTCATTGGGTTTTGTGTTTACTTCATTCCTAACCTTAAGAAGATAGGTCTCCCTCACTCGCGGTATGAGGGGAGACTGGGTGGAAAAGGCACGTCAGGAGGGGACTCAATAATATGTAGGGACGAACATTCTTGGTCTCAAGCACACTACACGGTTCTACAGAATTCTACCTTGGTGACCCCATATGTCGATGAACACAAGAACATTTTGCGCTCCAAACACCCAGACCAGTGTGACGACTGGATTACATGTGAACACATCAGGTGTTTCAGAAGTTGGTTCCAAACACGTCTCAGGGGTGACAACACTGTTTTTGATGAGCTGTACTCATTGGCAAGGGAACCATCATCGACTATAATGTCTTACAAAGGGTACGAGATAAATGTGAATACATTTTACACGATCGCCCAAGATCAAAAGAGCACCAACCAAAACAGTGGTGTCCGCTTTGATGCAGCAACCAAGAGGGTAAAGGACACATATTATGGTTACATAGTGGCCATATGGGAACTTGACTATGGGTATGATATTAAGGTCCCTTTGGTTAAGTGCAAATGGGCCAATCTGCCAGGAGGCGGGGTACAGGTAGACCCATAGTACGGAATGACAACAGTGGATCTGAACAATCTGGGGTACACAGACGAACCATTCGTCCTAGCCAATGATGCGGCGTAGGTTTTCTATGTGAAGGACATGTCTACCAAACCGAGAAAAAGAAAAGATAAGGAAGCGGCAGCCGCTCCGGCTGCTCCGGCGTCTAGCAGTACAGCCAGAGGCGGGAGGCAATACATATTCGGTCCATCGTCTCTCAAGCCTCTAGAGAAGTTACCATACGAGAGGAGCAAGGAGGAAAACCAGAAGACCTTTGAAGGTCAAGTGAAGGACTTCTTTGAATCCGTAAAAGCTAAGAAACATCCACCTCCGGAGGAGAAGATAGATCTGGTGAGAGTGAAGCGCACTTTGGATGCCCTGCAGCGACCATCACCGCCTCCGCCGTAATCCAGCTATGACCGCATCATTGAAGGGACATATAAAGAAGTGGAGCGGTCGGGAAGTACTTGCACTGATCAAAGTCTAGCAGAACGAAGTAGAGGGAAAATAATTCCCAGCTCGACGAACAAGCGAAGCAATCGTGCCCCCCGCTCAATGTGTCTAGCGATATCGTCGCTAATCTTCCGGGGATGCTGCCCGGTAACAATCCTGGATATTACATGCCCGACGATGCACTTTTTGATACAATGGAGGTGGACACATTAAAATTCCGACACGGGAAGCCACTCCTCAAACCTAGTACTCCTGTAACAACGATGATGCGAAGATTCCATAATTGGTACATGGACATCTGCAGGAAGTCTGGGACGGATACTTTGACGCGGAGAGTTAAAGAGGAGCACGACCTCGTTGGAGTTGATCTGTTGTCTGTTCCATATGAGGAGTTCTTTCAGTTTTTCAATCAAAAGGCCCTCTGTAAAACAATCATCACTTGCTACTGTCTGTAAGTACTACTTCTCTGTAATTAATTAAGTCTCTATATATAGCTCAGCTCTTTCATTGCATGTATATATAATTATCCCCAGTATATTATGCAGATTGAAGATCGCCGAATTGAAGAAAACACAAATATGTGATATTGGTTTCATTAACACAAATCTCATGGATGAATGGAATGTTAAACATGGTGCCGAGGACAACTTGCTACGATCGTTACCTCAAAATCAAAACAAAGATACAATACTCTTTCCTTACGAATACAGGTGAGTGTTACTGTCTTGTGCATATTTGGTTTCCCTTATTACTCGATGTTATAGTAACGTAATTGATGAGTTATGCATGTGTGCGCAGCTTCCACTTTATTCTGCTAGAGATTAAGCTTGAGCAGGGACTAGTAACCATCATAGACTCAAAACGAAAAAATCTGGAGGAGTATGCGACCATGACAAAAATGCTCGAGAAGTAAGTTCAATCGACCATTATTGCACCATATCGACAACTTTGTTCATTTCCTGATATCAAGTAATTGTTTTCTTTGTCTGGCAGGGTTTGGAAAAAGTTCACCGCACAAGCTCCGGGACTGCCGACGCAGCTCCCATTTAACCACCGGAAAGTAAGTACTACTAGCTAGTTCCACACATCTCCCATTGATTCTAACTAGTTTCATCAATACAATTTAGCATGCTTGCTAATCAGTTTGATTGACCTCTATTTCTTGTAAAGTGGTTGTGACAGGAACCCGGGAATGATTTCTGTGGATACTACATTTGCGAGTTCATCCGCCACACGACCTGTGAGCGGGGCTACTCTAAAATACAATATGAAGTGCGTAAGAAATAATATTCACAATTTTATTATATTACCATCATCTGTGTTGAGTTTCATTCATATATATATATATATATATATATATATATATATATATATATATATATTGACCCCCTTCTTCAAATTAGATGTGGCAGATGCGGGATGAACTCCTACCACAAGATCGCATACGAGCAATTCAAGAGGAATTGGCGGGATTCTTTCTTGACCACGTCATCAACAAACATGGAGAATACCATGTGGAAGTTGAGTTCAAATGTTAGGAGATTTTGTAAGAGATCTTATATTGTGT
>NC_041385.1:108462889-108483815 GCF_002162155.2 Triticum dicoccoides | reverse complement strand
ATATATATAGCCAGTAGCGTAGGATAGATATACGAAAACTTGTTGTTCGACCAATTTATCGGAGAAGGAGAGGTCGATCACTTCTCTCTGTATATGTTCATGACGATCTTCTGTACTTAATGGTTTCCTTAATTTGCTTACTAGCTAGCTAGCGTGTCGAGTCCTCTCTATACGTATAGTATGTAGCATCGACCAAGCACGGAGATAAGAGAGGACACTTCTCTCTATTAGCTAGCTAACACAATATATGAAACCCCTAAATAAACCCTACAAAACCCCCCAAACCCCCAAACCTCCCCCCTTTTCAGAAAAAAACAAAATCCCCAGCCCCAGAATTGCTGACGCGTGGAAGCCTTCTGGTCCTGTTTGGTGGCACCAACCGGGACAAAAGGCCCTCCTGCCTAGGCAAGCCGCAGCGGCCACGTGGAGCCCCATCTGTCCCAGTTCCTGGGCGAACCAGGACTAAAGATATTGGGCTTTAGTACCGACCCTTTAGTCCCGGTTTGGCAACCGGGACAAATGGGCCTCATGAACCGGGACAAATGGGGCTTTTTCTACTAGTGCTGTTTGATGAACTTTTCCAAAGCCCTGCCCGCCGGCAAAGAAAATGAATAAAGGAGTTATTAATTAGTTGATATCAGGAAATGACGAACTAAAGAGGCCGACATATCACTACTGCAGGATGCTGCTAACGCAACACTAAGATCAGAGACCCTTCGACGAAACTGTGTGCGATGCAATAATCGCAAATGGTGGTGTGAAAAAACCATCAAAATGGTGCAAAACGTTTGTGATGGCGGAGACATCAAACATGGTTCAGATTTTAGTAACGTGTGCAATGTTGGGCATACGGTTGATCTAGCACAACGGTTTGCGATGAGGAAGAACAACATAAAGGGGCAGCCATATTAATGTGTGTGCGATATACAGCATAGAGTTTCCTCCGATGAACTGTGTGCTATTAGTGAATGCAACAGAAATGGTCAGCCAGATCAAGGTGTGTGTGATATACGGTTCAGTTGGACAAACTATTTTCGATTAGGCCAGAGAACGGAAATGGTTCATCTTAACAAGATGTGTGTGATATGCGGCATTTGCGATCAGCCAAAAGAACACAAACAATTCGTGTAAACCAGATGTGTGTGATACACAGAAAACAACCCACTCGAATGAACTGTTTGTGATGAGAAATTATAACACAAATGGTTATTATAGTAAGTTCGTGTGTGATTCTGTTCGTAGAAAAAACTTTGAAAAATGCAAACTAGTTGCTTGTGGTGGCTAGGAGTATCGCACACGATGCGTTTAAGAGTACTCGTGTGGGATGATTAGTAAGTTACACATAATGAACGGCCACAAGGGTGATATATTGATCATGGAGTCCGAGAAGACCGTCGTTGGAAGGCCGCCGGCTCAGCCTTTTAGCCTATATTTTATTATAATTGTATGCATAAGTAGGTCGTGAGTGTTTTGTGCCTTGCCGCATGTGCCATTTTAAATTATCCTGAATATGTAAGACAATTATTAACCATTGTCATTGTAAATTTGCCTCAACGGCGAGCAGAGCATGCGCAGGGACGCACCGGACCCACAAAAAAAGCAGGGATACCATGGTGAGTAACCACATGGTCAACCTTCTGGCACCCCATGCGAGACGCAACGACGCATACATAGGACACGATGGTGATAGCATGACCGTGTGTGATAGTGGGCAGACATGTAAACATACATTTGAGAACAAGGGCCCACATTTCGGGCTTCCGATGCGTGGCATGGTTGATCCAAAATAACTGTTTGCGATGAGGCAGAACAACAGAAACAGGGCCATAAATTTTGACTTTATTTCTCGTCACATTGCAGATTACAATGCAATAAGTAATTGCAAATCTGTTCACACTGATCAAACTAATATGTGTTCACACTTAGCACCGGGCTATAAAAACTACCCACTCAAAAATTACTTCATAGTTCCTCTCATTATCACCCACAAAATTGGTCTTTCCTGTCAAGTCGTTTCACCATGATCGGTAGGAGGAGTTTCAGGTGGGCATATAACCAGGCAGCAAAGACCAAGGCCGCGGAAGCAATAGAGAGTCGCAGCAGAGATGTCCCGACGCCACGGAGACCTCAAACAAGCTCTCATGGGCACGCGAGGGCTCTCACAAGCGCACTCGCCGCATCGGTGATTGCGACGAGCTAGCGTTGCTGAAGTCCTTTGCCGACGAAGACGACATTCTTTGTGGCCTCATTAAGCAGCTGGAGCTGGTCAACGGCTTGATGAAGCTGCTCGAGATCAGGGATGCCTTGGTTGACAAGGTGACCCGCCTTGTCGAGCAACTCATGGTTGATGATGCGAAGCTCCTCAAGGCGCTCGCCGAGAAGGAGGAGGAGGCCGCCGGCTGGAAGATGCTGCATGAGCAGAGCAGTGCCTCGGGGATGACGCTGACATCGGTCGTCGAGGAACTGATGGGTGACTTGAGGAAGCTCCGGATCGAGCGCGAGCAGGAGGTGGAGGAATCCGTGGCGGCTTTCAAGCAAAGTCGTGAGGAATTGAAGAAGGAGCTGGAGGATGTCATCGCCCGGTGATCCATCGAAGAGTAGATACAATATCGATCTAGATTGTTGTCTGCAGTTTCCTTATTCTCTTGCCCCAGTGTCTTTCGGGCTTTGCCGCATGTGGAATTTAAAATTATACAGAATATGTAATACAATTATTATCTGCGCCATTGTAAATTTATCATCGTACTATCCGTTTCCCTTTTATTTGTCGTCAAATAATCCATTGCCCTATGTGGCAATTTAAATTAGGCTAGAATACGAGTTCAAAACACGAAGAAAGCAAATGCTGCCATGGGATCACAACCAAACACCCTCCGTCCACCCCTAAAAAATATCTTCGTCCAAGTTTCTTTAATTAACCCATTAATGGAGAAGTTGTGAGCGAGGAGGGCGGCAGCTGGTGCATGGAGGTCAAAGAGCTCGCTTCCTGGTGAGCACAGGCGGCCTTCCTGCTTGCACGTGTCCCGTCAAGCCTGTGCAGCAGACTGCTCGCACGCGTCCCGTCGAGTCTGCACGTCAGACTTCTCGCGCTCGTCTCGTTTAATCAAATAGTTGCACGCACACCACTGAGTATGGTTAAATATTGACACGGTTCATATAATACAACCATTTGTGATATTAACGTGTCAGCTTATTATTTCAAAAAGGACTTCGTTGGCTACTAATGCGTGCGCCTCTTCTCAAACTGGACGATTTTTATAGCACGGCATATATGTGCCATGTCATGTTTCATGTTTTTGTGTGAGTTTTTGATTTACTTGGATTTAAAAACCGAGATTCTCAATGTTTCAGGACGACGACAAGTTTGTAATTAATTCCCATTCCTTAAATGAGACCTAAACATGCACCCAATGACAAATGTACGATTTCCCACCCATTTTGCTTCACTGGAGCATGTGCCTGTAGTTAAATTTGAATTATGGACTACATTAAATGCATAGAAAACTTAATTAGTAATATATACAATGGCCAAATGAACCCTAAACAGTTTCAAATTTCGGCACGACACTGCTACCTCTTGAGCTTGTGTTGGTTTTTTCCTTGAAGAGGAAAGGGTGATGCAGCAAACTAGACAGTTTGAGAACCAAGGTATCAATCCAGTAGGAGACAACACACAAGTCACGAATTACCTGCACAAACAATCAACAACTTGCACCCAACGCGAGAAAGGGGTTGTCAATCCCTTCATGGTTTCTTGCAAAAGTGGGATCTGATAGAGATAGATAAATGGTAAAGTAAATATTTTTGGTATTTTTGGTTTATAGATTGGAAAGTAAAGATTGCAAAATAAAGAACGACGACAAAAATTGGCAAATTGATGGGAAACTAATATGATGTAAAATAGACCCGGGGGCCATTGGTTTCACTAGTGGCTTCTCTCAAGATAGTAAATTTTACGGTGGGTGAACAAATTACTGCCGAGCAATTGATAGAAGAGTGCATAATTATGATGATATCTAAGGCAATGATCATGAATATAGGCATCACGTCCGTGTCAAGTAGACCAAAACTATTCTGCATCTACTACTATTACTCCATGCATCGACCGATACCCAACATGCATCTAGAGTATTAAGTTCATAAAGAACGGAGTAATGCATTAAGTAAGATGACATTATGTAGAGGAATTAACTCACACAATATAATGAAAATCCCATCTTTTTGTCCTCTATGGCAACAATACAATACATGCCTTGTTGCCCCTACTATCACTGGGAAAGGACACCGCAAGATTGAACCCAAAGCTAAGCACTTCTCCCATTGCAAGAAAAATCACTCTAGTATGCCAAACTAAACCAATAATTCAAGGAGACTTGCAAAGATAGCAAATTATGCGTAAAAGAATTCAGAGAAGAACCAAATAATATTCATAGATAATCTGATCATAAATTCACAATTCATCGGATCTTGGCAAACACACCGCAAAAGAATATTAAATCGAATAGATCTCCAAGAACATCGAGGAGAATATGGTATTGAGAATCAAAGAGAGAGAAGAAGCCATCTAGCTACTAGCTATGGACCCGTAGGTCTGTGGTAAACTACTCACGCTTCATCGGAAGGGTAATGGTGTTGATGTAGAAGCCCTCCATGATCGAATCCCCTCCGGCAGGACGTCAGAAAAGGCCCCTAGATGGGATCTCACGGGTACAGAAGGTTGTGGCAGTGGAAAAGTGGTTTCGTGGATCCCGTGGAAGTTTTTGGGGTACAAGAGTATATATAGGCGAAGGAACTAGGTCAGGAGACCCACGAGGGGCCCACAAGGCAGGGGGCGTGCCCTACCCCCCTAAGCGCACCCTTCACCCTCGTGGCGACCTTGTTGCGTCTCTGACTTCATCTTGAATTCTCCTGGTTTGCTTCTGGTCCAAGAAAGATCGTCGCGAAAGTTTCAATCCGTTTGGACTCTGCTTGGTATTCCTTTTCTATGAAACCCTAAAACAGATAAAAACCAGAAACTGGTGTTGAGCTCTCGGTTAAAAGGTTAGTCCCAAAAACAATATAAAATAGCATATAAATGCATATAGAACATCCAAAACAGATAATATAATAGCATGGAACAATGAAAAATTATAGATACGTTGGAGACGTATCACACAGTCCTATTATTCTATGTTGCCTATAGAAAACAAAGTTCAAGGCTTGTAGAGGCAACGATTATCATTTCGCCCACAGAAACCACGAAGGTTGCGAGAAGCTTCGGTTTGTAAGAGGCTTGTAATATAGCTTTGCCCAAATCGGACAATTATATGTACCATGTAGTGACACCCTGCCAAGTTTCACAATTTCCTGGTGAATTTTGGATTTACAGAGATTTGTAAACCGAGATTCGCAATGTTTGTGGCCAAGGCAGGACGGCGAGACAGTTGAATTCATTTCCATTCATTCCATGGGACCTAAACATCCACCCCAAGGATACACATGTATATTTTTTCTAGCCATTTTGGTGCACTGGAGCATGTATTTGTAGTTCGGATTTGAACTATGGACATGAAATGCCCAGAAAACTCGGTTAATGTGTAAAAAGGGTCAAACGAACCTTGAATAATTTCAAAGTTCAGCGTGAATCTCCCGTTGTTCCGTGTCACGTGTAGAAGAAAATACGAGGCTAGAAGAGGGAGCGATTATCATTTGGCCCACAAGGGGACACGTTTCCCTATCGAAACCACGAGGGTTCTTGCGATAGGCTCCGGTTTGTAAGAGGTTTGTAGTAAAGCTTGGCCCAAATTGGCAATGTTCTTACAACAACATATATGTGCCATGATGTGACACCTGCCACCTTTGATGACTTCCTGGTGAGTTTTGGATTTATGGGGATTTAAAAACTGAGATTCCAAATGTTTGAGGACGAGCCAGGACACCCACTACTAGGGAAAACCCTAGTAGTAGCGCGGGTTTAATTCCTTCTAGTAGCGCGGGAAACCGCGCTACTAGTAAGATGCTACAGCTATTACTTAGCAGTAGCGCGCTCGGCACACGTTACTGCTAAGACGTATAGCCGCATCATGTGTTCGCTCCCGCGCTACTGCTATTATAGATAGTAGCAGCGTGTTTACACTCCATCGCTACTAGTATTCTTTTTTTCTTTTTAGTGTATTTATACGCCGTTATACAAATTTTGGTACAATACCAATTATTATGTTTATATCATTATGTCCATAACAGCGTGTCAAATGAAGGTGGATTAGGTTCAAGTGGAGGCAACATGTGGTGCATGTCAAAATTATACTACTAATCCAAACATGATCACTAGTAGTACTTTTGATGTGCACCACATGTTGCCTCCACTTGAATCTAATCCGCCAACACAAGGTATTTAATCATCTTCATAGTCATTAGCACCAACATTAGCTATTTAATCATCATAGTCATAGTGTAGCACATCATCATCTTCAAACTCATTCTAGCTAGCTAATCACCACCAATAGTAGCTGCGGTAGATATCTAATCACCACCAACACTAGCTAATAATAATCATCATAGTCATTACCACCAACACTAGCTATTTAATCATCATAGTCATAGTGTAGCACATCATCATCTTCAAACTCCTTTCTAGCTAGCTAATCACTCATGCTGCTCTCTCTCAGGTAAAATAGCATAAAACATGTGTAGCACTCCTGCTCCATCAAGTTGGAGCATGCAGATGAACCTATCTCCTAATCGTGGGCTGCGCTTCTGATTGCTGCCCCCTAGTACTTCTTTGTGATCCTTCACAATTTTGCTCCAGTCTTTCACTATTAAGCATTCCTCGCTTTTAGAAATACCGAATGCACTAAAGGGCATTGTAGGATGTCTTGGCCGTAAGCTAACCATCCTCATGCGACCTTTAGTCTCGATCCAATGAGGTACAACATTCATCGAGAGTCCCTGTTAAAGAACATCGTATAGTAACATACTTAGCAATGAAGTTTAGCTTAAAAAATAATGTATGCAAAAGATGCACTGAGGACAAATAGTAAATTTTTTAACATCTTTCCTAAATAGATGTGACCGTAGTTCAATACGAACACTATTGGTCGCACGTTTTGAGTACTAAGATTTTTAAGTCCAGAAAAATAATTTGTCTTGACAGTATGAAGATCCTCAAGCCATGAAACACCTATCTCCTCGCAGTTTAGTTCAGCCTCGGGACAGTAGAAGGTCATGTCTACCAAGCATCGGACATGTTTACTTGAATGGAAATAAGCTGTCAATAGAAATTAGTTGTCAACTATTATTGAATAAACAATATTAAAGACATAAATATGGTTGAGAAACTCACATAATGGTATAACTGGAGGCGTCTGCACATCATCCCAGATGTCGATATTACCTTCAATATCATCTTCTGGACGAATATCAAAGGTGATAACCATATCAGGCTCAAATGCATAAGTCTTGCATAGTGCTTGCCAAGTTTTGCATTCAAAATAGGTGTAGGTGTCTGCGTTGTATAATTTTGTTGGAAAGTATAACCATACTCGGTCTTCAAGTAAACTCTCTTTACCTCCATAGTAGTTTTCATAGGACTGAAACCTATCTTATCCAAGACAAAAATTCTTGCATGGCAGGGGATACGCTAGTAGAATTGTAAAAAAATTAAATTGTAAGTCGAAACAAATGAAGCAGATGTCATGCTTAATTACAAAAAAAGGACTTGTCGTTGTGACTTACTATATCCACTTTGAAGTTCTCGTCCAACTTGATGCTGAAGCGCCTATCATCATCTAGGAAGATTCTGTCATACAGGTCGCACTCGGCTTCGCAGTATTTGCAAATACTGAAATCCTTTTCGTTGTCAGACATTTCCTATGTTCATAGTTGAAACATTAATTGAAAATCGATCGAAGGCAACTACCAGGATACTCAACACACGAATCCGGGGCACTAGATATTTCCTACATATTCTCGCACAAGTCATGCCAAAATTCATGGAAAAATCCGGCATGACCTTTGCTAAAATAGGACATATTGAGCGCCTGAAATTTGCCGGAACAAAAATGAATCAACACTCTGGCAAAACATAGGCCAATTGGAGGTGTAACCTGCAAACATGACCAGCCACTTGGGCAAGCACATATCCTATTTGAGCAAAACAAGATATACATTTCAAAATATCTTATACGACTCATATTGACATGAGCATTCAATAAGCAAAACCAAATCATAAAATAAATAAGTATTCAAATTAGCATGCATTCAATAAGCAAAAGTAAATCATCTCTTGCGTCCATACATCGTCGAATATTATCACTAATACATCCCAAATAGTATCATACATATAACATCACTAATACAACTAAAACCCTAGCAAACGACGGGTATCGGCGCGGGCGGTGGACACCCAAAGAGAAGGAACCATCACACGATCATAGCTCCAGTGAGATCCCTGGAGAACCTGCCATGTATTGGAGAACCTGTGCTCCAACGCAACCAAGTAGTGTCGGATGTGCACGTCCTCCTCGCTGAAACGGTGACGTACCACCTCCGTGGGATCCTCAAGCCTCTAGACCGTCACTGGCCCACGCGTTCGCCACCAAAGAAGGTTCGGGTTAACGACGAGCTGACTCCTCACCAAGATGCACCCCCCGGAAGGTAGTACCTCCCAGTACCAGCCCGACGGAGCCCAGTCCTAGACATGGCCCATCTGGTCAAGCATGTGTCCTCCACCGAGTCAACGACGAGGATGCGGGATAGGCATCATCGACGTCGATAAGGGAATAATTGCTTTAACTAAAAAATAACAAAAAATGTGACATGTTCAACTAGTTCTATTAATTCAACTAGTTCTTATTAAAAATAAACTTACTATAAATAAAAATAAACTAGTACCTAGTTCTTACTAACTAATTAGTACCTAGGAACTACTGCCCTAATTACCATCTAATTTGATGAACCTAGGGGTGGAAAGTGGTAGCACATAATTCAAAAATTGATGCAATAGATGAACCCTAACTAATTTGAAGCAATTAAAATTTGAAGAACCCTAGGCAGAGGTAAGGGAGGGGAGGAGCAGGCGTGCTCACCTCGGGTGCCTGCGGCGAGGGAGGGGCAGGCTGCGTCGAGGTCGGGGTTGGGGCTCGGGCGCGCGGTGGAGGACAGCCTTGAGGTCGGGGTTGGGGGCGGCGTCGAGGTCGGGGTAGGGGGCGGCGTCAAATCCGGGGTCGGGGGTGGCGTCGAGGGTGTGCGGAGAGCGACGGGAGAGCGCGCGGCAGCCGATGGGCGACGGCGGCGGCGATAGCGGAGGAGTTGGGATTTGGGGGAAGTGGCCATGGGGAAGAACGAACCGCGCGGTTATGTCAAAAGCAGCAGGAGCGCTTTCCAGGAAGTTGCCTACTGCTAAGTTAGCTATAGCGCTTTCCTGCATATGCGCTACTGCTATTCCTTTCTCTTTTCCCCCCTTTTCATTTATTTTTCTTTACATTTTATTTTTTTCGTTTCTCTTTTTTCTATTTCTTTCATTGTCATTTACTTTTCTATTTGCTTTCCATTTAATTTTATTTTCTTTATCAGTAGCGCCTTTCTGCGTAAACGCGCTGCTACAAAGCATGTAGCGGTAGTGCGGTTCGCCGTAGCTTGCTACTACTATGTGTAGCCCATCGGCTAAGCAGTGGGAATTTTAGTAGTACCGTTGTTATCTCCAGGCGCGCTGCTGCTACAATTTAATCTGTAGCGCGATTTATGCCAACACGCTACTACTACTTAGCACTAGCATGGTTTTTTAACACGCGCTACTGCTAAAGTTCTGTGTATAATGTTTTCCCTAATAGTGACCGGTAAGGTTGCAATTCGTTCCAATTCCTAGCATGGAACCTATACATGCACACAAGGACACATGTATAATTATTCTAGCCATTTTGGTGAACTAGAGCATTATTTGTAGTTCAGATTTTAATTATTGACATTAAATGCCTAGGAAACTCAATTAGTGTATAAAAAGGCCAAATGAACCCTGAATAAGTATAAATTTCAGCATGGATATCATGTCGTTCCATGTTTCTTGTATAAGAAAATACAAGGCGAAAAGAGGTAGTGGTTACATTTCGATAATAAGGGGAACACCTTTCCGTATCGGAACCATGAGGCTTCTTTTAGAGAAGCTCCGATTTGTAAGAGGTTTGTAATAAAGCTTGGCCCAAATTGGACAATGTTTTTACCATGACATATATGTGCCATGACGTGACATCATGCCTACTTTCATGACTTTCTGGTGAGTTTTGGATTTACGAGGATTTAAAAACTGAGATTCCAAATGTTGAGTATGAGCCAGGACACTGGTACGGTTGTAATTCGTTCCCATTCCTGGCATGGGACCTAATCAAGCACCCAAGGACACATGCATGTATAATTTTTCTAGCCATTTTGGTGATCTGGAGCATGTATTTGAGGTTCAAATTTGAATTATGGACATTAAGTGCCTAGGAAACTCAACTAGTGTATAAAAAGGCCAAATGAACCCTAAATAAGTTTAAATTCCAGCATGGATATCTTGTCATTCCATGTTGCTCGTAGAAGAAAATACAAGGCGAAAAGAGGCAGTGATTACGTTTCGCCACAAGGTAACACGTTTCCCTATCGGAACAATGAGGCTTCCTTGAGAGAAGCTCCAGTTTGTAAGAGGTTTGTAATAAAGGTTGGCCCAAATTGGACAATGTTTTTACCATGACGTATATGCGCCATGACGTGATATACCAATTTTCATGACTTTCTGGTGAGTTTAGGATTTACGGGGATTTAAAAAGCGAGATTCTAAATGTTTGAGGATGAGCCCTGACGCCGGTACAGTTGTAATTCGTTCCCATTCCTGGCATGGGACCTAAACATGCACCCAAGGACACATGTATAATTATTCTAGCCATTTTCGTGAACTAGAGCATTATTTGTAGTTCAGATTTGAATTATTGACATTAAATGCCTAGGAAAGTCAATTAGTGTATAAAAAGGCCAAATGAACCCTGAATAAGTATAAATTTCAGCATGGATATCATGTCATTCCATGTTTCCCGTAGAAGAAAATACAAGGCGAAAAGAGGCAGTGATTATGTTTCGAAAACAAGGGGAACACCTTTTCTTATGGGAACCACGATGCTTCTTTTAGAGAAGCTCCAGTTTGTAAGAGGTTTGTAATAAAGCTTGGCCCAAATTGGACAGTATTTTTACCACGACATATATGTGCCATGACGTGACATCATGCCTACTTTCATGACTTTCTGGTGAGTTTTGGATTTACGGGGATTTAAAAACTGAGATTCCAAATGTTTGAGTACGAGCCAGGACACCGGTACGGTTGTAATTCGTTCCCATTCCTGGCATGGGACCTAATCAAGCACCCAAGGACACATGCATGTATAATTTTTCTAGCCATTTTGGTGATTTGGAGCATGTATTTGAGGTTCAGATTTGAATTATGGACATTAAATGCCTAGGAAACTCAACTAGTGTATGAAAAGGCCAAACGAACCCTAAATAAGTTTAAATTCCAGCATGGATATCCTGTCGTTCCATGTTGCTCCTAGAAGAAAATACAAGGCGAAAAGAGGCAGTGATTACATTTCGCCACAAGGGGAGCACGTTTCCCTATCGGAACCACGAGGCTTCTTTGAGAGAAGCTCCAGTTTGTAAGAGGTTTGTAATAAAGGTTGGCCGAAATTGGACAGTGTTTTTAACACAACATATATGCGCCATGATGTGATATACCAACTTTCATGACTTTCTGGTGAGTTTAGGATTTACGGGGATTAAAAAGCGAGATTCTAAATGTTTGAGGATGAACCCTGACGCCGGTATGGTTGTAATTCGTTCCCATTCCTGGCATGGGAACTAAACATGCACCCAAAGACACATGTATAACTTTTCTAGCCATCTTTGTGAACAGGAGCATGTATTTGAAGTTTAGATTTGAATTATGGACATTAAATGCCTAGGAAACTCAATTAGTGTATAAAAAGGCCAAACGAACCCTGGATAAGTTTAAATTTCAGCATGGATATCATGTCGTTCAATGTTGCCCGTAGAAGAAAGTACAAGGCGTAAAGAGGCAGTGATTATGTTTTGATAACAAGGGGAAGACATTTCCCTATTGGAACCACGAGGCTTCTTTGAGAGAAGTTCCGATTTGTAAGAGGTTTGTAATAAAGCTTGGCCCAAATTGGACAATGTTTTTACCATGACATATATGTGCCATGATGTGACACCATGCCTACTTTCATGACTTTTTGGTGAGTTTAGGATTTACGAGGATTTAAAAACCGATATTCTAGATCTTTGAGGACGAGCCAGGACGCCGGTATGGTTCTAATTCGTTCGCATTCCTGTCATGAGACCTAAACATGCACCCAAGGACACATCCATGTATAACTTTTCTAGCCATTTTGGTGAACTGGAGCATGTATTTGAGGTTCAGATTTGAATTATGGACAATAAATGCATAGGAAACTCAATTAGTGTATAAAAAGACCAAACGAACCCTGAATAAGTTTTAATTTTATCACATATATCTTGTCGTTCCATGTTGCCGGTAGAAGAAAATACAAGGCGAAAAGAGGCAGTGATTATCGTTTCCCCTACAAGGGGGACACGTTTCCCTATCAGAACCAGGAGGCTTTCTTTGAGAGAAGCTCGTGTTTGTAAGAGGCTTGTAATAAAACTTGCGCCAAAATGGACGAAAAAAATTCCTCGACATATATGTGCCATGTCGTGACACCATGCCAAGTTTCACGATTTTCGGGTGAGTTTTGGATTTACTGGGATTTAAAAACCAAGATTCTTCTCATGAAATGTTTTCAAATAGCACATGGTTCACTCACGAAAGCCCTGTGCCTACCAAACCATGGCTGATGCCACCCTTCCCCCTGTTCCGCGCGCGATCTGAATCATGCGTTCTGATTGGCCAGAACCCAAACCCCACGGATTGTACGTCTGCACCGTTGGATGCTCCCAGATCGAATGACAACCACGACAAAAAAAAGACACATCCGTGACATTTTGGGCCGAATGAATTTTTTCTGTCATACATATGACACTTCTATGACGATAATTGTGATAAAACCCGATATCATCATAGATGTGGTGGGCTCCTACTTCTATGACATAAAATGGGCTTTTCGTCCTGGGCGGGCCGGGGACGCAGCTGCGTGACATTCTTTGGGCCGTCCATGACGGAAAAAACCGTGGTAGAAGCGAGGGCGAGGAAAATTTCGGGGAGTTCCCGGTTACGGTTGGAGGTCGGGGGCCGAGTAATGCACGTTTCTCTCGTACAGGTACGCGTGTGTGTGCGAGGTGTTGGCTCTAATTGAACCCGAGTGAGGCATTGGGATCTAACTGAACCCAAGCAATTGCACTGCAGGCAACGCGTTACTTAACCCGAGCGATCGATCGATGGCTGCTAACTGAACCAGATCGAGCGATTCCCTCGCTACTGCTGCTAACTGAAGCCGATCGATTGGATGAACAGTGAGCGTTGCGGGGAGGAGGGGTGGATGAACAGTGAGCGGTGGCGTTGCCTCTGGATGAACAGGACCCCCGTGGTCTGGAGGGCTAGATGAACAGTAGACGGTGGAGTGTTTCCCGTGGAGGGGTGGTTGAATAGGACGCCATGGTGTGGAGGGCTGGATGAACAGTAGACGGTGGGGGTGCCCGTGGAGGGGTGGTTGAACAGTAGCCAGTGGAGTAGCGCGCGGTGGAGGCTGGATGAACAGGAGCCCGTGGATGAACAGTCGCAGGTGGAGGCTAGAGGAGGTCGACGGCGGATGAACAGTAGCCCGTGGAGGTTGGAGGAGGTCGACGGTGGAGATGAACATTATTCTGTGGAGTCCCGTTTTGCGGTACGCCACACCCCTCCCGATGAACAGGACCCCCGTTTCGACCGTTGTGCTCCAACACAAGTCCGTTTCGTTCGTTTTGCGGTACGCCACACCCCTCCCGATCAACAGGACCCCCATTTCGACCGTAGGAGGTCTGTTTCCTCCGTTTTGCGGTACGCCACACCTCTCCCGATCAATAGGACCCCCGTTTCGACCGTAGGAGGTCTGTTTCCTCTGTTTTGCGGTACGCCAGACCACTCCCGATGAACAAGATCCCGTTTGAACGTGGCCGGTCGAACACAAGGCCGTTTCCTCTGGTCTGCGGTACGTCATGCCTCGTTTCCATCGCCTGTTCCGTCCAAGCCCTCCCGATGAACACGGCCAGGCATTCCGTTCCGACCCAGCCGGTTGGCTCCCACGCGTTCCGTTGCCTCCCCATGAACACGACGCATTCCGTTGCCTCCCCATGAACACGATGACGACGCTCTTTCTCTGTTTCGACCCAGCCATCTACACGAGCCCTGGCCGTACGTATATATGCGCGAGTAGGCATTCGAGACCCGGCCCGTATGTACACATACGTGGCCGTATTTTCTTTCTTGCACCCTGGCCGCTGTACGTATGTGTACATGCTACGTGCACGCCTCTACTATGACACGTGCGCTACTCTATATCGACCAGTATATATGTACGTACACATTCGCGACCAGAATTACAACGCTACGTATGCTTCGACCAGGTGGTCCCGACTATCAGGCACTTCCTTGTGTGCGAAGATGTAGCTGGTGGGTCCCAGCAGTCAGGGGGGCGAATTGTTTTTTTTTGCCCAGACGCATTTCCTTGCGTGCGAAGGTGTAGGTGGTGGGTCCCAGCAGTCAGGGGGGAAATGTTTTTTCGTGAAATATGGTGGCCCGTCTGGTGGGTCCCTACTGTCAGGTGGAGGAATAATTATTTTGCGCGTAATAAGGAGGCACTTCCTTGCGGCCGCTATGGACCTAGCTGTCAGCCTCTCCACGTATAGTCCACGTCCGATGAAAGTCGTTCCTTGACCACGTTGACCATGCCGCACCGAGAGCACCAGGGCGGTGGACGACGGCGCGGCCTAGGAAGGGGACGACGCGGAGCCGAGGAAGATGCGGCAGTGGATGCCCACGCGTAGAGGAGTACGAGGGTTCACTGGTTCACTGCGGTGTGAGGCTGTCGTCGCCGCAGAATAATAGTTAACAGGGGGTGTGGGTGAGTAGAGGGATGGCCTGGCCAGCGGTGGAGGTAGTAGGGGGCGGTGAGGCCTCCGCCGCATCATAGCCGGCCACGGGAGGCAGGAGCACGAGGCATGACCGGCGCTGGTTAGGGCGGCTGGAGCAAGAAGACCAGAGGTTGAAGAAGCACTAGGGCCGTTGGATGGACATCATACGGTCACTGTAGCTAGAATCGTGCATATGGACTAAGTTGACAAAGCCCTCCGTCCCCGTCAACTTAGTAGGCCCACAAGTCAGCCTGCCACTATACTGGGTCCCAGCTAACAGGGGGAGTATTCATTTTTTTTTGTGCGTAATAAGGAGGCACTTCCTTGTGTGCGAAGATATAGCTGGTGGGTCCGAGCTGTCAGCGGTGGTAACGTTTTTTTTCACAAAATACGGAGGTCCTTTCGGTGGGTCCCTGATGTCAGGTGGAGGAATCAATATTTTGCGCGGAATAAGGAGGCATTTCCTTGCGTGCGGCCGTGGACCCAGCTGTCGGCCTCTCCACGTACAGTCCACTTCAGATGCATGTCGGTCATTGACCATGTTGACCAGGCCGCGCCGAGAGCACCAGGGCGGTGGACGACGGCGAGGCCTAGGAAGGGAACGACACAGATGCAGGGAAGAGTCGGCAGTTGTTTCCCACGCGGAGGGGAGTACGACTGTACGAGGGTTTACAGGTTCGTCTGCCGTCGCCGGAGAATAACAGCAGGTGTGGGTGAGTAGAGGGATGGCTAGGCCGGCGATGGGAGTACGGTGGGACGGTGAGGCCTGCGCGACAGCACAGTCGGCCGCGGGGAGGAGGGAGCAGGCAGTCCCACCGGCGCTTGTTTGAGCGGCTGGAGCAGGAAGAGCAGAGATTGAAGCACGACGGCCGTTGGATGGACATCCAACAGTCACTGCTTGTGCGTCAATCTTTTTTTTAGGAAAGCCTCAAATCTGTGGAAAATAGCATATAGCCCATCTGCCATTATTTCTAATAATTTACAGCCCATTTGCTAATTCTTAAGGTTTTTTTGAGCCCATATTCTTTTTGTTAGCATTACAGCCCATATTGTGGCCACGGTTAAAAAATTACATGAAATTTTGCATATTTCGGTGCGGTCCGAACTGTTTTTAATCCCGAAATTTTGACTCACATTCAAACTGATTTTAAAAATAAATGTATATCAATATAAAATCCAACAAATTCTCCACGCATAAAAATTAATGTAATTTAAAATCTCGAAATGAAAAAAAAGATATTTGAAACTAATTGCCGGTTTGATGTGTTTTAAAAATGTACAGCCCATTTCTCATTACTGATGGGCCATTTTCTCGGCCAGCCGAATGAAAGGTCTCCTCTTCTTGAAAGATTTGCAGCCCAACAGGCCTGACAAAGCGACATACTTGGCAGGTCACAAAAAACTGGGCTGTGGCCGTGGACCCAGCTGTCAACCTTATTTTGCATATTCCGGTGGAGTCCGAACTGTTGTAATCCCGAAATGATAAACATTTTTTAAGAACTTATTGATTTGCCAAAAAAATTGTTTTGTTTTTGTAAGCAAATAAGATGTGGGACAATTGAGTTGGTTTAAGGGAAAACCAGTGGTAAAAAAATCAGCGCTGGGTGGGAAAAACAACAAAAATAAGGATGTAAATATGAAAAGGGAATTTTATGTGTTTTCAATATAATGATACATGTATATGAACTAGTAAAACTATAGGTAGAGATTAGAAAACAGATGTAGGACATGCATTTCAAGAGGAAAATAGAACTGGGCTGTGTGTTTGATTCAGTAAAAAAACTGCCTGCGGATGTTGTAAGACAAAATATAACTACTGGCAGGCCAGAGGTTAGTAGATACCTGCTAGATCTTTGTGCCCTGTTGTCATCATGGGCTGGGCCTGGTAGAAAAACCAACCCTAGGCAGTCTACAACCCAGTTGAAACTTGCTCGACCTGAAAAAACAATATACGTGCTCAATAAACGAGAGAATTCTGCAAGTACAGACTGATAACTGGGATACAACATGGATATTATTTTTTTATCGTGATAATAAGTGCATGCACTTGTTTCAAAAAAATGGAGAACTGGTAATTCGAACGGCAAGTGCTTATGCTACCCATCAAATAAAAATCAGGTGCCTGAAAATTTGTTTCGAAACAAATGATTCAGCTTTATATCCACGTCGACCCTCGACATGATGGTTGGAAGCAAATGCAAGTTCATACCAAAAGATCATTAACAACAATACCAACTTGCGGACGACAAGGTAGTACAACTACCAATACCAAACTAACTTATAATATTTTTACTTCTAGCCCTAGTGTTTGTCTGGTAGAAAATCTTGCAGAGGAATAGATCGTGCTTCTTCTATTGCTCCAGGTCCCCGAGGTGGTATTGGTGCATCACCCAGTTGGTCCTCTGCTGGTCGAAGTTCTTGTTGGTGTGCAGCACCAGAACCTTTTTTGCCGCCCGTCTGCCAGCCAATGACCATCACCGGCAAGATATTGCCGGTCTTGTGCCACATCACGTGCATGCCGCACTCCGACTCTATCTTGCGACGCGTCCACATGCCCCTTTTGAACGCCCAGAAATTGCGCTGGAAGAAATGCTTCCTTAGGCCACTCAGTGGGATACCTGCAGTATTGTGGAATACAGGTTTAAGTGTACATAGTTGGCATTTTCATAACATCTTTGGCATGTTGCAGTCACTTGTTTCACTTTCATATTTAGTGTCACAATTTGTACATAGGTTTAACTAACAAGTACGCACTTGAAGCCTAACTGAATAGTATCATATATATATATATATATATATATATATATATATATATATATATATATATATATATATATATATATATATATATATATATATATATATGCACGCTGAACGCAAGTGCACTGCATCTTCTGGACGACGAGCACTGCAATATAGACTAGTGAACTTCGCGTCGGAAAAAACTACACGCAGTGTTTTTCTAGTACTGTTTTCGCTCTAATTTTTTGATTGTTTATCGGAACGAGGCGTATAATATACCGTTGAAAAGCTATGGATTAGGCGCAACTTCGACATGTGGAACAGTTTTCGAGATTCCACACGGTTTAAGAGCCGTTTTGAAAATGGTGTGGCGGATGACGAGTGGCAGCGAGCGTTTTTTTGCGTTTTTTTCTAAACCGCTTGTCGGAATGAAGCAAATGATACGCCGTTGGATAGATATCGTCGAGGCGCATCTTTTTCATATATAAATCTTTCTCTAATTCGTTACGGTTGAAGAGCAGTTTCAAATTTACTAAATCGCGGAACTCTGTTTTTCAAAAAGTTTGAAATTTTCGGTAATGTTTTCGCTCCAGTTTTCTAACCGTTTGTCGAAATGAGACGTATGATACGCCGTTGGAAAGCTATGGACAAGGCGCAACTGTCGTATGTTGAAATGTTTTTAAGATTCCTTACAGTTTTTAGTTAATTTTGAAAATCGTGCGGCTGACGTCGAGAGGCAGCGGCTGTTTTTTCGCGTAATTTTTACGAACGACTGGTCGAAATGATTCAAATTATACGCCGTTGGAAAGATATCAACGAGACGCAACTTTTTCATGTAGAATACACTCTGCAATTCCTTAGGATTTAAGAGTAGTTTCAATTTTACAAAAATGCGGAAACTCTGTTTTTCACGACACCCAAATCGACTTGTGTAGTGCATCAGACAGAAGAACGCACTGCTTTAGACAGGAAGCCGCACCCCATCAGATGAGCAAGCAAACTGCTTGATTTTTTTTATTTACACATAAATTTTCTCATCCGAGGAAGTGGACGGGACTTCACATCGGGCATTCGTGAACCCCAAATGCATGGAGAAGTAAACCGCATTACTTCATTTGTCGTTTTAGTAACATTTTTTCTTTGCATTTACAAGATGAACAACATCAGACATCGAACCACACTGCTTCAGTTAGAAAAACGCACTGCATCAAATGGTCACTTACAAGACGAACAACATCAGACAGTCGACCACACTACTTCAATTTAGAAAACCACACTGCTTCAGTAAGAAAATCGCACTACATCAAATGGTCAAGTGAACGGCATTGCTTTTTTTTTTGTCGTTTCTCTACCATTTTTTCATTTAACACATCTTTGCACTCCATCAAATGGTCAAGTGAACGGCATTACCTTTTTTGTCTTTTCTCTACCATTTTTCATTTAACACATTTTTGCACTTCATTTCTTTTCTTTTCTTCTTTCTGTTTGGATTTTTGGGTCTCCACATTGGCGAGCTGTACACGTGCGAAGAAGCAAACCACTTGACCGAGGAAAATGAGCCGCAACACAATTCAAAATGAACTTCTTTGGTAAACAATTCTTAAACGAGTCCATATAACTTTTATACATAAAATCATCAAACACGAAAAACACCATTTTTGCACTGCATGTCCACATGGTTGAAACTGCATGCTCATGTCTGAACATCACCATGTTTCGTTGCAATCAAATGGGCTCCTATAATCTTTATACAAAAAAAGTGCACAAACACAAAAGTAGCATCGCACTGCATGTGCAGATACTCCAAACTGCAATTTCTGAACACTTTCAAATAAAGTCCCTGTAATTTTTATACATAAACTCCTCAAAAATAAAATGCACCATTTTGCACTGGATGTTCACATGCTCCAAACTACATTGTACGTGCTCAAAAACAAAAAACTTCTTTGTAGATACAAACACATTAACTAAACTACACGGGGGGCCAACTACTAAAATGCACACGCAGTGGCACCAGCTGCAAAACACGGGACAAGCTGACGAGCCGCTGTCCAAACTACACGCCAACAGAGTCCAAGAACCTTCTGCGCACAATCGAGTAAAACGCATGACGCCCGTATCCATACCAGAGCGATGCACGGCCGAAACCAAACTACACGCCTGTCGTCCTCTCACGTGCCTGTGTACTGCACCGGCGACCCAACCGAGCTGCAATGAGAAGCAACCTGCACTGCTAGACATCAGGTGGAGAACAACAATGAGCTGCAATGAGAAGCAACAGTGAGCCCTTGCCAGCGCAGCTCCTGCAACAAAAAAAAATTAGGAGAGGTGGGAGAAAGGAAAAGGGGGAATAGGGGCAGTGCTCACCAGAGGATCGCGCCGGCGGACGACGGTGAAGCTCGTTGAAAGACCAAGCCAGTCCAGTACTTGGATTCCACACAGTACTGCGATGTCCCGTGGGATGTACTTCTCGACCCCTTGGGCTGAGTTGCACGTGACGCCCGCAGCGGCTGACGCTGATAGCCGCGCCTGAACGCAGACATGGACGAGAACAAGGGGAGGAGCAGGACTCTGGCCGTCCGGCGGCGGTGCTGCCGTTGCCCTCCTTTTCTGTGCCTCCAAGCGGCCACGGTTGTGCTTCAGATTCGTCATTGAGGAGCCCTGGAGCTCGGGATCAAGAACGGCGAGCCTCACGGGAAGAGAACTGCATGGCGTGGAGGGGCGCACCACAGCCGAATCTAGCACGCACGGGATCCACTTGCCATGGATCTAGTGGCCCCGGCGGCCGAATCCGGCACAAGACAGGCTATGGCACGACGGAGATCGCTGGAATCTGGCCAGATGAGAGGGGAGGCTCCTCGGTGATGGAGATGAAGTTCACAGCTGCCCAAGGGAAGATGGGGGGCTGGTTGCCGCACCCAGGGCCGATGGTTGAATGCCGCGTCGTGGGCCGGTAGTGGCCGGATCCGACAGTTGAGGCCGCGCCGAGGGGCTGAGGTGGCCGGATCCGGTGGTTGAGGCCGTGCCGGGGCCCGGTGGCGGCGGATCTTGCCATTGCCGTGGGTGGCACTGGAGAAAGAGGGGGAGGGTGGCGGCT
>NC_041385.1:108452243-108462467 GCF_002162155.2 Triticum dicoccoides | reverse complement strand
ATCCAGGGCACCGAGGGGAATGGGCGCGCGGCATGGGTGGTGGGGCGGGGGAGGGGGGGGCGGTCAAGCAGGGCCGGGAGGTGGTTTGCGTGCGTGGAAGAAGGTGGGAGGAGCGAGGTCGTGCCGTGGGATGCGCCGACGGGTAGGGGTGCGAGGAAGGAGGTGGGGTGGGTTGCTCCAGGTTCTGTCTGCGGTTCATTTTATCCGCGGCGCAGTTTGTTTAGTGTTAGCAGAATAAGTGTTTTGGTGTGCAGAATAAGCGTTCACGGGTCGCGCTATTTATCACCCTGGGTAAGGAGTTCTTATTCCTCACCCCAGTCAGGTTGTGTGCCCACGCTCAATCTGTAGGACAAAACAGGCTTGTGAGGTAATATTATAGTGTGGAAAGAGGAATCAGTTCCCGCACTAAAACGACCGTAAAATAGAAAAAGTGCAAGGTAATCTTACTGTTTGCATGTGTCCCGTAGGTGAGGAACCTATCTGGCGCATCTTGCTGTAATTTTATGGCTACTTAGGTAATCATACAGTAGCAATGATTTTCTGATTATTTTTACATTAGGCTACTCAGGTAATCTTACAGTAGCGAGGCGTTCCTGATTTTTTTAGATATAAGTCTTTTTTCCTGGTTTCATGTATATTTCACTAGTTCTATTCCTCTTTCTATTGTATACTGAGCACAACGTGTCTCTAGCAAAACTGAAATAGTGCAAGTGATTTAAGTAACATAGGCCACTATCACAATTCTGTAGGAGGCATTTTGGTAACGGTAAGAAACACGGGCAAGCAATTCATTATGTGCACAAGGAATTTTTTGGTAACAGTGGAAGTGGTCTAATACATAGATTCCATGTAGTGGTTTCGAGAAATAATTCACGTAATAAAAGCCATCCTAGCAATTACAAATAAAATCCGCTTGGACACAATTGAATGTCACATAGCACTAAGTAACCAGAAGCATCAAAAATTCAGAACTCACTGTTACAAAACTGAATACTACAGAACTTGAAAAATGACTACTATCAAATTTGAACTTGCAAGTGACCAGAGATTTCACATCAACCTCATCTGTTCAGCAATCCCTCTAGCTTCTGAAACATTGTTATCCATGGGCTGTAACCAACATTGGTATCCTATTAATAGTACTGTACTCTTTAGGTTCACTTTTCTTCTCACAAAAACCTCAATTTTGCTTCAGGGTGTTGGTAAAAGAAGGCCTGGAATTTTCGATTCAACATTACTCGTACCCACCATAAATACGAAGACCTATCCCTCATACATTAACCATCGTCCGCTTGAACACATACCTGAAACACATAGTATTTTCAGTTTTCAGATGTATACCAACAAACAGGTAGAAGCCACCAACACACAAGCACATATAACACTTAAAGGATTAGTAGGCTTTGGTACCCTAAACTGGAAACAATGTCGAAATCAAAGATATTATAGAGATATTTTAGATGTACCAAATTCGTCGGAATTACATGAACCCATAACACGTTGGCTGCATGGTATGAATAAAAAAATATAGAGATAAATAAGATAAAAGGCCAAACTCTGTAACTATTGTTTCAATGCACTGTAAATCGTGTCTTTTAGCAAATTGTGCCAGGTAAAATACTGGGAGTAATCATATTGAACTATTCTGTGTCTTGTAACTATTTAAGACATTGTTTGTCACCAAAGAGTCATCTAGAAACGAATAACTGGTCAGACACACATAATTGTAAGGAAAAATGCCAAAACCAGCATATAAGATAGGAAAATAGGTTAAATGTGAATAAAGAAAACATTTTCCAGTATATAAGAACCAATGCAAAACTGATTGTGTGGATATTCTTTACAGTGCCCATGGCTAACTCCCATGGCTAAGGAATAAATTAAATTTATGGAGCCCAACTAGCATCGCATGATTACTCGCCAAAAAAAGCACATTCCCCCATCTAGTTTATGCTACAGAAAACAAACAAGCAAAAAACTGAATGAAAAATCAAAATTTCATGTTATAGAAGATTACTCCTGCACTGAGGGTGGGTTAAACAAAAAAAAATCAGCAAAGTTTGATTGGCTGGATGAGGTCAGGGTCCACCTCGTGGTGATTAAAATAAATCTAACTCAACTTTCATGAATATTGACAAACTGGTTAGTGTCTACCAATGTAATGTTTGCAATGAGCCATGTACGAAAATCTAGCGTATCACATGGAGTCAGCAAGTTCGCCAGCTAGTGTAAGAATTCTGAGAGAAGGTAATATATAAGGGGCCAACAAAAAATAGGAGCATGTCCAACTAATACATATTCCAAACTTCCTTGCGATGTACTGTACTAGATTGTATCGCTTGTTTACATCGACGTAAAATAGGAGCATGACATGCTATATCCTTCTGTTCAGTGTGTAT
This sequence comes from Triticum dicoccoides, assembly GCF_002162155.2. NCBI lineage: Eukaryota > Viridiplantae > Streptophyta > Magnoliopsida > Poales > Poaceae > Triticum > Triticum dicoccoides. Next base: position 108,460,068 of record NC_041385.1, on the reverse strand, counting down.
CAACAGATCAAAACTATAAATACATAGGTGCTTAACCATTCATCATTTGCCTTAAGTTCAGTCTAAAAATCCGAGAAGGAAACCTGAGAAGTATACTGCAGGTGTATGCATTGCTTTCACAGAAGGTTAGTGCTTCCATGAATTGGAAAAGGAAAAACAGATTCTACATTTTTCATTTCGCTAATTGCTACCATGTATCACTAGTGTTCAGGTCTGCACCTAGAGAGTTCTGAAGCCCCACTAGCAGTGTTCAGGACGAGTCAACGTTTAAAAAAGAGACTTTTCTGTCCTTCATCAAGATCATTGAATCAAAAAATGATGCAGATGAATAATGCAGGAGTATCTTCTTAGATCCAGACAAAGGTGATAGCCGTGTTTCTTGACTTTCTTGTCTGTTTTCGATGAACTGTTCCACTAAACTAATTGTGAATCTGCTCTGTTCAGAAAGATTGAACAGAAGGAAACCAGAAAAGCTAAAGAAAATGTGAAAAATAAGCTGCGCCCTTGAATTGATCCTACATTCGAGCAAAGGTCAAGTCCATCAGCTCCTTTCAGTATGCAAGCTCCCCTCTTTTCTTTCATCTCCTTTCCTGGTCTTCTGGTTTCTTATTTGCCCTGTTCCCAAAAAATCGAGAACCCTAACCCTAAATATTCAGAAATTCATGGAGGAGGAAAGGGAAATGAATACAAGGTGGGAGATCTTACTAGCAACCAGACCGCCGGAGGTGAAGAGGTACGCGGAGAAGCTCACCGCCGCCACCGAGCTCGCACCGTATCTATGCACTACCCTATTTGTCTCCTAGTCACTACCACATAAAGATAGAAAGTGGGGAGTAATCCACGCATGAAACAGGGGAGTAGCCCTCGCCTCCAGGTCGTCCCTCCGGCACCATTGTCGTCGCCGTATCTGTCGCGGCCTCCGCAACCGTTAATGGTGAGGGACCGGGGAGAGGAACGGTGACGAGCCCACCCGCCGCTCGCAGTTGATTAGAAAAGTTTTTTTTGCAGGGCATAGAGAAAATAACGGTACGGGGGTGGGATACCTCCTACCAGCCAACCTCTCCCACCAACGTAAATTTACCGCAGTGGAACAAAAGTGTATATCGGTCGAGATTTGCTTAACCAGACCAAGGCCCGATTTGGACTGGGGTGAAGAATTTCTTATTCTTCACCCTGGGTTACTAATAGAGTTTCTATATATATACAGACGGTCTATTCTGCTAATATTAGCAGAATAACTATTCTGCACACCACTTCTGCACTCCACGCTGAATGCAAGTGCACGTCATTCTTTGAACCAAGTGTGCTGCAATACTCACAAGAGTGAACTTCTCGTCGAAAAAAACTACACGCGTTATTTTTTCGGTACTGTTTTTGCTCTAATTTTTTAACCGTTTATCGGAATGAGGCGTGTAATATACCTTGAAAAGCTATGGATTAGGCACAACTTCGACATGTTGAACACTTTTCGAGATTCTATACGGTTTAAGAGCAGTTTTGAAAATGGTGCGGCCCATGATGAGTGGCAGCGAGCGGTTTTTCACGATTTTTCCAAACTGCTCATCGGAATGAAGCAAACAATACGCCATTGGATAGATATCGTCGAGGCGCATCTTTTTCATATATAAATGTTTCTCTAATTCCTTATGGTTTAAGAGCAGTTTCAAATTTACTAAATCGCGAAATTCTGTTTTTCAAATTTTTTCAAATTTTTGGTACTGTTTTCGCTCCAATTTTTAAACCGTTTGTGGAAACGAGGTGTGCGATACACCGTTGGAAAGCTACGAACAAGACGCGACCTTCATATGTTGAAATATTTTTGAAATTCCTTACGGTTTTAAGTTAATTTTGAAAATCTTGCGCCGGACGACGAGTGGCAGCGGCCGTTTTTGGCGAATTTTTTGCAAACTGCTGGTCGGAATGATTCAAACGATACACCGTTGGAAAGATATCGACGATACGCAACTCTTTCATGTAGAACACTCTCTCTAATTCTTTATGGTTTAAGAGGAATTTCGAATTTACCGAAATGCGAACACTCTGTTTTTCGCGACACCCAAATCGACGTGGGTACTTCAGCCAACTGAAAACCGCACTGCAACGGACGAAAAACCGCACTGCATCACACGGGTAAGAGAACTTCATGGTTTCTTTTATTCAAACATGATTTTTTAAAGAACGAGAAAGTAGAGTGCACTTCACATCGGGTGTAATGAACCACAACACTACCAAAAAGTGAACCACATTACTTTTTTTGCTTTCGTAACAATTTTTTTGCACTTACGGGATGAACAACATCATACGGCCGACCACACTGCTTCTGAATGAAAACCGCACTGCATCGGATGGGCAAGCGAGCTGCATAATTTCTTTTGTCGGACGAGTTTTTGTTGTTTTTTAATTTTTTTATGAACAAGAGTAGACCGCACTGCATCGGGTGTAAATGAACCACAACACTATCAAGAAGTGAACCGCATTACTTTTTTCGATTCCGTAACAATTTTTCTTGCACTTACAAGATGAACAGCATCAGACGACCAACTGCACTGCTTCAGTTAGAAAACCGCACGACATCAAATGGTCAAGTAAACCGCATTAGACTTGTTGGGAAGTTATTCTTTTTCTTTTTTCCATCATGTGTTCTGCACTGCGAAGACGAGAGCAGTTATCTGCATACGTTTCGCACTGCATGAACAAGACTAGTGCACTACACGAACAATACTAGTGCACTATAGGGGGCGGCACATGTGCACTGCACGTACAATGCAAAAATGCTGAAAACACACATTGGAGGGCAAAAAACTTCAACATAAGGGGATGCATCCCACACATCTAGGGGACATCTGAGCTGAAATTTATACTGGTGGTGCCACGAGGAACTGAAATTTTACGTAGGCACTTCTCAATTACAAAGTATAAACTGCCATCGACAGTGCAATGAACGTCTCCAGCATGACATGCAAACTGCACAACACACAAAAAAACAGCATTTTTCTACTAAAAATAGCAGTAGAAAAGAAGAGAGCTCGCCCGTGCTGCTGCAACCGGTAGCGGCTCGCCGGCGAACTGCATGTGCACACCCCAGCCATACAAAATAATCCTTTTTTTAATACAATAGCCCTCAAAATGAAAAGCATAAAAGCAATCGGGTCCATGGACTTGTGCACAGCAGAGAGAACAGAGCAAGAGCCATCATCGGCGGCTGCACATCAACCGAATTTTTTGCATTGCACATAGAGAAGAAGAGAGCTGCACAAATGCCAGGACAGAGCTGCAGGAAGTGTTCGGGGCCACCAAAGTATTTCTAAGTGAGCTGCAGCCTGGATCCTAGCAAAAAACACGCCTCAAAATGAACTGCACGATTTGCAATCGGGCCCCTAACAGAGCTGCATAGAGTTCACCTCAGGGAGGGGATCAGGGGGTCGTCGGAGGGAGGGAGAGAAGTCGTGGCCGCAGATGCAGTACCATAGATGGTGGCCGTAGGTGATGGGGATGGGATCCGATTGCGGGGGGGGGGGCACGAGGCTGCATCCGCCGCCGGCAGCAACCACTCGAGGCGCCATACCCATCGGCTGTGTCCTGCGAGCGCCAGAGAAAGGTGGAGGAGGGTGCGGGACAAGGAGCCGTCGGAGCCCCTCGCTGGGGAAGAGGCGAGCTCCAGGCCCTGGTCGCACTGGCCTCGGTGTCCCCACGGACGGGCACAACCACAGTGGTGGCGCTTCTCCACTACGGTGGCGGAGGTTGCGTGACTAGCGGTGGGGAGGCACGGCGAACTGCACGACGGAAGCCAGCGAACCTCCCTTGCTGCTTAACCACACGGCTAAGTCAGTAGGTCGATCCCGGTGGACGCCGGTGAGAGTCGGAGCGCGACGAAAGTGGCCACGGAACCGTGAGAAGCAGGACGGCAGCAGCGATTCGACGCCGTGGATGTTGCCGGCGCGGCCATTGTGGCAGTAGCGCGAGCGGCCTGGGCTGGATTTAGGCAGCAGCTAGCGACCAGAGAGAGCCACAGATCCGAGCCTTGGTGGTTGTAGGCGGCCATCTCCGTCGGTGTCAGAAGGATCTGGTGCTGTCGGATTTCGGATTCCGGTAGACCCTCTCGATTCGAACACTGGGGTGCGCACGGAGATTTCGCCCTCTGCCTACCTGCACCTCACCGCCTCGCTATGATCTAAGCAATCAAAGGAACAACACAAGAGACACAGGGTTTATACTGGTTCAGGCCACCATTGTGGTGTAATACCCTACTCCAGTGTGTGGTGTGGTGGATTGCCTCTTGGGCTGATGATGAACAATACAAGGAAGAACAGCCTCGCGAGGGTCTGTTGTTGGCTGGTGCGATGAACTACTAGGGGGAGCTCAGTCGCTTTCTCTACTGGTTTCCTGGTGAGGATCCGACTCCCCTACCTTGTGGGTGGCTAGCCCTATTTATAGGCAGAGGCCCTGGGCCTCTTCCCAAATATTGAGCGGGAAGCGCGCCAACAATTGGCCATTTTGAAGGGGAACATCTAGTACACTTATTCCAACTAAAGTTGGTCCTCGCCTGCCAAAGGCTCTGGTGGTGACGCCGGCTTGGGCTCCACGATGACCTCCATCCTGCCGTTCTGCTAGTCTTGGTCTTGTTGCACTGAAATGGATGCCTTTGCTTGATGCTCTCGCCTGCGCTTGCTCCCTTTGCACCAAAGAGGAAAGGGAGGACACTGCGCGGCCTGGCGCCCACCTGGCGCCCTTGATCGTCATGGCTTGCGTCATGGGCACCTCGTGAGGTACCCCGCCTTGACCTCTCCGCCTCCTTGCGAGCCAGCCTGACGAGGCCGCTCCTGAGGAAGACTCCTGTCGTACATCCCGCGAGGCTTGGCCCCTCGCGAGGGTCTTGAGCTCGTGCTGATGAAGATGGGCCATGCTGGGCCGCCCCTTGAGCCACGCCGCAGGTCGCAGACAGGCAAGTCTGGGGACCCTGTTCCCAAAATGCCGACAGTTGCCCCCGGGCCCAAGGCGCGCCCGAACTTGGCTGAGTAGAGAGGCAAAGGGGCAAGTGTGAAGCGCCGCATGCCCTAACAACCCGCGGCCTCGGGTGCCGCGTGGCGGTTGATGGGACGTGGGCGGCTCCGCTCCCCCACGACGCCTCGGAAAATGCACGAACTGACAAGTCCCTGCATGCAAAAACGGGTCATGATTACCTGCGATCATGGAAGCCGACGGTTGGCCTCCTCCGGCTATAAGTACGGAACGGCGCGAGCCATTCCAGTTCATCTTCCTCTGCTACTCCTCCTCTTCTTCATCTTCACCATTGCTCTGCCTTGCCGCAATGGCTCCGATACGCCGGTTCTCTGCAGAAGAGAAAGGAAAGGCACCCCGAGAGGGTCCTGACCCGCTTCCGCCGAAGAAGCGGTTGGTCCTCTGTTGCCGAGATGAGGGCGCGCGGCAGGAGGTGTCGAGGCCTTGGTGCGAGTGGCCGCCGCCAGGGTTTCCGCTGCCCTTGTACGCCCACCTTGAGGGCCCTGCAGGAGCTGACGTCGAGCGCTATGGATGCCGCCGCCGTCGGCGCCGGCGGGTCACGGCGGTGCGCGTTGTCCCTCCTGGAGTTCACGCCGAGGGATCCTCCCGAGAGTTTGTGCTCCACGCCGCCATGCCTCCTCGATTTTGGATTCGCCTTCCTCCCTCCTTCGCCTTCGAGATTCCGCCGAGGGGGACTTTCAGGCTCTGGCTGCAGCACGCCGATTGCCAGACTCTCACGACCGATGCGGATGTCGAGGTTGTCGCTCCTGGTAAGGTCTTCATGACCCATTGCTGGGGTGAGATCGCCCAGATTTGCAGGACGAGGGGCGCCCTCGTGATCCACCTGGAGTTCGATGGCGCTTCCATGATGCTCTTCAAGGTCTTCGACGAAGATGGGTGTCGGCTGGAGTGCTGTCCCAGAGGCTGCGGCAGAAGCTCCGGAGCGGCAGGGAACAGGCCCGCCGTCACCCGTTCTTCCAGCAGCTCCTCAAGCGGCGGGGGTGCCGGAGGATCCAGCGACTCCGCCGAGCTCTTCACGACTCCGGAGACGAGCGATGATAGCTACAAGCCCCCGAGCCTACGACGCTCTCGGAGCAGGACGGGCTCGTTAGGCCGCCGTCTTCTCTGATCTGGATGAGGTTGGCGCCGGTGCTTGACGGCCCACTATTGATGATGGCGTCTGCCGTGATGGTTCCTGTATTTAGGATCCCTTAGGATACGCGTCTTTTGTCCCTGCGAGGAGCCAAGAACACACCCTATGGGGGCTTGTAAGGTGTCTGTAGCTCCTTTTATCAATATGATCCTTATCATGAAGCAGTGCGAGATGCTTATTCCGCCTTAGCTTAGTTTCTTTCTTTCGATCCTCATGAAGGCTTGGTGCTCTGCGCCGACAGGTCCCGGTCCCAAGGCGGCTTCAGCCATCGCTGGTATGCTAGATCGCGATGCCGTGGTCAAGGCCAGGAGGTGAGCGGCCCGGGGTCCAGTAAGAGCCCCTGAGTCGCGATGCTCAGGAGGTACCCTTTAGCGCTCAAGCAGCCATCGTTCGGTGAGAAAGGAATGCGACGTTGCTAACACGGAATTGCATTGGATGCAGTGATGGTGCTGCGATAGCTAGTGTTTCCGGAGGGTGACTTATGTCGAGAGTCAGGAAACGCTTCCTGGTGCGGCGCTAGGTCCGTGCATTGGCCGGCGAGGGGTTGCCTGGCGAGGTCCCCGCGCGCCTCTTCCCTCTTGCCTCTGCTCCCCTTTCTGGTCCGTGCTCTTGAAGATGTCACCCTCGGCCTTCGCCCTACGGCTGAGGCCGAGGCACGTGTCCTGTCTTCTTCAGTGCTGACGCGGGTCCTTACCCATGTCTACCTTCTCGATCCCAACATCGACCTCGACAACCTGCTGGAGCCAGTGAGCGGCGAGCTTGCCGCTGCCGCTGCTGAGGCTGTGAAGGGTCGTGCGGAGGCCCTGCTGTCGAAGTTCCGGGCCTTCAGCACCGAGCCGAAGCGAGGCGCTGCCGGTCCTGCGGCTCCACGAGGCGAACCCGCTCCGCGCAGCTCCGCCGTCAACAAATGACTCCGTTATGGCTCCTGTCCTGCTTTCAGCTTCTGCAACATGCATCATGCCTCGGGGAGGCGTTTAAACTTGTGTTTGGTGTCGTGATAAAAATTATGGACTGTAATATTTGCTTTTGAATTCCTTGAAATTTGCGCTCTTCCTACTTGCTTATGTTCTACGCCGGCAGAGCCCGGCCCCGCGCATACCTCAGCCGCCGTTAGCCCCGACCGGAAACCAGGACGGGACCAAGGAGTGAGGGGCTATGTGACAAGTTAGGCTCCTGAGTCGCGATGCTCAGGAGTCCCCCTTGGCGCACAAACAACAAGTAGGGAGGTGATATGTGTGGGTGAATCTATCATTCTACGTCTGCAGTGCCCGGCCCCGCGCATACCTCAACCGCTGTTAGCCTTTCGGAACTATGGAGTGAGGGGCTACGTGACCAGTTAGGCTCCTGAGTCGCGATGCTCAGGAGTCCCCCTTGACGCTCAAATGTCCTTCATACCTTGGCTCCGCTCAGGGAGAGACGCGCGAGAACAAGGCCCGAGGGGCCTGGCTGGGTGGCATACGTCTGTGCGTGACCGAGGCGCAGCCCCCATGCTCAGCCCCCTCGTGCGGCACTCCCGAGGGGAGGCGTTGCGATGAGACCAGACACTGAGCTCTGGGCTCCCTGAGGTTGATGCGGCCAGGGGCCACCCTCAGTTGTTTATCACCAGCGCGGAGCATAGCGCTTCTGTATGTGTACGGGCATAGCCGCTCCTCGGCAGTGTCGTCAGCCAGCGCA
>NC_041385.1:108446821-108451686 GCF_002162155.2 Triticum dicoccoides | reverse complement strand
TAGATGTCGATGCTCTACGTCCTCGGGTCCCGGCCCTCGAGCGAGTCTCAGCCGTCACTGGTTTTCTAGGGCGTGATGCCGTGGACAAAGCCAGAGGGTGAGGGCTGGAGAGCCAGTAGGAGCCCTGAGTCGCGATGCTCAGGTCCCCCCCCTTTAACGCGCAAGCTTGGTTAGATGTCGATGCTCTACGTCCTTGGGTCCCGGCCCTCGAGCGAGTCTCAGCCATTGCTGGTTTGCCAGGGCGTGATGCCGTGGACAAAGCCAGCAGGTGAGGGCTAGAGAGCATGTAGGAGCCCTAAGTCGCAATGCTCAGGTACCCCCCCTTTAACACGCAAGCGGCTGGCATGAAGGAAGAAGAGGTGCCACGGACAGGCATCAAATAACAAGCATGATGGGTCGAATGCATGGCCCAAAAATAAACGCTAGAGGGGTACACGCCACTGGGTCTGACCTGAGCGACTTGGGGATGATGCAGCCTGAGGGGCGCCCCCAACAAGGTAAGATAAAAACATGAACAAAAGGGATACACGCCGTAGGCACGGACCCACGCGGCCTGGGAATGCAGCCCTGAGGGCGCTCCCAGCTGGAAATGAAACTTGAAAGACGTCACCTGATAGTGTTGGCGACGAAGGGGTGTTGAAGTAGCAGACATAGCGGGCTGCGGGAGCCGATCTTCACGAGCCCCCAGGCCCAGGAGCCTCGGGAGGCTCCGGAGGCGCTGGTGGCTCCTCGCGAACCATCTTCATCTCCGCCAGGACTGCGGAACGCCTGGCCTCCTGAGCCTCCAGGATGCTCCTCATGAGGCGCTGGCACACCACAGCCGCGTTCAGCAAGCCGTAGGGCATACGGACGTAGCTGTGGGGTGGGCCTTCGCAGCGCCCCACGCGTGAGGGCCAAAAGTGCTCCTGAGAGGCGACTCGGTTGATCCCTGGGATGTCGATGCAGATGCGCAGCCCGCCATCCTCTCCTGGATGGGGAGCTGCGGCGGCTAAGCGGCGGCTACCACTCATGACTCATGACTCCTGCAACTCCTGCGTGATCTGACTGACGAACTCCTGAGGGTTTGGCCCTCCTTGCTTTGCTCCTTCCTGAGGGAAACGTGTTTTGAAACACGCCTTCAAGTGGTGCCCAAGCGCCTCCCTCGTGACCTAAGCAAAGTCGGTGGCCCTCCAGGGGGGAGTCCCCGAGCCTTACTTGAGGAGGGCGCTGGGCGCGCCTCCCTATGCGACAGAAGGAGGTGCCCCCTGAGCAGGCGCAGACCCTGAGGGGCTTGCCTCCTGAGGGGTCAGGCCTGGCGATGTCCTCTTCTTCTTGGGGGCAGTCTCAGGGAGCCTCCCGCTCCCGCGATCTGGGTCTTCAAGTGACGCGGCCTGAAAAGCTCGTTCTAGGGAGCACACAACGTCTCTTTCTTCACAAGGCACCGTGATGACTCCGCCACTTCCTGGCATCTTGAGGACGTTGTAGCCGTGATGAGTCACGACCATGAACTTGGCGAGAGCTGGGTACCCGAGGATGGCGTTGTATGGCAGGCGAATGTGGGCGACGTCGAAGTCGATGAGCTCGGTGCGGTAGTTGTTGCGTGCCCCGAAGGTGACAGGGAGGCGGACCTGCCCAATTGGAACTGTGGAGCCGTCGGTGACTCTGGAGAAAGGCTTGGTTGGCTGAAGCCGATCATAAGGCACTTGGAGGTTGTTGAATGTCTCTACGGACAGGAAGTTGAGCCCTGTCCCGCCATCGATGGGGGTCCTGGTGACTTGCACGTTGCTGATGACTAGGGAGCAAAGCATTGGGAGGACTCCGGTTGTGGCCGCGCACTTGAGCTGATCCGCTGAGCTGAACGTGATGGCGCACGCCGACCACCTGAGGGGGCGCGTGGCTTCAAGCTTGGGGAGGACTGCATTCACTTCGCGGGCGAACTGCTTGAAGATGCGTTGAGAGGTTGGGGCTTGAGCTCCGCCCAGGATGCAGGCGATCGCGCGCGGCTCCTGGAAGCCCCCAGCCCCCTCGTCCTGATGATGGTCCTCGTTTCTCCTTGGCTGCGGAGGTAGTGGACGGAGGCCTGCGTTTCCTTGCGGACGATCCTCGCGAGGATGATCCCTCCTGTCTCCCTTGCGAGGCTGATCCTGCCAGCGATCCTCGCGAGGTCGGTCGCGCCACCGTTCGCGAGGGCCGCGGTCTTCCCAGCGTCCTGCGTTCCTTCCTCCTCCTCGGCCATAGCCACAATCGTTGTGGTCGGGGCGTCGGTCGGCCCTTCCTTCTCGCACGGCTCGGAGCTCTTGGCATTCGTTTGTGTTGTTGGTGTGGAGGTTGTGGTACACATAGTACCAGCTGCCCTTGAAAGACTCGGGCTGATCTCTACCCTGCTTGGTGTCTGGTTCTGCCGCGAGCACAACAGCCCCCTTGCGCTTCACGTCCTTGGCCTTGGATTTCTTCTCTTCTGGGTCTGCGGCTGGCAGCTCGAGGAGGGAAAGGCGCCCTTCCTCAGCCCTGGCGCACTTGGTTGCCATGTTGAACAGCTCCAAGGAAGTGCACAGACCCTCATGCATCGGCAGCTCCTCCTTCATCTTGACGTCACGTACGCCATCGGAAAAGGCTGAGATGATGGCCTCCTCGGTCAGCTTGGTAATCTTGAGACGTGCGTTGTTGAAGCGCTGGATGTACTTCTGCAGGGTCTCCCCTGGTTGCTGCTTGATGCGGCGCATGTCGCTCACGGCAGGTGGGCGGTCGCGAGTACCTTGGAAGTTGGCGATGAAACGGGTGCGCATCTCGTCCCAGGAGGAGATCGTGCCTGGAGCCAGGTTCGGGAGCCAGGTGCGGGCCCCGTCCTTGAGCGCCATGGGAAACCAGTTCACCATGACCTTCTCATCCCTGTTGGCGGCTTTGATGCCCAGCTCGTAGAGCTGGAGGAACTCCGCAGGGTCGGTCATGCCGTCGTAGCGAGGAGGCAGGTCTGGCTTGAACTTGCAGGGCCACGCGACGCTGCGCAGCTCGGTGGTGAAGGCGCGGCAGCCTGCTGTGGCCACGGGAGGCCTCTGGTGACGAGAAGCTTGGTCCTGCGGGCCCCCATGCACTGCAGCTGGGAGCAGCGCGGTGTCTTGGCGCGCTGGAACACGAGCGTGGTCGTGACGAACCGGAGCAGGGAGCACTCGGGCAGCTTCTTGGGGGCGAGGAACCTCTTGGCAGCTCTGCTCTTGCTGCGCTGGCGCCGGACGGAGCGGGTTCCGCCCAGGGGCCACGCGCCTTGGGGCCAGGGCGCCTTCTTGAGGGGGACGCGGCTGAGGCGCCCCCGGAGCTTCATTGCCCGCGCAGCGCGGGGCGCGGTGCAGCGAGAAGGACGGCGCGGTGGAGCCCCCTGCGACGTGGACGAGCTCGGCGACGCGGTCGAGCCACTCTTCGTAGACGTCGTCGACTGGGCGGTAGCTCAGGAGCTTGTTTGCCGCGATGAGCGCAGCTCGAGCCTCCATGGCCGCGTGGGGAGCGCGGGACAAAGAACTAGTCGGGGCAAGCGAGGGAGTAGCAGTACGGCTGTCTCGCCTCATGAACGGATGCTGGGACGATGCTTGCAGCTTGTTTCCCGCCGGGCCGGTGGCGGCGTTGACGGTAGGCGATGGGGAACGGCGGGGGTGGCCGCCGACAGGGGCCGTCTGGGTGACGCGGGAAGCGAGAGCGGCTCGGCGCTCGGCGCGGGCTCGATGAGCGTCTGACATGAACGCGATGGTCGGTGAAGAACAGGGCGACGGAAGACGAATTCCGGCGCACCCCCTACCTGGCGCGCCAAATGTCGGATTTTGGGTTCCGGCAGACCCTCTAGATTCGAACACTGGGGTGCGCGGAGATTTCGCCCTCTGCCTACTTGCACCTCACCGCCTCGCTATGATCTAAGCAATCAAAGGAACAACACAAGAGACACAGGGTTTATACTGGTTCAGGCCACCATTGTGGTGTAATACCCTACTCCAGTGTGTGGTGTGGTGGATTGCCTCTTGGGCTGATGATGAACAATACAAGGAAGAACAGCCTCACGAGGGTCTGTTCTTGGCTGGTGCGATGAACTACTAGGGGGAGCTCTCTACTGGTTTCCTGGTGAGGATCCGACTCCCCTACCTTGTGGGTGGCTAGCCCTATTTATAGGCAGAGGCCCTGGGCCTCTTCCCAAATATTGAGCGGGAAGGGCGCCAACAATTGGCCATTTTGAAGGGGAACATCTAGTACACTTATCGTGACTAAAGTTGGTCCTCGCCTGCCAAAGGCTCTGGTGGTGACGCTGGCTTGGGCTCCACGATGACCTCCATCCTGCCGTTCTGCTGGTCTTGGTCTTGTTGCACTGAAATGGATCCCTTTGCTTGATGCTCTCGCCTGTGCTTGCTCCCTTTGCACCAAAGAGGAAAGGGAGGACACTGCGCGGCCTGGCGCCCGCCTGACGCCCTTGGTCGTCATGGCTTGCGTCATGGGCACCTCGTGAGGTACCCCGCCTTGATCTCTCCGCCTCCTCACGAGCCAGCCTGACGAGGGCGCTCCTGAGGAAGACTCCCATCGTCCGCCCTGCGAGGCTTGGCCCCTCGCGAGGGTCTTGAGCTCATGCTGATGAAGATGGGCCATGCTGGGCCGCCCCTTGAGCCACGCCGCAGGCCGCAGGCAGGCAAGTCTGGGGACCCCCGTTCCTAGAACGCCGAGAGGTGCTAATAGGCCCGCCAGATGAGGAGGAAGGCGAGGGGGGCTAGGAGGGAGGTAGGGGCTCGTGTGGAGGAGGCGAGGCCGGATCCAGGCGGTCGCGGCTCCGTGTCTTGGCCGCTGGAGGTAGTTAGTTGGACGGCGAGCCATGGCCCTGTGCGGTGCTGGTAGCTGGTGGTGCGGGGGGGAGGTGG
>NC_041385.1:108445718-108446302 GCF_002162155.2 Triticum dicoccoides | reverse complement strand
GAAGGTGTCCCAGGGGCGCGAGGACCAGCATGGCTCGTCGGCGGGGGGAGGAAGGCTGCGGCAGGGATGTGGAAGTTCGGCATGGGAAGGGCAGGACGAGTGGAAGGTGGAGGGAGGTGGGACGGGTCGTGGGTGGGCAGCGGGCGGTGGGGGTGTTCGGGGTGGTTGGGTGGTCACAGGAGGAAGAAGGTGGGAGGTGGGGGTTGCGTGGGTGGGGTTTGACCGGGTGAGTGCGCAGTTTCTTTAGTTTGGTTCGGTAGGTTTTAGCAGAATAAGGTGGAGATGTGCAGAATAAGACTCTTAAGGGTGTTATCACAATAGACCCGCCCTAACGGCCTAAAAAACAAAAACGTACCCATACTCTCCTCTCGACACACCCTCCGCCTCTTCCTCCGTGCGCGCCAGCCGCCTTCCTCCCCACCGCGCCGGCCGCGTCCCTCCCCACCGCGCCGGCCGCCTTCCTTCCCATCGCGCCGACCGCGTCACTCTCCACCACGCCGGCCTCGTCCCTCCCCACCGCACCGGCCGCCTTCCTCCCCATCGCGCCGGCCGCATCCCTCCCCAACAGGCCGCGTCCCTCCCCA
>NC_041385.1:108439565-108445258 GCF_002162155.2 Triticum dicoccoides | reverse complement strand
ACCGTGACCGCTGCGCCCCTCCCCACTGCGCCGGCCGCATTCCTCCCCACCGCGCCAGCCGCGTCCTTTCCCACCACGCCCGCAGCCTTCCTCCCCTACCCGCCTGCTTCCTCTTCCTCCCTCTACCAGCGCCGCCGTCCTCCCTCCACCCTAGCGCCACCCGCCTCCCTTCACCGGCCGCCCTGCCTTCCTCCACCGACTACTGGCCACCGGAGGTGCGGATACTGCCTCAACCACCTGCTCCCACCCCCCGCCATGACCCATCACCGTTGGGTGGCTGGATCCCGTCCGTGGAGCGCCGGATCTCGTCGGCCCTGGAGCCGCGCGAACACGCAACTCCCATCTTGGCCCCGGCCACCATCCCCCTACCCCCGAGCTCCACTCCAGAATCCCTTCTTTTACCCCTCAAGCTCCAGTGCCGGGATCCCACTGTTGGTAAGCTCCACGGCCATCTCCTGCGTTGGGTTGTATGTGTGTTGCGTGTTGATGGTAACTGAACTGAAGGATCTTCAAAATATGACGCACAAGAGAGGTTCACCATGTACATCAGCTCAAAAATGTTAGATTATCCTTCAGTCCAAAATGTATGAACCACAAAGGGAGCTCGTGTTGCTATTTCTTTTTGCTGATGCTCATTCAAATCTCATGCTACTTATGTGCTAAATTTGATGCTCTATAGTTGCTTGTCAAAATGCCCCTACGAGAACGAAAATATTTGGATAAAATTTGTAAGTGCAAGTTTTATGTGATAAAATTTGAAGAAACTTTACTGAAATATCGTCAGTGCAAGTTTCAAAAGTCTGTAAGTTTAGATATATCACCTAAATAAGAGATGATTTGCAGCAAGTTTCTTCAAATTTCTGTAAAGTTTAGATATATCACCTAAAGTATCGTCAGTGCAAGTTTGAAAATTCTGTAAGTTTAGATATATCGTAAAGAAAATTTGATGAGTCACCATCTGCTTTATATTCATGTTCTCTGCAACACAGGTAGCAGTGGGACTGACTGGGAGTGATCCTGAACCATTTTATTAAACGCCATAGTTTCCAACAATGGTAATGCTACTAGAAAGTGTTAGAGGCCATGAAGCCTCTTGGCTTCTCCAATAAGCAGGTTTGGCTAGTCCTGAAGCGCCTCCTCAAGTTCTGAGTACGCGATGCATCGATGGACGCATCCTAGGCAGCCAAGCACGATGTGTTTTGTCCTGCACCCAGAAGCTTTGGAGGTGATGTGTTGCCCTTAGTACTTTCTTAACGATCCCTGAACCATTTGATTAAACGCCATGGTTTCCAACAATGGTAATGCTACTAGAAAGTGTTAGAGGCCATGAAGCCTCTTGGCTTCTCCAATAAGTAGGTTTGGCTAGTCCTGAAGCGCCTCGTCAAGTCCTGAGTACGCGATGCGTCGATGGACGCATCCTAGGCAGCCAAGCACGACGTGTTTTGTCCTGCACCCAGAAGCTTTGGAGGCGATGTGTTGCCCTTAGTACTTTCTTAACAAATCCAGCAGTGTTGGTTCATATAGAACTTGAAATTACTTATCTGCCACGGGGATGTACTACCCTCAGTCCTCTCTCAACAAATCTAGCAGTGCAGGTTCTCTGGTGCACCAAGTATTGCCGGTGGCGATGCCTTCTTATATATTTCTGCTTTCATGTATTAAACCTTACAGTCTGGTACTATTTCATGATATTGCGAACTAAAAGAAAGGTTCAACTATTTGTTATTTTAGCTGAGTTTAATTTCTTATTCTAGTTTAGTTCAAATTCGTATTCTACTTCATTTTCATTTCTAAAATTTTGTTTACTTCAATTTAGTTCGACAAAAATAGGAGCTCGATTATTTCATCAGTGTATATCCACTAGCAAATATACATGTTGATACTCACAGAATTTCTGCGAAAATCCTGGAGATGAACTCGCTCACCAGAGATTTGATGTTTTAGTATTGCTACATAAAAATCTAAAATTTTCACTCTCTACTAGTAGTTTGTCAGTTTGAATGCAGTAGCTTGAATTCCTGCTAATGTTGGCTGTAGCTTGAATTCCACCAGGGGTGCTGGCAGCCGTCCATGTGGACCATTGACGCTAGTAAAAGTATAATCATGGGTTATGGCCACCATCTTCACCAAACACTGCACATCCGTCCAAGTTGAGCACACACACAGGGAGAACACACCAGCCCCTTTGCTTTGCACATTGCTTGGTTCTGCATGACTGCTGATGAATGCAGCAAGCGTTTATATTAGTTTGATCTTGTGAAAGACTCAATTTTGTCTCGGTTTTCGTGGATGCTAGCCGGCAATACGTCCAACATTCTTGTGGCGATAGCGGCCATCACTAAGGGCATTTGCATCCATACTCGAGCTACATGCTCGACGGTTGCACACTGCCGCTATGGGCATGCACAAAGATATTAAGTAGATGTTTGTTAGTTCAGTTTTTTATTGATTTACCTTGTTTAAGTAGTAGTGCAACAATAAAAGGGGTAGTTGTTCTGAAGTTTTAGTTGCTATATGAGGAACCCAGAGGCCATTTATTTTAGTTTTCAGTTCAGCTTGTCTGTTCTTTTTGGTCCGGATGCTTTATTGCACATAATCTTGAGGAAATCCACAAAAATCATATGTCTCATGTGAATCTTGTTCAGTTCATCAGTTTGTCGTAAAAATATATCATCTACAAGAAGAATTGCAATCTGGTAATGCGAAGTATGTTGTAGTCTATACTAGTAGAGTGCATTTTTGTAGTGCTGGTATTCGTGGTCACTCTATTGTGTTAGAAACAATGGATATATATTTATATTTTGTAGTGTAAGTACTTGAGAACAAAAGGTTTAATTTTCAAACTTTAAAACAGTTCATCGCAAGCTTTTGGTGTAGCAGACACGCGCCAATGTGTGTGTGCACTTGATGCAACTCTATTGCAGTATATGAAATTCATGCGATTTTCATGCATCAACAATCTGATAGAGAGCACCATTCTTTTTTGAATTTTGTATTTAAGAAATACCGCCCTTTTTATATTTTGAACACTAGCTAGTGCTTTCTTTTCTTGTTATAGTCAAAAAGTTCACATCAGTTCAAACATTTTTCAATGATCAGTAAAAGTTCAAATAGACCATAGGCTTTCACCTCATTTGAAAAAGCCTAAAAGCTCAATGATAGAAAAAAAATCAGTTCAAAAAAAATATATATTGGAGGTTTGTCGGAATGACACAAAAACATCAGTTCAATTTTTTTGTACCATCGCTTTTATTGCTAAATATTTAGTCACTTATTTCTTGATGCCATCAGGTATTTGCTTAAATACTTTGGTCTTCTGCCGCTGGTACTAGTGTGGATGGGTAGCAAGTTCAACTACCAGTCCACACCAAGTTTAGGTATGTTGCCTGTTTCCCACACGTTCCTAGAAGTAGTTCTAGGATTGGAAAGCTAGCAGCAACACACTCTTGTTTTCACTCTTTAAGTTCAACTCAATTTCTAATTTAAGTTCAGTTCATAGGAGTGCTTGTAATCAATTAGTTTGGTTTTATGTATGTTCCATGAATTTCTAGTACCCTAATAGATTTGGTAGTGACATGAGCTCCCTCTCCACCACTCCAGGATATGCAGCGTTGTCCTAGTCCAGCCCCATGGCATACATTAACTTAGTTGTTATAGCAAAAACAGTACAAAACTCTTTTTATTTTTTATTTTTGAACTTATGATATTACTCTACATTAACTTGGTTGTCCTTTTCACAAGAACTTGTACATTGCCTTGTCATGTTGTGCGTCTACTACTCAAAACTCCGCATTAGTTCAACGAAAAATGTCTACATCAGTTCTGAGGAAGAAAAAGACCATAAGTTCAGAGGAAGAAAAAGATCACGGGTGCGTTTTGGTCCACGCAGGCCACCAGAGGAATAAAAAATGTTTCTTCATTCAGTTCAAGTTGCTCTAGGATTTGTCCATGTTCTGGAGGGAAGTAATTAACTTGTGGTTTGCAGTGGGACCTACTGTATAACAAATATGTGTCAGCAAATATGTGTTGAACATTGTTGATTGGAGGGATGTGTACTGATGTACCTTTCCTGCTGGATCCTTCTCTTATAGAATAAACATTTGCTATTTTTACAGGAATAATTATTTGGTATATGTGATGTGATCTGCAAACTATGTATCCAGATTTGGTTCTTTTATTTTTCTAAAATAGTACAAAACATTGAATAATCCATTATATGTAGATTCATTTGAAACCTTGATTTGATTTTTAAAAACACAGAATTGTTTAATATGTACTTGTACATATGCTTATCAGGTTTGTGCGTGTGCTATACAAAAATATTTGAAGCAATTCGACAGACATTATATTTGCATCGGTTCATACTCAAATATACAACAAGTTTAGAGGAAAACGAAAATAAAGTTCGAAGTTGAGAAACATGGGATGTTTGCTCATATGTATAAAATAAGTTCTTGGAAAAGAAGAACACAATAGTTCGGTCAAAAACAATGATCAGTTTCATAGTGCTCTCTCCTGCCTATTTTGGTTGATGTCCACAAATGGACAAAAATTGTATGGGAAATGTTCTATTATTACTAGCATATAAGTACAGGAAAGAGTTGAACACAACATCCTAGATAACTTTGGAAAAAAAGCTCAAACAAATAAACCATGGAAATTCAAAATAGGAAAAGTACAAGTGGTAAAATGAAAGAAGTCCATAATATCGTTGCAAAAAATGTTGAGTTCAAAAGAAAACACAAAACATTTCTGTTTTATTAAAAATATCAGTCAATTCAACATTATAAACTATGTAAGTTCGGGCATGATGATGTCATTGAGAAGTGACGAGGAAAATCATACCGAAAATACAGAGTAAAGTCTAGTACGTAAAGACACGCTCAGTACAAAACCATACATACATCCATTCAAGTACACTATTTTCCCAGTACCATTCAAAATTGCTCTGTGAGAAATGCATCAGTACAAACACACACATACATCAGTACAAGTACTCTGTTTTTCATGACGGGAAAACAGCATGATGGGTCTCACCATATTCAAAATTGCTCTTGAATGGTTATGAATTTGAGAAACGTTCAACATGACTAAGTTCCACATTTTCGATAGCTATCCAACGGTATATTATTTGCCTCATTTCGACAAATTTTAAAAAAAATCGCGTTCAAAATCAAATTTAACCATATTCGAATTCGTTTTTAAACCGTAAGGAATTAGAAAAAGATATCAATACTAAAAAGTTGTGCATTTTCCGTAGCTTTCCAATGCCGTATCATTGGAATCAATCCGACAAACCATTTGCAAAAAATCGTGAAAATACGTTTCGTCCAGAATTTCACCATTTTTCAAATTACTTTTAAATCATATAGAATTAAAAAAAACAATACATATATGGAAGATGTGGATTTTCACTAGCTTTACTACGCCATCTTATTTGCTCAATTACGACAAACCGTTTGAAAATTGAGTCCAAAATACGATTCATGTTTTCGGTTTTGAAAAAAACGATATTTTCAAAACTGCTCTTAAACGATAATGATTTTGCAAAAACGTTCAATATACTTGAAATATGGTTGTCAAGAGCTTTTCAACGATATATTACACACCCCGTTCGGACAAAAAATTTGCAAAAAGTTTTTGAACTAAAGAAGACGATCTGTTAAACACAACTGAAAGCATCAGTTCAACCG
>NC_041385.1:108420049-108439215 GCF_002162155.2 Triticum dicoccoides | reverse complement strand
CCTAGAGGCAATAATAAAAGGATTATTATTATATTTCCTTGTTCATGATAATTGTCTTTTATTCATGTTATAACTGTATTATCCGGAAATCGTAATACACATGTGAATACATAGACCATAACATGTCCCTAGTGAGCCTCTAGTTGACTAGCTCGTTGGTCAATAGATAGTCATGGTTTCCTAACTATGGACATTAGATGTCATTGACAACGGGATCACATCATTAGGAGAATGATGTGATGGACAAGACCCAATCCTAAGCATAGCACAAGATCGTGTTGTTCGTTTTGCTAGAGCTTTTTCAATGTCAAGTATCTCCTCCTTAGACCATGAGATCGTGTAACTCCCGGATACCGTAGGAGTGCTTTGGGTGTACCAAACATCATAACGTAACTGGGTGACAATAAAGGTGCACTACAGGTATCTCCGAAAGTGTCTGTTGGGTTGACACGGATCGAGACTGGGATTTGTCACTTCGTATGACGGAGAGGTATCACTGGGCTCACTCGGTAGTGCATCATCATAATGAGCCCAAAGTGACCAAGTGTTTGGTCACGGGATCATGCATTACGGTACGAGTAAAGTGACTTGCCGGTAACGAGACTAACGAGGTATTGGGATACCGACGATCGAGTCTCGGGCAAGTAACATACCGTCTGGCAAAGGGAATTGCATACGGGGTTGATTGAATCCTCGACATCGTGGTTCATCCGATGACATCATCGAGGAGCATGTGGGAGCCAACATGGGTATCCAGATCCCGTTGTTGGTTATTGACCAGAGAGCCGTCTCGGTCATGTCTACATATCTCCCGAACCCGTAGGGCCTACACACTTAAGGTTCGGCGACGCTAGGGTTATTAGGACGACTTGTATGTGATTAACGAAAGTTGTTCGGAGTCCCGGATGGGATCCCGGACGTCACGTGGAGTTCCGGAATGGTTCGGAGGTAAATATTTATATATGGGAAGTTGTCATACGGACACTGGAAGGTTTCGGGGGCATATCGGTATTGTACCGGGGCCACCGGAAGGGTTCCGGGGGTCCACCATGAGGGGCCACCCCTCCCGGGGGGCCACATGGGCCGCGTGGGGCAGGAGCCATCCCCTGGAGGGCTGGGCGCGCCCCCCTTGGGCCCATGCGCCTAGGGTTGGGGGGGGAACCCTAGAGGGGGCGCCCCCCTTGCTTGGGGGGCAAGTCCCCCCTCCGTGGCCGCCGCCCCCCCCTCTAGATCCCATCTAGAGGGGCCGGCCCCCCTTGCCCCTTCCCCTATAAATAGAGGGGTGAGGGGAGGGCTGAACACCCAAGCCAAGGCGCAGCCCCTCCCCTCCCCAACACCTCTCCTCCTTCGTTGTGTGCATGGCGAAGCCCTGTCGGAGTACTGCCTCTCCACCATCATCACGCCATCATGCTACTGCTGGAGCCTTCTTCCTCAACCTCTCCTTTCCCCTTGCTGGATCAAGGAGGAGACGTCACCCGTACCGTACGTGTGTTGAACGCGGAGGTGTTGTCCGTTCAGCACTTGGTCATCGGTGATCTGAATCACGGCGAGTACGACTCCATCATCACCGTTCCCTTGAACGCTTCCGTACGCGATCTACAAGTGGTATGTAGATGCAAACTCACTCCCTTGACTCGTTGCTTAGATGAACTCATAGATGGATCTTGGTGAAACCGTAGGAAAATTTTTAATTTTCTGCAACGTTCCCCAATAGTGGCATCATGAGCTAGGTCTATGCGTAGTTCTCTATTGCATGAGTAGAACACAATTTTGTTGTGGGCGTAGATCTTATCAACTTGCTTGCCGCTACTAGTATTATATTGCTTCAGCGGTATTGTGGGATGAAGCGGCCCGAACCAACCTTACATGTACGCTTACGTGAGACCGGTTCCACCGACTGACATGCACTAGTTGCATAAGGTGGCTGGCGGGTGTCTGTCTCTCCCACTTTAGTTGGAGAAGATTCGATGAAAAGGGTCCTTATGAAGGGTAAATAGAAGTTGACAAGATCACGTTGTGGTTATTCGTAGGTAAGAAAACATTCTTGCTAGAACCCAATTGCAGACACGTAAAAGATGCAACAACAATTAGAGGATGTCTAACTTGTTTTTGCAGCAATTGTCATGTGATGTGATATGGCCAGAAGTTGTGATGAATGATGAATGATATATTGTGATGTATGAGATCATGTTCTTGTAATAGGAATCACGACTTGCATGTAGATGAGTATGACAACCGGCAGGAGCCATAGGAGTTGTCTTTATTTTTTGTATGACCTGCGTGTCATTGAAGAACGCCATGTAAATTACTTTACTTTATTGCTAAACGCGTTAGCCATAGAAGTAGAAGTAGTCGTTGGCGTGACAACTTCATGAAGGCACAATGATGGAGATCATGATGATGGAGATCATGGTGTCATGCCGGTGACAAAGATGATCATGGAGCCCCGAAGATGGAGATCGAAGGAGTTGTATGATATTGGCCATATCATGTCACTACTATATAATTGCATGTGATGTTTATTATGTTTTATGCATCTTGTTTACTTAGAACAACGGTAGTAAATAAGATGATACCTTATAATACTTTCAAGAAAGTGTTCCCCCTAACTGTGCACCGTTGCTAAAGTTCGTCGTTTCAAAGCACCACGTGATGATCGGGTGTGATAGATCCTTACGTTCACATACAACGGGTGTAAGACAAATTTACACATGCAGAACACTTAGGGTTAACTTGACGAGCCTAGCATGTACAGACATGGCCTCGGAACACAAGAGACCGAAAGGTCAAAATGAGTCGTATAGAAGATATGATCAACATGGAGATGTTCACCGATGATGACTAGTCCGTCTCACGTGATGATCGGACACGGCCTAGTCGACTCGGATCGTGTAACACTTAGATGACTAGAGGGATGTCTGATTTGAGTGGGAGTTCATTAAATAATTTGATTAGATGAAGTTAATTATCATGAACTTAGTCTAAAACTTTTGCAAAATATGTCTTGTAGATCAAATGGCCAACGCTCATGTCAACATGAACTTCAACGCGTTCCTAGAGAAAACCAAGCTGAAAGATGATGGCAGCAACTATACGGACTGGGTCCGGAACCTGAGGATCATCCTCATAGCTGCCAGGAAACAATATGTCCTAGAAGGACCGCTAGGTGATGCACCCGTCCCAGAGAACCAAGACATTATGAATGCTTGGCAGACTCGCGCTGATGATTACTCCCTCGTTCAGTGCGGCATGCTTTACAGCTTAGAACCGGGGCTCCAAAACCGTTTTGAGCAACACGGAGCATATGAGATGTTCGAGGAGCTGAAACTAGTTTTCCAAGATCATGCCCGGGTCGAGAGATATGAAGTCTCCGACAAGTTCTATAGTTGTAAGATGGAGGAAAATAGTTCTGTCAGTGAGCACATACTCAAAATGTCTGGGTTGCACAACCGCCTGTCCCAGCTGGACATTAACCTCCCGGATGAGGCGGTCATTGACAGAATCCTTCAGTCGCTCCCACCAAGCTACAAGAGCTTTGTGATGAACTACAATATGCAGGGGATGGTAAAGACCATTCCTGAAGTATTTTCAATGCTGAAGTCAGCAGAGGTTGAAATCAAGAAAGAACATCAAGTGTTGATGGTCAATAAGACCACTAAGTTCAAGAAGGGCAAGGGTAAGAAGAACTTCAAGAAGGACGGCAAAGATGTTGCCGCGCCCGGTAAGCCAGTTGCCGGGAAGAAGTCAAAGAATGGACCCAAGCCTGAAACTGAGTGTTTTTATTGCAAGGGGAAGGGTCACTGGAAGCGGAACTGCCCCAAATACTTCGCGGACAAGAAGGCCGGCAACACTAAAGGTATATTTGATATACATGTAATTGATGTGTACCTTACCAGTACTCCTAGTAACTCCTGGGTATTCGATACCAGTGCCGTTGCTCACATATGTAACTCACAGCAGGAGCTGCGAAATAAGCGGAGACTGGCGAAGGACGAGGTGACGATGCGCGTCGGGAATGGTTCCAAGGTCGATGTGATCGCCGTCGGCACGCTACCTCTACATTTACCTACGGGATTAGTTTTAAACCTCAATAATTGTTATTTAGTGCCAAGTTTGAGCATGAACATTGTATCTGGATCTTGTTTAATACGAGATGGCTACTCATTTAAATCCGAGAATAATGGTTGTTCTATTTATATGAGAGATATGTTTTATGGTCATGCCCCAATGGTCAATGGTTTATTCTTACTGAATCTCGAACGTAATATTACACATATTCATAGCGTGAATACCAAAAGATGTAAAGTTGATAACGATAGTCCCACATACTTGTGGCACTGCCGCCTTGGTCACATTGGTGTCAAGCGCATGAAGAAGCTCCATGCTGATGGACTTTTAGAGTCTCTCGATTATGAATCATTTGACACATGCGAACCATGCCTCATGGGGAAAATGACCAAGACCCCGTTCTCCGGAACAATGGAGCGAGCAACCAACTTGTTGGAAATCATACATACCGATGTGTGCGGTCCAATGAGTGTTGAGGCTCGCGGCGGATATCGTTATGTTCTCACTCTCACTGATGACTTGAGTAGATATGGGTATGTCTACTTGATGAAACACAAGTCTGAGACCTTTGAAAAGTTCAAGGAATTTCAGAATGAAGTAGAGAATCAACGTGACCGAAAGATAAAGTTCTTACGATCGGATCGTGGAGGAGAATATTTAAGTCACGAATTTGGTACACAATTAAGAAAATGTGGAATCGTTTCACAACTCACGCCGCCTGGAACACCTCAGCGTAACGGTGTGTCCGAACGTCGTAATCGCACTCTATTGGATATGGTGCGATCTATGATGTCTCTTACCGATTTACCGCTATCATTTTGGGATACGCTCTAGAGACAGCTACATTCACTTTAAATAGGGCACCGTCTAAATCCGTTGAGACGACACCGTATGAATTATGGTTTGGGAAGAAACCTAAGCTGTCGTTTCTAAAAGTTTGGGGATGCGATGCTTATGTCAAGAAACTTCAACCTGGAAAGCTCGAACCCAAGTCGGAAAAATGTGTCTTCATAGGATACCCTAAAGAAACCATTGGGTATACCTTCTACTTAAGATCTGAGGGCAAGATCTTTGTTGCCAAGAACGGATCTTTTCTGGAAAAAGAGTTTCTCTCGAAAGAAGTAAGTGGGAGGAAAGTAGAACTCGATGAAGTACTACCTCTTGAATGGGATAGTAGTGCAGCTCAGGAAAATGTTCCTGTGATGCCTACTCCAACTGAAGAGGAAAACAATGATGATGATCAAGGTACTTTGGATGAAGTTGCTACTGAACTTCATAGGTCCACAAGGACACGTTCCGCACCAGAGTGGTACGGCAACCCTGTCCTGGAAATCATGTTGTTGGACAATGGTGAACCTTCAAACTATGAAGAAGCAATGGCGGGCCCAGATTCCAACAAATCGCTAGAAGCCATGAAATCCGAGATAGAATCCATGTATGAAAACAAAGTATGGACTTTGACTGACTTGCCTGATGATCGGCGAGCGATAGAAAACAAATGGATCTTTAATAAGAAGACGGACGCGGATGGAAATGTCACCATCTATAAAGCTCGACTTGTCGCTAAGGGTTATCAGCAAGTTCAAGGGATTGACTACGATGAGACTTTCTCTCCCGTAGCAAAGCTTAAGTCCGTCCGAATCATGTTAGCAATTGCCGCATACTATGATTACGAGATATGGCAGATGGACGTCAAAACGGCATTCCATAACGGGCATCTTAAGGAAGAACTGTATATGATGCAGCCGGAGGGTTTTGTCGATCCTAAGAATGCTAACAAAGTATGCAAGCTCCAACGATCCATTTATGGGCTGGTGCAAGCATCTTGGAGTTGGAACATTCGCTTTGATGAGATGATCAAAGCGTTTGGGTTTACGCAGACTTATGGAGAAGCCTGCGTTTACAAGAAAGTGAGTGGGAGCTCTGTAGCATTTCTCATATTATATGTAGATGACATACTTTTGATGGGAAATGATATAGAATTCTTGGACAGCATTAAAGCCTACTTGAATAAGTGTTTTTCAATGAAGGACCTTGGAGAAGCTGCTTATATATTAGGCATCAAGATCTATAGGGATAGATCAAGACGCCTCATAGGTCTTTCACAAAGCACATACCTTGATAAGATTTTGAAGAAGTTCAAAATGGATCAGTCCAAGAAAGGGTTCTTGCCTGTACTGCAAGGTGTGAGATTGAGCTCGGCTCAATGCCCGACCACGGCAAAAGATAAAGAAGAGATGAGCGTCATCCCCTATGCCTCAGCCATAGGATCTATTATGTATGCCATGCTGTGTACCAGACCTGATGTAAACCTTGCCGTAAGTTTGGTAGGTAGGTACCAAAGTAATCCCGACAAGGAACACGGGAAAGCGGTCAAGAATATCCTGAAGTACCTGAAAAGGACAAAGGACATGTTTCTCGTTTATGGAGGTGACGAAGAGCTTGTCGTAAAGGGTTACATCGACGCTAGCTTCGACACAGATCTGGATGACTCTAAGTCACAAACCGGATACGTGTATATGTTGAATGGTGGAGCAGTAAGCTGGTGCAGCTGCAAGCAGAGCGTTGTGGCGGGATCTACATGTGAAGCGGAGTACATGGCAGCCTCGGAGGCAGCACATGAAGCAATATGGGTGAAGGAGTTCATCACTGACCTAGGAGTCATACCCAATGCGTCGGGGCCGATCAAACTCTTCTGTGACAACACTGGAGCTATTGCCCTTGCCAAGGAGCCCAGGTTTCACAAGAAGACCAGGCACATCAAGCGTCGTTTCAACTCCATCCGTGAAAATGTTCAAGATGGAGACATAGATATTTGCAAAGTACATACGGATCTGAATGTCGCAGATCCGTTAACTAAACCTCTCTCGCGAGCA
The DNA here is from genome assembly GCF_002162155.2 of Triticum dicoccoides. Taxonomy (NCBI): domain Eukaryota; kingdom Viridiplantae; phylum Streptophyta; class Magnoliopsida; order Poales; family Poaceae; genus Triticum; species Triticum dicoccoides. The sequence goes on along the minus strand of NC_041385.1, from coordinate 108,432,271 downwards.
AAACATGATCATCACCAGAACTCTATGGGTGTTCGATTCATCACAATGTAACTAGATTATTGACTCTAGTGCAAGTGGGAGACTGTTGGAAATATGCCCTAGAGGCAATAATAAAAGGATTATTATTATATTTCCTTGTTCATGATAATTGTCTTTTATTCATGCTATAACTGTATTATCCGGAAATCGTAATACATGTGTGAATACATAGACCATAACATGTCCCTAGTGAGCCTCTAGTTGACTAGCTCGTTGGTCAACAGATAGTCATGGTTTCCTGACTATGGACATTAGATGTCATTGACAACGGGATCACATCATTAGGAGAATGATGTGATGGACAAGACCCAATCCTAAGCATAGCACCAGATCGTGTAGTTCGTTTTGCTAGAGCTTTTTCAATGTCAAGTATCTCTTCCTTAGACCATGAGATCATGTAACTCCCGGATACCGTAGGAGTGCTTTGGGTGTACCAAACATCACAACGTAACTGGGTGACAATAAAGGTGCACTACAGGTATCTCCGAAAGTGTCTGTTGGGTTGACACGGATCGAGACTGGGATTTGTCATTCCGTATGACGGAGAGGTATCACTGGGCCCACTCGGTAGTGCATCATCATAATGAGCTCAAAGTGACCAAGTGTTTCGTCACGGGATCATGCATTACGGTACGAGTAAAGTGACTTGCCGGTAATGAGACTAACGAGGTATTGGGATACCGACGATCGAGTCTCGGGCAAGTAACATACCGTCTGACAAAGGGAATTGCATACGGGGTTGATTGAATCCTCGACATCGTGGTTCATCCGATGACATCATCGAGGAGCATGTGGGAGCCAACATGGGTATCCAGATCCCGCTATTGGTTATTGACCGGAGAGCCGTCTCAGTCATGTCTGCATATCTCCCGAACCCGTAGGGTCTACACACTTAAGGATCGGCGACGCTAGGGTTATTAGGAAGACTTGTATGTGATTACCGAAAGTTGTTCGGAGTCCCAGATGGGATCCCGGACGTCACGAGGAGTTCCGGAATGGTCCGGAGGTAAAGATTTATATATGGGAAGTTGTCATACGGATACCAGAAGGTTTCGGGGGCATATCGGTATTGTACCGGGGCCACCGGAAGGGTTCCAGGGGTCCACCGGGAGGGGCCACCCCTCCCGGGGGGCCACATGGGCCACGTGGGGCAGGAGCCAGCCCCTGGAGGGCTGGGCGCCCCCCCTTGGGCCCATGCGCCTAGGGTTTGGGGGGAACCCTAGAGGGGGCGCCCCCCTTGCTTGGGGGGCAAGTCCCCCCTCCCTGGCCCCCCCTTTCCCCTTCCCCTATAAATAGAGGGGTGAGGGGAGGGCTGAACACCCAAGCCAAGGCGCAGCCCCTCCCCTCCCCAACACCTCTCCTCCTCCGTTGTGTGCTTGGCGAAGCCCTGTCGGAGTACTGCCTCTCCACCATCATCACGCCGTCGTGCTGCTGCTGGAGCCTTCTTCCTCAACCTCTCCTTTCCCCTTGCTGGATAAAGAAGGAGGAGACGTCGCCCGTACCGTACGTGTGTTGAACGCGGAGGTGCTGTCCGTTCAGCACTTGGTCATCGGTGATCTGAATCACGGTGAGTACGACTCCATCATCACCGTTCCCTCGAACGCTTCCGTACGCGATCTACAAGTGGTATGTAGATGCAAACTCACTCCCTTGACTCGTTGCTTAGATGAACTCATAGATGGATCTTGGTGAAACTGTAGGAAAAATTTTAATTTTCTGCAACGTTCCCCAACAATATATATATATAAGAAGAGGAAATGGAAAAATTAGGAGCCCCTAGTGTGGTGAGTGCTTCAAACTAACAACCGTACATAATATGGTTGTCAAGTGCTTTCCAACGATATATATATGGCTTATGCACAGCATCTCCATCATCATTATCAGTACATCCTACGCAGGTGAGTTAGGATGCACTTGATCCCAGGAAGGTATCTACTATCCTTCAAACCAGGTGAGTGCTTCAAACTAACAACCGTACATAACATCCAACAAAAGAGGGTCGTGCTACAGCAGCAGAATACATGGCTCAGTCTAGATATCAGCACGAATCAAGTTGTGCATATTTGCTATTGGCATGAACCACGTCACCGCATGTCGGGTTTGCAAAAGCCATCCATCGCATGGAAGCTTTGATGCCTTTCACACACTGAAGATTATCTGGCAACAAGCTATGTCGACGAATATCTAGATATGGTGATTCATGAAACCCATGGTATGATGTGTAAACACAGTCCCCCCTTGCGAATGGAAGTTGCATAGCACGGTAATCATCGCCGGTGATATGATCGATGATTGGTTGGATGATCGGATAATTGAGCCCGAGGAACAAGGAGTGGTTGCCGAGGCTGTAAACCCGCCTCCAGTTGAATACGCCTGGCCCAACGGAGCTGGGATCTTTCTCAAACACGAAGCATCCATAGCCATCAATGTCACGAACGCCCCACGCATTGTACTGCATGTGGTTTGATGTAATGGTTTGGTCAATTTGGTACATGCAAGTGAGCATCAAATGACCGCTGTCCGCTGAACGAGCGATAAACCACCACCCATTGGCTAGTACGATTCCAGGTCCTGGAATCATGAAGGCCAGCACATTTGCGTCTGCTGCAACAATTCAAATTGCAGACCAAAAGGACAAAAATAACAATCATGTTCAGAGTATGTGTGGAATTAAGATTATTATAATAGTGACACATATCATAGACGGAGAATTGCAATGCCGTGGTCATAATCATACCCCAAGTTAAAAAAATAAGCCAATGGCTTTCATATTCTAGCAATATGTCATGGTTCAAACATCATGTAACAATAAGAGGAAAACAGCTATGACAGCGCCTACTCTTATTCTACCATAGCACTTACTACTACTGTTCTCATTCAACTCTAAGCAATAACATGCGTTGTTATAAAAATCTTGTAAACGAGAGTAACATATAACAATCATGATGTTATGCTCATAATATGTATTCTAACAATCATTAGATGCCAATTGTTCTCATATCAACTCTAACAATAACATGTGTGGTCATAAAAATCTAGGAAATGAGAGGGACATATAGCAATGATGTGGTTATAGACATGCTATGCATTCTAAATTTGTAACAAATGAACAGGCAGTCGTATTCATAAGGTAAAGATGAGATGAGATAGAGAAATTACACGACGATAGATTCCACCAGTATAGGCAGCCAATCTGTGCGTCGACCGCGTAAACGATGCCATCATGCACTATATCATCAGACAGAAATGTTGCCTCAACAGGATTGATGATGAGCCATAACCATGTATGGCGACCGGATTCCAGATAGACTAATCCCATGTTGAACAAAGCAATGAGCTTGTCATCCATGTAGTCTTCTGATGGTGTGGGCACTTTGCAGATTACAACTTTCTACAAACAGAGGTCGAGCCAAAAGCTTGACACGTCTCGTGCGTAGTAGGCAGGAGTGTCCGGCGGGCCGCGAGGCTCGATGGCGGCGGTATCCAATGATGGAAGGGTGATCTCTCACTAGGTGTAGATATCCACGAGACGCCACGGACTACCGGAGTGGTGGATGAGGACGATCCAGTTGGCCTTCATGCCCGCCCAGTAGTGGCCGCACATGAAGGACAGGTGTACGGGTAGTGGTAGCATGTCGAGGGGCACCAGGACAACCTCCGTAGGATCGTCAAGTCGGTGTCTGGACCACCGGCGAGGATCGGGTATCAGCAAGCAGGGTGTCTTGAAAAGAGACGGTCGGTTGCAGACGAGTAGACGGTACAAAGACACCGAGCATGCGGCCAGATGGACGGTGCTGAGTAGGTCCATACGACTATAGATCTGCTCCAAGAGAACATCGAGGAGGGAATTCCAATCACGGCTCTGCGTGTCAGTCGGTTCTGCCATTGGGGTTTTCGGTGCCTGCGAGCCAGCGGGGAAGTGGGTTCGGGCGGGCGAACAAAGAAGGTTCTCCTCGTGTGGCCGAGCAGTGAGTGGGGGGATATGATACGCGCGAGCTACGAAGGAAGATGGCGCGGGCGGGCGAGCAGTGAGCGGGGGTAAATGGTGTGCGGCCGACGATGGGGAAGAGAGGAGGAATAAGAAGAAAGGACGAAGAAGAGTGGAAGACGGGGAAGAAAGTGCATTAAATCTCAATTCTGCTAGTACTACTACCAGGATATACCGTCCTTCGGAGTGTAAATAGTTACACCGATGACATGTGGGTCTACCACAAGAGGGCCCATATGTCAGTTAATGGAGGACAGAGGTGTGTAGGCGTATTTGCGGAAGGGTGCTCTACTGGCAAACATGATGGCAATATTGGGTAAGGCTGATTTAGTAACACCAACACGCTGGTTCAGCTTATTAATTACATGTCCCATCTGCTACAGCATGTATTGTCACTTCACTGTGAAGACTAGTTGAATAGTTCTCTCTGACTGAGATGGGGAATAATGGATCGCGAGGACTTCCTTTCTACAATATCCCTATGCCTCGACGCTCACTTCACTCATTTTGCTTCGTACCTAGTCACTTGTTGAAATTTGTAGAAAGACAAATACTCCGTATTTGGGAATAGAGGTGTCGGTGTACTAGAGTAGGGGTATCCTAGTACCCCGAACTTGTGCACGGGCAGCTGCAGCGCCCCGCGGCAAGAGCTTGCCAGGTGACTGCCAAGATACTCCGTGGCTCCTTTGGAGCCATTCAAGAACAAAGTACTCAAGTAAAGAAGACAAGGCCCCGGCAAGAGGAGCTTGCCGGGAAGGCCAACCGAGGCATCTCAAGGAACTTGCCGCGACGCACCACGCGTCCCGGCAAGGCCCGGTGAGCGACAAGCTTCGGGACGCGACAAGACCACGACCGCGGCAAGACGCTTGCCACGGCAAGCGGCCACTCTGTTCCCACGCTCCAGCGCATCCACCAACGTGTCGCCCTGGGGGCCTTTCCAGGCACGCGTGGCGGAAGGCTGTGCAGCCAGCGGTAAGCGGTGGCATGCTATGCTGACAAGATCGCCATCGTGGCAGGCGGTGGCGCCCCTGACGGTCCTTTTCTACACTGTTTGGGCGACATAGACTGGCATTTAATGCCCTTGTCCCCTGCCGTCAGGGTTAGGTAGAGTACACTGTACGGGTAGCTGTACCAACCGCAACTCTTTTTACATCTTTACCCTTCTCTGCATTGCCACCTGTCGGTGACCCCTTGAGCATATAAAAGGAGGCCCATGCACAACGTGGAGAGGGGTTCGGATCATTTCGAAGCCAGAAAAACACTTAGTTCTCTGGAGCAAGAACACAATACAATCAAACAAGCAGCAGTAGGAGTATTATCTCTCTGGAGAGCTCCGAAGCTGGGTAAACTGCTCGTGTGCTTCGCCTCGATCTGCTCTTCGTGCGACCTCGGCCCCCTTGCTGACCGAAAGGGGCTCGGTCCTCCGGTCCCATATGTGTTCGTGGATCAGTTTCCCCCGACATCTTTGGCGCGCCAGGTAGGGGGGCGTCGAGATTGTGTGAACCTGATCCGGCGTTCACACGAGCTAGATCTTCATTTTCTTCATCGACATGCCACCGAAGAAGAAGGCTTCGGAGGCAGCTGCTCCGTCCGCGTCGATCCCACCGCCACCGGAACAAACGGGTGGTGGGGTGGGCGCTGGTGGAAGAACAAACATTGACGAGGAAGCTCACGGTGCTGCCAGGTCCAAGGACAAGGCTGCACAAACCTCGGTGTCCGTACATCCGCCGCGCCCCTCTCAGGAGGCGCAGGATCAACAGCGTCATGGTATTCGCAGTACCATACGTTTGTTGGACCAAGATCAAGCTGGTGGGTCTCAGGGCGCTCAAGACCAGCATGCACGTCAACGCGCCGGCACGAGCGGGACACGGTCGCCTGGACAGGATAATGCTCCATCTAACAAAGTTAGAAGTCCGAGCATGTCCCGCTCCTCGCGCCGTTCGCCACTGCCGCCCACCACTCCAGCAGAAGCTTGGGCCCGAGCTCAACTGCTCCTGGATTATCCTCCAACGTCGGACAAGATAGACGAATGAAGGGCCACTATTCAGAGCCTCATCGGCTACGCCAACGGCGACACTCCACGGCAGCCGAATATATCGCTGCCGCGGCAGGACTGCCAGGCACGAGCCGGTGGCGACGAAACTGGTGGGGGTGCAACCACCATGCACTCTCCACCCCGAAGGCCAAGATCGCCGACTCGCCGGATCCACCTCGACAGCGACTCCACCGCATCGTCGGATCCACGAGCTCGTCGCGATCAGCGCCAAGTTCTTCACGATCGACAACAAGAAGACGCTCGAACTCGCATCGAGCGATGAAGAGAAGCGCGGCGTCAATCCGACCAGCGCGCTGGGCCTTCTGTCGACATGCATGCGCCAGGGGAACCAGGCAACTTGCCGTACGCGGTAGGCTGTCCTGCGTTCACTCGTGAGCTGCGGCAAGTCCAGTGGCCCAGTAGGAAAAATTTCAAGCCAGATGTACCGGAGAAGTACGACGGCAAGACGCACCCGTCGGAGTTCCTCAGCATCTACACCATCGCGGTGCAAGATGCCAGAGGGAGAGACGACAAGATCCTTGCCAACTACTTCCCGCTGGTACTCAAACCCAACGTCAGATCCTGGCTCATGCACTTGCCGGAAAACTCCATATCTTCCTGGGCGGATCTGTGTCATCAGTTTGTCGGCGCCTTCATAGGCGGCCACAAGCCTCATGGCCAAGAAAGTGACCTTCATCTGCTCGCCCAGAAGGAAGGAGAGCCCCTGCGCAAGTACATTCAGAGATTCAGCAACGTAAAGCACAACATCCCAGATATCCACCCTGCCGCGGTAATCAGCGCGTACCATCAGAATGTGCGGAACCGCAGGATGCGGGAGGAGATGTCGATGTGCAAGATCAGGGACGTCAGTGAGCTATATGCCCTGGCCGACAAGTGTGCACGTGCCGACGAAGGGAGGAGACTCCCCGGAGAGAATATAGGAGCAGGAGGATCTGACAGTGAGGATACTGCCCCGGCAAGGAAAAACCGGCGGCAGAATAACAGAAAGAAGAAAGGCAAAGAGGTGCTAGTTGTCGAGCAGTCCGGCAGCGGAGGTGGCGCCAAGAAAGCCAAAGCTGGTGGCTCCGGTAAGGAGATTGCTGCAGAGGCTGTGGCGGTCGCCGACAAGCAGGACGGCACCAACAAGCAGTACTGCAAGATCCACCGCACCAAGGGCCATGACCTCCAGAGCTGCAAGAAAGTCGAGCAGCTTGTCGAGCAGCAAAAGGCTGAATACGAGCGGCGCGCAAGGAGAAAGCCCAGGAAGGTGCTGGAGGATCCGGCAAGAAACGTCCCGGCCGAGGAGGACGCCGCGGCAAGGCCAAGCAGCGGCAAGGAGATAGACCTCCCCGCGGCCGCGACAAGGATGAAGATGACGACGACGATGAAGACATGGATGATGACGAGACCGATGAGCAGGAGTTCCAGAAAGCCACAGAGGTCCTGTGCATTGACGGCAGTGCTTCTCTGCATACTTCACACCGCCAGCTCAAACAATGGGTGCGGGCAGTCAATGCGGCAGAACCACCCGTCGAGTCACGCAGGCCTCTAAAATGGTCCAGCACGCCTATCATCTTTGATATTAAGGACCACCCTGATCGCATAACTGCGGTCGGGTGCTTGCCGATGTTGGTTTCACCAACTATCCGCAACCTCAAGGTCACTAAGATGCTAGTTGACGGCGGGGCCGGCTTGAACCTGATCTCCTCCGCGGTGCTCCAGAAACTCCAGATCCCTGATAGCGATCTCAAAGAGACCGGCACATTTCAAGGAATCAATCCGGGAAGGAGCAAGCCGAAGGGAAAGATTACGTTGCCGGTAACATTTGGCAGCGAGCTGAACTTCAGGACTGAGAGGGTCACTTTTGACGTTGCTGACCTCCCATTGCCTTACAATGGGATACTCGGCCGCCCAGCACTCGCCAAATTCAAGGCAGCCTCTCACTATGCATACAACATACTGAAGATGCCAGGCCCGATAAGCGTCATCTCTGTCCCTGGCGACAAGAAGGAGGCTCTTATCTGCGCCGACAAGATCTACCGGGAAGCAGCAGCTGCAACAGATCGCAAATCACTTGCCGCTGAAGCTCCCGGGGGGAAGAAGAAGAACAAGTCCGGCAAGAGTTCTGGTGCCCACTCCGGCAAGCGCAGCTCTTCGGAGTGCTGCGCTACCGTCGAGGACGCACCATCGAGATCCACCGGCAAGTGTAAGAAGGCAATGGCAGCTCCACCAGAGACTAAGAAGGTGTCCGCCAAGGAGGACGGCACTGGTGGTACTTTCACCATCAGTGCCACTCTCGATCCCAAATAGGAAGGTGCGCTCGTTGCTTTCCTGCGGGCGAACGTCGACGTGTTTGCATGGCAACCGTCTGACATCCCCGGTGTTCCCAGGAAAGTAATCGAGCACCATCTTGTCGTCTATCCTCATGCGCGGCCCGTCAAGCAGAAAGTCAGGAAACAAGCGGTGGAGCGCCAAGAATTCATTGCAGAAGAAATCAAGAAGTTGGAAGCAGCAGGCCTTGTCAGAGGAGTGCTCCATCCTACGTGGTTGGCCAATCCTGTTGTCGTACGCAAAGCCAACGGGAAATGGAGGCTTTGTATCGATTTTACCGATGTCAATAAAGCTTGTCCCAAAGACCCATTTTCCTTGCCGCGCATTGACCAGATTGTTGACTCCACGACCGGATGTGACTTGCTTTCATTTCTTGATGCATACTCAGGATACCATCAGATCTTCATGGCAGAAGAGGATGAGGAGAAAACCGCGTTCATCACCCCATGTGGCACATACTGTTTTGTACGGATTCCTTTCGGTCTAAAGAATGCTGGTTCAACATTTGCAAGGGTAGTCCATCACGCTTTTGAGCCGCAAATGCACAGAAATGTGGAAGCCTACATGGATGACATAGTGGTCAAGAGCAAGGACAGGACGACCCTGATTCAAGATTTAGACGAAACCTTCGCGAATTTGCGCAAGATCAACCTCAAGCTTAACCCCGAGAAGTGTGTGTTTGGGGTCCCCTCCGGCAAGCTTCTCGGGTTCTTCATGTCCCAGCGGGGGATTGAAGCCAATCCCGACAAGATCAAGGCCATTGAGCAGATTGAAGCACCAAAGCGTGTCAAGGATGTACGAAGACTTGCCGGTTGCGTGGCTGCTCTCAGCAGGTTTATCTCTAGATCTGCTGAGCGCGCCCTGCCGTTTTTCAAGATATTGAAAAAGGCAGGTCCAATGAAATGGACTCCGGAAGCGGAGGCTGCGTTGCAGGACTTGAAGAGATACCTGTCCTCCACTCCAACACTTGTCGCGCCTAGGCCACAAGAGAAGTTGCTGCTGTATATAGAGGCAACCAATCAGGTGGTTAGTGCTGCGTTAGTGGCGGAGAGAGAGGCAGATGATGAGCCAGCAACCGCGGCAGATGCATCCAGCGACAAGCAAGGGGGCTTCACCGGCAAGCTCTGGTCCGGCAAGCTCTGGTCCGGCAGGCTCTTGTCCGACAAGCTCTGGTCCCGACAAAGATGGATCTGCGCAGGCGCATAAGAAGATGCAGAAGAGAATGGTGCAACGCCCAGTTTACTTTGTCAGTTCCCTTCTGCAGGGGGCTAGGTCAAGGTACTCTGGTGTGCAGAAATTGCTTTTCGGCCTTCTCATGGCCTCGAGAAAGCTGCGCCATTACTTCCAAGCACATGAGATCACAGTTGTCACTCGTTTTCCGCTGAAGAGGATACTGCAAAATCCAGAAGCAACAGGCAGGATTGTCGAGTGGGCACTGGAACTGTCAAGCTTTGGCCTTAAGTTTGAAAGCACTTCAACTATCCAAAGTAGAGCATTGGCAGAGTTCATAGCAGAGTGGACGCCAACACCAGATGAAGAAATTCCAGAGACGAGCATCCCCGTCAAGGAAGCAAGAAAAGAGTGGCTGATGTACTTTGATGGTGCCTTCTCACTGCAAGGCGCCGGAGCGGGCGTGCTGCTTGTCGCACCCACCGGAGAGCACCTCAAGTACGTAGTCCAGATGCACTTTCCCAAGGAGCAAGCAACGAACAATACCGCAGAGTATGAAGGTTTGCTTGCCGGTCTCAGGATCGCAGCAGACCTTGGGATCAAGAAGCTCATTGTCAGGGGAGAGTCACAGCTTGTCGTCTGCCAAGTGAACAAGAATTATCAGAGTCCATTGATGGAAGCTTACGTTGATGAAGTGAGGAAGATAGAAGAACACTTTGATGGCCTGCAGATGGAACATGTTCCAAGAGCTCAGAATGACATTGCTGACGGCTTGTCAAAGTGCGCCGCACTTAAGTTACCTGTGGAACCAGGGATCTTTGTGCTCAAGCTGACTCAACCGTCCGTAACACCATCAACTGGACAGAGCAAGAGGAGGAAGTTGATTTCTGGAGACTACTTTCCAGCAGAGCTCCCTGAAGCCGCCGCCAAGAAAGCCCTCAAGATCAACGCCAAGGATGCTGAGGAGCAGTCTGCTCCGGCGAGCCCTAGGGTTCGTACCGTCGAAGTAGACGCTCCCGACAAGTTTTGCTCCGGCAAGCTTGCCGGGGAACATCAAGCTCCGGCTGAGCCACAGGTTCTTGCCGTAGAAGCGGATGTTCCCGCAGCAGCAGATGTGCCTTTAGTCCTTGTTGTCGAGCCACAAGCTCCAGCATGGGCACAGCAAATTGTCCGTTTCCTCCAGATAGGAGAACTTCCCGAAGAGCAAGAAGAAGCGGAAAAAGTAGCCCGGCAGTCAAGTATGTACCAGTTTGTCGACAACATACTGTACAGAAGAAGACTCAACGACGTGAAATTGAAGTGTATTCACCGGGAAGACGGACAAAAGCTGTTGGCGGAGATACATGGAGGCATATGTGGTCACCACATTGGCGCGAGAGCACTTGCAAGCAAAGCGTTCCGGCAAGGTTTCTTTTGGCCGACAACCCTCCAAGATGGAACTGCACAAGTAACCAAGTGTGAAGCGTGCCAGTTCCATTCCAAGCAAATACACCAGCCAGCTCAAGCTCTCCAGACGATCCCTTTATCGTGGCCATTTTCGGTCTGGGGGCTCGATATCCTCGGCTCCTTCCCCCGAGCTATTGGGGGCTTTGAGTACTTGTACGTTGCAATCGACAAGTTCACAAAGTGGCCAGAAGTGGAACCAGTGAGGAAGGTGACAGCACAGTCAGCAGTCAAGTTCTTCAGGTCGATTGTTTGCCGCTTCGGGATCCCTAACCGGATCATCACCGACAACGGCACACAATTCACGAGCCACACCTTCATGCAGTACGTCCAAGATCTTGGCGCCAAGGTCTGCTTCGCTTCTGTTGCTCATTCGAGAAGCAACGGTCAAGCGGAGAGGGCAAATGCTGAAGTGCTGCGTGGGCTCAAGACCAGTACTTTCGATAGGCTGCGCAGGTGCGGAAGAAACTGGATCGAGGAGCTGCCGGTGGTTCTTCGGTCGATCAGGACGATGCCAAATCGAGCCACTGGCTAGACGCCTTTCGCTCTAGTCTATGGAGCAGAGGCAGTTCTCCCCATGGAACTCATATACAGGTCACCTCGAGTGCTCGCTTATGATGAGCTTGAGCAAGAGCAGCTGCGAGAAGATGACGCACTGCTCCTTGAGGAGGACCGTCTTCAGGCTGCTGTACGAGCTGCTCGATACCAGCAAGCTTTGCGCCGCTACCATAGCCGCAAAGTTAATGCCAGAAGCTTCGAGGAAGGCGACCTTGTTCTTCGGCGAGTTCAGTCCGCCAAGAATTCCAACAAGTTGACGCCGAAGTGGGAGGGCCCTTACCGGGTGAAACGAGTCACTAGGCCTGGCGCTGTCCGCCTTGAGACCGAAGATGGCATTCCGGTGAGCAATTCCTGGAACATTGAGCATCTTCATAAGTTTTACCCGTAGGGCGCGGTTGCCAGAACCTGTTCCGGCAACCACCTTTTGTACAAGTCTTGCCGATGTTGCATGTAATCCTTTGTACAAAGCCGGGCGCAGACCTCGTGCATAAGTAAAGCTTATGTGCTCCGCACATCTTGTCAATTTCATGCATTATATTCTTTCTTGCATACATTATCTGACACTTTGTGCAGCACCTACCCCCGGTAAGCAATAACGAGCCGAAAGGCCCCATATCTTTATTTTCTCTTCTTTCTTTTTCTCAAGCAAAGGAAAGGA
>NC_041385.1:108418862-108419844 GCF_002162155.2 Triticum dicoccoides | reverse complement strand
GAAGGAGAAGATAATGGTGTGGACCAGGCGTTGTTTAAGGAAGTTTCGCCTTGCCGGGAAGCAAACGACAGAAAAGCTAAGTTGCCAAAGTCTGAGCAATTAGTTTTAATTTTTAAGTTATCTTCCTCGAACGACTGTGCTTTGTATGGAAAACCTGTGCGCGGAGGAACCAACTTGTAGCTACTTGCGCCCTTACTTTGTTTCGAGTCCGCTCAACAACTTAAGTGTGCTGCAACTAGTCGCGACAAGGTTTCTTGTCGGAGTGGCACCGCCAGCAGGCTGCTGACGTCCCGCACTCAGCGCTCGCGGATCGGGTGCCTGCACCGACAAGTTCCCTAAAAGCGTAGGGTAAAAACATACAAAGCAAGGGATCTAGTAAAGGAAATAACATAGCGATCATTATCCAAAATAAAGTTATATTACAAGATAACTTGTGCAGCTCTAACACATTGTTCCCATGACATGACCAGCAGCGACAAGGAAAAAGATAAAACGGGCGGCCTAGTCTACGCGATCGCCCTCAACCCTCTTGATCCCGCTCACCTTGTCCACAATGGGTGTGACAAGGGCCTTGAGCGCTTCCAGATCAGCGTCGGGCGGCAAAGATCTGAGGACGTTGGTGAGGTTGAGGCCTGGGTTGCGGAAGGCCACCTTCACCAGCACCTTCTGAAGAACTCCCGTGCAAATCTTGTGTGACTCGTCGGCCAGCTGCTTTGGGATTTTCTCCCGAAGCCGCTGGAGAGCCGTCGCCACGCCCTTGAAGAACAAGCTGAGCTTGGTGCTGGGCTGGAGATGCTCGTCGGAAGAATACCCGAAGTCCTCCATCCCCAGCTGCGCCAGCTCCCCGTCGATGACTGCGGCGATATTCACCAGACCCTCGGTCCAGTGCTCCACAGTCTCCCTAAATGAGTTCTGGGTGACGGCAATGCTCGCCAGCAGCGCCTCGTCGGCCTTGATCTTCTCCGACAAGGTCACCTCTCGC
>NC_041385.1:108407819-108418536 GCF_002162155.2 Triticum dicoccoides | reverse complement strand
CTGCTCTCTTTCTGCTTCGAGAAGAAGGAGGGAGCGGCGGAGATTTTTGGAGTTGGAGCAACAAACGGCGAGATGGGTGAACTGCCCCTGTTTCCCCTGCTTATAAAGAGGGAGGGGGCGGACGTTTCGCCCTTCCGAATAAAGAGACCACCCACGATCTCTCCCACGACGCCGCATTCGACGCGTGCCGTTGGGGAGGGTGCAGTGGATACGGAGTAAGATACGGCGTGCCCCAGGCCGCGCGTGTGCCCGTGCCCTGTTTTGGGCCTGGCCCAACAGCACTTGGCACCGTGTGTGTCCCAGGCCCGGGGGCTCCTGTCGGTGTACTAGAGTAGGGGTACCCTAGTACCCCGAACTAGGGAAGTGGATTCGGGCGGGCGAACAAAGAAGGTTCTCCTCGTGTGGCCGAGCAGTGAGTGGCGGGATATGATACGCGCGAGCTACCAAGGAAGATGGCGCGGGCGGGCGAGCAGTGAGCGGGGGTAAATGGTGTGCGGCCGACGATGGGGAAGAGAGGAGGAATAAGAAGAGAGGAGGAAGAAGAGTGGAAGACAGGGAAGAAAGTGCATTAAATCTCAATTCTGCTAGTACTACTACCAGGATATACCGTCCTTCGGAGTGTAAATAGTTACACTGATGACATGTGGGTCTACCACAAGAGGGCCCATATGTCAGTTAATGGAGGACAGAGGTGTGTAGGCGTATTTGCGGAAGCGTGCTCTACTGGCAAACATGATGGCAGTACTGGGTAAGGCTGATTTAGTAACACCAACACGCTGGTTCAGCTTATTAATTACATGTCCCATCTGCTACAGCATGTATTGTCACTTCACTGTGAAGACTAGTTGAATAGTTCTCTCTGACTGAGATGGGGAATAATGGATCGCGAGGACTTCCTTTCTACAATATCCCTATGCCTCAACGCTCACTTCACTCATTTTGCTTCGTACCTAGTCACTTGTTGAAATCTGTAGAAAGACAAATACTCCGTATTTGGGAACAGAGGTGTCGGTGTACTAGAGTAGGGGTACCCTAGTACCCCGAACTTGTGCACGGGCAGCTGCAGCGCCCCGCGGCAAGAGCTTGCCGGGTGACCGCCAAGATACTCCGTGGCTCCTTTGGAGCCATTCAAGAACAAAGTACTCAAGTAAAGAAGACAAGGCCCCAGCAAGAGGAGCTTGCCGGGAAGGCCAACCGAGGCATCTCAAGGAACTTGCCGCGACGCACCACGCGTCCCTGCAAGGCCCGGTGAGCGACAAGCTTCCGGGCGCGACAAGACCACGACCGCGGCAAGACGCTTGCCGCGGCAAGCGGCCACTCTGTTCCCACGCTCCAGCGCATCCACCAACATGTCGCCCTGGGGGCCTTTCCAGGCACGCGTGGCGGAAGGCTGTGCAGCCAGCGGTAAGCGGTGGCATGCTATGCTGACAAGATCGCCATCGTGGCAGGTGGTGGCGCCCCTGATGGCCTTTTCTACACTGTTTGGGCGACACAGATGGGCATTTAATGCCCTTGTCCCCTGCCGTCAGGGTTAGGTAGAGTACACTGTACGGGTAGCTGTACCAACCGCAACTCTTTTTACATCTTTACCCTTCTCTGCATTGCCACCTGTCGGTGACCCCTTGAGCATATAAAAGGAGGCCCATGCGCAACGTGGAGAGGGGTTCGGATCATTTCGAAGCCAGAGAAACACTTAGCTCTCTCGAGCAAGAACACAATACAATCAAACAAGCAGCAGTAGGAGTATTATCTCTCCGGAGAGCTCCGAAGCTGGGTAAACTGCTCGTGTGCTTCTCCTCGATCTGCTCTTCATGCGACCTCTGCCCCCTTGCCGAACCGAAAGGGGCTCGGCCCGCCGGTCCCAATGGTGTTCGTGGATCAGTTTCCCCCGACAAGAGGGAGGCTTTTACTCCGTATTTGGGAACAGAGGGAGTATCACCATATGGACGGAACAGAGGAAGCTTGAAATATGAACATGTCAATGGGAGGGAGTAAGCCCCATGCATGCATGGATGCATGCAACATGCAACACTCACACGTACACATGGACGAACACAACACGCACGCACCCATGCGGCACACAGCACACGACGCAACACACACGCTCATGCTCAAGTGCTCAACCTACTCCCTACGTCCGTGAAAGACTGTAATACATTTAGAGATTTACACATTGACCGGGGCATAATTAATGCCAAAAAGTATCAGACTTATGTGTGCATGCGACCATTGAGAAAATAAGATTAAATGAAGGCCGTTGCATGCTGTAATTAAGGATAGACATGTAGCCTATACCTACAGCACAAGTTGGTGCATTAGTCAATCAATATCGATTTAGATTAAAGGCTAAATGCATTGGAAGTGTAGGTGTACATCTTGTACTACACTCTTTGTTTTATGCTGGCCATAGTGGGGGTAACATAACTAGTATCATGTACTTGGGACTCGCAAACATGCTTATGTGGCAAACAGTTAAAGAAGAGAGAGAGAGAGAGGGTAGTAGTAAACATAGGTAGATACCGTAACACAATAAATGTTATGCTACTACTCCCTCCTTTCCGGTTTATAGGGCTCAATTCAAAAATCTCACCAATCAAGGTAGATGGTGACTGGTGGAATACTTTTTGTATTTTTGCAAAAGCACCTAATTAATGCTCTTGTTTTCCTCAAAAAATTATGGTGGTGTTTGGTTCTCTAGTCCTAGGACTTTTTCTAGTCCCTAGGACTTTTTGAAAAAGACTCTCAAGGAGGTGCTTCTAAGGACTTTTAGCAAAAAGTCTCAAAAAAGTCCCACCCTGTTTGGTTTGCTAGGGACTTTTTCTAGTCCCAACACAAAAAAGTCCCTGAAACCAAACACCCCCTTTGTTTATCAATGCATTAATTGCAATGCATGCATGCAAAAAGTACATGCATTGGTCAATTTTCTCTTAATACTTGCATGCAATGATTTAATGCACCTTGGAATCTGAACATGTGATGGAAAACAACCAAATTGAGCCTTATAAATGGAAAAACTAAAATTTTGAGATAAGCCCTATAAACCGGAAAGGAGGGAGTATGTGTCATGCATGGCAATAAATGAGACCATCTATGATACTACTTTATGATACTATGCACTATAGATGTAGTATCATACACTAGTATCATATGCATGATACTAGTATATGTTACTCTCCACTATGACCAGCCTTATAGCCGATGTACACTCTTTCTTCGAACACCAAGGGAGTACATGTGCATGCACTCACATACACAGCCAGGGCGGTTCGCACGCAAGGGTTGGACTTGTATCACGCCTGCGTAAAGTTTTGTTTCACTGATTTCTTTGCTCTGCCAACTGATAGGTGGGACCCAGAAACCAGGTGACAATTTAACCAGTCAACAAAGTGCCACGTCGACTATGTGGCCGGTCAGTAGGGTGAAATACGGTGCTCCACGATGAGCTAGTGATCGTATAATCACCACAAAACTATATATAGTGACCGTAAAGAGCGTATTGTTACATACGTTGACCGCCAGTGTATTTTTCTCGTTTCAAATTAAGCCATATTAATCGGAAAGGACGCAATATGGTCTACTACTAGTACTAGTACTGCTTTGATGTGTCCCGTTAACTCGCCGAACGAGGAGAAGCTTGCTTACTACGCCTCTCCCTCGCCCACGCGCGCGGTGGTTCACAGGACGAGGAGAGGGTTTTGACTACAGCGCTCTCTCCCTCTCCCCCGCCCTCGCCCTCGCGGTGGACGTGCAGCAGTTCAATCGGTTTCAGATTGCCAGAAGCATATTGTACTGTAGTTTCATAATTGTTGGACCTTCCGAAGAGGCAAAGAGCCAAGTGCAAGGTTCACACAAGTACGAACTGTTGAACCTCCCGAAGAGGCAAAGAGCCAAGCGCAAGGTTTTATAGGAGTTGTCGTCCTCGTAGAAGTGTACTACAACTATAGCAAACGATGCTACTGCATGATGCTGCCACGTCATGTATATCCAAAGCTGCGCCACCTTTTTTTCTCAAAGAGCGTGTTGGATCCCATGCAACAACCACACAAGTTGCACGTACACATAACACATTTACTAGTAAGAAATTCTAAAGGAAAAATGCCAGTATGCCACACAAGTTCATCTCCTATTCATGTGATAAATTTGTGCATGACTAGTCCACATATATTCACAGCGCTACCATTCACAATTACCGTACTCCACTTACACGTTATAGATGGGCTACATTTCCTCCTCCAGGTTCTAGTCCCAGGTGTTCTTCATGGATGGCACGATCCATAGCGGTGGGCAACGGGAATCATTGTCGCAGCTTTCTAGTCCGGTTCCACACGATGGAGACTCAACCAAGCTGAAGCGGCATAAATCAGGGATAGCGTGTGACAGCAAGTCATTCATCTGGCGGTGCACAATGAAGACACAACCATGCTTCATGAACGGCAGGCCTTCCGTGTCGTGCACGGAAGGTGGCATCCGCTTCACAATGTGGTAGCTGTCCCCGATGAAAAGCGAGTACTCTTGAAGAGTGTTCCTCGGCACCCACGTAGCATCACGGGGGTCGAACTCGGCGCCGTTCATCTGGTACACGCGGCATCCCAGATCTGGACACATGGTGACGTACATAGTCAAGGTCCATGCATAATAATGTTGTTCTCAAATATGGCGGTCAGTAATACTGTGCAGTAAATAGTACTACTCCGGTATATAGGAAGTAAAATAACCGGCTTATTATATATAGCCACACTCTTGGCTACATGGATGAGATAGTAAGACATGGAAAAACAAAAATGATGGCAGTTAGTGGGTTCAAGTCTTCAAGGGCCTAGCTAGCTATACGCGTCCTCCAAGGTAAAAAGTACTCCTACTAGTACTACTAAGTATACTACTAGTACAACAATGAAAGAGAAGGCGAGAGGGTTAAAAAATGGAATACATGGGTAGATGGTGATGGTCCGATCGTGGTAGATTGTGTGACCATGTTGCACATCAATGGTACCATGGGTAACGACTGCTAAGATAGTTGATCCCAATATTTCAAATTCAGCTACAAGGTTCCAGGTTAGACCGAATCGCGGATGCAAATGCACATCCAGGATCAGCAATCTTATTTTGATCAGGGGATGACTGGTCCCTGCAAAATAATGGAGTACCGTTAGGGGTGCAAATGATGGTTTGTGCATTCTGTTTGTAATCTCCCATACCGTAGGATGGCAAGCAGATGAAACAAGTCCCCTGGCTTGTCACCAAGAAGATGCGGCCTAGATGGCGCACGGCGTCTTCGAACGTGTAGGGGTACAAATCTGCCGCCGCCAGCATGCGCCAACCTCTGCCGTTACTGCCTCTTGCATTGATGGCAATCCTTATGTCGAGCACTGTGATGAGATAGTAATCGTCGTAGCCGTATCGCTTTGTCGGTGGGTCCGAAATTGCTATCTTCTTCAATCTCATGTAGGCATCATCATACATATTCAAGCCCAGCCAGTCCGTAAGGCCGATCCCAATGGTGGAGAAGGGGTCTACCGGAACGGCCGCACTGATGTGGATGTTGTGCAAAATGATGGTGGTATCCAGCCAGAGGTATGCAAGCCAATCTTCGTTGGCACCGACCCAGACCTATATATAAGACGGTGGGCAGCGGATAAATTACAGGATGGAAATGGAATAACTAAGTACTACATGATCGAACTCCATTACTGACCTGCTCATCGGACAAAATCCGACTACCTCTCAATGTCGGCAACTCTAGCGGAGTCAACGTGCAACCATGGCCAGTGAGCGGTGGACTGTTCGAAGGATTGTCCCATAGAAGAACCTTCTCCTCGAGGACGCATGGAAGACTAACAAGCATGGCCTTTTCCCAGGCCTGTTTAAGCAGCGTCTTGAAAAAGTTGGTGTAGGAAGCACCAAGTCTTGCGGCGGTGAGGACGTCGGAGCGGCGTGCGATTTCTCCGAGAGGATCGTTGTCCAAGGTCTGCCAGCCCCGACGAGGATGTCACGCCCAAGATGCGACCCTATCCTAAAGGAACTCGAAGGTCCCACCAAGGATAGAAGCGCATCTTGAAGACGCTTTTGCAAGGTGGATATCATTACATCAACATTACATAATAGTGGGGATACCTCCAATACATCCAAGGACACACGAATACAACATCATCTTACATAAGAGCACCATCCGACTACGGATGAAACACAAACAGAAACTCAAACGACATCCACCCTGCTAGCCCAGGCTGCCGACCTAGAACCTATCCCTTGATCGAAGAAGCAGAAGAAGAACTCCAAAACAAGCAAACATCGCTCTCGCGTCATGATCATCGCATAACCTGTACCTGCAACTGTTGTTGTAGTAATCTGTGAGCCACGAGGACTTAGCAATCCCATAACCATGGGTATCAAGACTAGCAAAGCTTAATGGGAAAGGAAGGGGTAATGTGGTGGGGTTGCAGCAGCGACTAAGCATATATGGTGGCTAACATACGGAAATAAGAGGGAGAAGAGAGCAAACGGAACGGTCGTGAATCTAGATATGATCGAGAAGTGATCCTGAACTCCTACTTACGTCAAACATAACCCAAAAACAATGTTCACTTCCCGGACTCCGCCGAAAAGAGACCATGACGGCTAAACACGTGGTTGATGCGTTTTAATTCGTATCTGGTGTCAAGTTATACCGGACATTAACAAATTCCCATCTGCCACATAACCCGCGGGCACGGCTTTCGAAAGATAATACCCTGCAGGGGTGTCCCAACTTAGCCCATGATAAGCTCTCGCGATCAACGAAGGATATTCCTTCTCCCAGGAAGACCCGATTAGTATCGGAATCCCCGTTACAAGACATTTCGACAATGGTAAAACAAGACTAGCAAAGCCGCCCGATGCACCGGCAATCCCGATAGGAGATGCACATATCTCGTTCTCAGGGCAACACCGAATGAGCAATCCGTATAACAAAAACCAGACCTCAAGTTTCCCTGATGTCACGACCCCGACTCAATGCCACATCGATCTAGCATGTAACACCTCATATCACTTTGCGGCCTCACGCACGGTATTCCCACGGGTGTCGCCTTACCTTAGCCCGGGACCGTTTGCGCCTTTTGGCACACGTATATGACAGTGTCGCTAGCATCCATATGATAAGGAGCCCGGGCTGACATGGCTAGTCGTAAACCCAAAGTGGCACAGACTTACAGGGACAGGCATCCATGACCCAGCATCGAACGTGTCGGTCATCAGCGAGTGAATCCAGGCTGTAGCACTGGGCTAGCAGGACTCCAGTGAACCGGGCTGTAGCAGGCTAACAGGACTTCGGTATTCATCGCGTGACATTTCCCTGAAGGGACAGACACAGGAACGAAGAAGGACACATGCCGGCCAGCCTAAGTGTTCCGGAGCAGCAGCGAGCTACCATGGCTTGGTGGAAACACTAGGAGACATTTCCCGGTAAGAGAGGCTACTAAAGATAAACAACTAGATGGTCAGATCCCACACATACCAAGCATTTCAATAACATACACACAATATGCTCGATATGTGCAAATACAACATGGCATCACAACATGACTCTATGACTCAAGTAATTTATCAATAGGCTCCGAGGAGCGAGATATTACAAACATGGGTCTCATGACCCAACATTCAGAGCATACAAAACAAAGCACAAGCGGAAGCTATCATGTCTGAGTACAGACATCTATAAATGAAAAAGGCTGAGAAGCCTGACTATCTACCAAATCCTGCCGAGGGCACAAGATCGTAGCTGAGGTAACAAGCTAAACGTCGAAGTCCACATGGAACTACTAGTGAGACTGAAGTCTCTCTGCAAAAACATAAAATAGGCAAACGTGAGTACAAATGTACCCAGCAAGACTTACATCAGAACTAACTACATATGCATCATTATCAACAACGGGATGGTGGGGTTTAACTGCAGCAAGCCAGCTTTGACTCGGTGGCTATCCTGAACTACGACTGCAAGTAACTCTTTTGAGGTGGCGCACACGAGTCCACATATTCACCATATCAATACACCACTATGGATCCGCTCTCGTTCCCCTACGAGAACACCATCCATAGCACTCACGCTTATCTTGCGTATTTTAGAGTATCCACTTTCACTTGTCTATGAACTGATATAAGCAACCCAGAAGTCCTTTTCCGCGGACACGGCTATTCGAATAGATCATATTAACCCTGCAGGGGTGTACTTCTTCACACACGCTCTCACCACTTACCGCCGTTTACACGACATGTACTCGGCAACCTTCAAGCGGAAGCCCAACGTGGGTGTCGGCCACGGCCTACCTAAACACTCGAGTCTCTAGTCCAGGTTTATCGCCTATTCGGGTTCCATCCATGAGGAGATCCGGCCGGAGTTTCGCTCACAGCCCCAAACGATGTGAACAGGGTTCCGTGACACCAAACGGGCGCCCGGTATACCCGGCCACGTGCCTACCGCATCACAGCCCACCCCTCCGGTCAGCGCTGCCCACGGTCTCCAGCATACTACAAACACCAGAAACTACTTGCAACTCCTGGACAGAGGACAAGGGTGATCAAGAAGCCGAGAGGGTCCATTGGTTTCGGGCCCAATGCGTGGTAGTAGCTGAATCATGGATCACAAACACAGAACTCAGTTCCTGAGGA
This sequence comes from Triticum dicoccoides, assembly GCF_002162155.2. Lineage (NCBI taxonomy): Eukaryota > Viridiplantae > Streptophyta > Magnoliopsida > Poales > Poaceae > Triticum > Triticum dicoccoides. The sequence goes on along the minus strand of NC_041385.1, from coordinate 108,409,893 downwards.
CGGCTGCAATGAGACAACCCACCATGTACTCCTACATGGCCTCTCACCGCTAGCTTTACCAAATCGTGTTCACACACTTAGCTCACACACAGTAGGACATGTTCACACGCCTCTGATTCATCCCTGATGAATCAGACCTGACTCAACTCTAAGCAGTAGCAGGCATGACAAACAAGCATGAATGAGTAGGCACATCAGGGCTCAAACAACTCCTACTCATGCTAGTGGGTTTCATCTATTTACTGTGGCAATGACAGGTCATGCAAAGGATAAAGGGTTCAGCTACCGCAGCAAGTATCAAATATGTCGTTGTTGTCCTAATGCAGTAAAAGAGAGCAGGAGCGAGAGAGTGGGATTTTATTGGAATGAACAAGGGGGTTTTGCTTGCCTGGCACTTCTGAAGATAACATTGAGTCTTCATCAGTGTCAACGATCACATCATCGGTATCACGTCTATCGAGAGGGGACAAATACCGGCAACACAGAAGGGAACACAATCAATGCAATGCACAATATGATGCATGATCATGACATGGCAAAATGAATGTGTTTTGAGCTAATGCAACTAGCAACAGATTAAATGAAGTTGGTTTGAATACAAGATTCAAATTCAAACTCCATATGTGATTATTTGAATGCCATTTAATTGATTTGTGCTAAACAGCAGCTATAAGTTGTTCTAACATTCATGAAAATGGTACAGATGGATTCCTTGAATTTTTATGATAATTTTTCATATATAATTTATTTAATTTGGAGTTACGGTTAATTTTCTATGATTTTTAGAAGTTTTAGGCATTTTCTGGAATTTCCTGAATATAATAAAATAAACTAAATTCCAGAAAATGAATATTGCGTCAGCATGACCTCACCCTGACGTCATCAGGTCAACAGGGCGGGTCCAGGTCAAACCTGACGTGTGGGGACCACACGTCAGTGACACAGTTAACGAACCTAAGTTTAATTAGAGCCTGGGCCCGCATGTTAGTGTCCTATCTACTTAACTAAGTTAGTTAACACTAACTTAACCTGGTACTAATTAAACAGGGGGGCTGGGCGCACACGTCAGTCAGAGAGAGGGGAGGGTCAAACCGGGCAGTGGGTCAACCCACGCCGGTCAAGGGTCAACGGTCGCCGGCGTTTAACCGCCGGCGAGTCCAGACGCGGCGGAGGGGCTCGGGAAACGTCCTCCGGCGACCAAAACAGTGGCAGCGATCATCTACGCGTAGCTGGCGCTCAGCCGCATCCATCTAGGCAAGCGGGAGGGGCTGAGGTCGAACGGGCTCGCCGGAATCGAGCTCGCGGCGGCGGCCGAGGTTCGGACCTCGACGGAAATGAGGCTACGGTTGAAGAGAGGACGAACGGATGCTTGTTCTGGGCTCCTGGGACCTCGCTGAGCGCAGACACGTGCTCAAACACGGGCGGCAGCAACTGTGGCCGCGGCGGCGCCATGGCCGTCGGCGAAGAGCTCTCGGCTCATTGTGAACGGCGGCTAGAGAGGGAGATAGGGCACGGGGAGAGGGGGAATCGGGTCAAAGGCTCACCGCGGAGCTGCAGGGAGGGTTAGTGGGCTCGGGGGCGGCCGGAGTGCAGCGAATCGACGGCGACGATCTCCGGTGGCCGAGGAGGGGAACGGCGACGTGGGCGGCGATGCAGGGCTCCCGGCGTTGCGTAGCTCCATGGAGAGGTCGGGGGCGTCGAGGCGGAGCCTTTGGTCACTCTGGTGGGGTGGAACGACGGTGGTGGCTACGGCTGCGACGAGCGGCGGCGATGGCGGTCCTCGGTCGCGCGAGTGAGAGAGCCAGAGAAGAGAGAAGAAGGAATGAGGGAGAGTGAGAGCGGTCCAGGGGGGTGCGTGGCATCCTCAGGGCGACGGGGAGACAGGCAGAGAGGCAGGAGGTGGCCTGGGCGTGTGCCCGCGCGCTCCGGCCACGCGCCTGCGCCTACTGGCGCGAGGAGGAAGGCGACAGGGGGGGGGGGAAGTGGTGGGCTGGGCCTGCCAGCTAGGCCGCCAGGTAGGTTTGGGCCGGGTGGGCTGACAGGTAACTTCCTTCTCTCTCTCTGTCTTTTATTT
>NC_041385.1:108395494-108406801 GCF_002162155.2 Triticum dicoccoides | reverse complement strand
TATTTGGAAATATATTCTATACAAGTTATGAATATAGTTCCAAATGCAAATAAAGTAATGATTTAAATTCAGTGCTCAAAATATTCCTCAAAAATGTTCATTATTTTTGGTTTGGTGCAAAACCCTTGCCAAAATATAACCAACATTATTTAAGGCCATTTTGAAAACATTGAATGCATTTACCAGGGTTCTTTGCCCCTCTTTTATTTTAAGTTTTTGAGGCTTCCAAAATTCCTCAGTTCAAGTTTCAGAAATTTAAATATGATGCCTGGATGAAGATGCAACTATTTACAAACAATATTCTAGGGTTGTGACAACTCACCCCCACTAAACAAAAATCTCGTCCCGAGATTCATGTGTAGGGTAAGGTGAAGGGGGAACGCAAACTAGCACAATCTTCACGACCCAGTTGCACTTCAAATGGACGTTGATTCGTTCACCATCATTGTCTTGAAGTCTTGCCTTGAAAAATCCTGTCAACATGACATGGAGGAAAGAAGGAGACTCTAGCAGGGTCGATCTTCTCGAAGATCGAACAACTCACGAAATGAGACATAGGACCATCTCTCGGGTTGAGACACGAGCACACATCCATAGGAATGGAGTGAAGCAGATGACGAAGGTTCACTAGGTAGACCACAATTTCACGCTTAAGAAGGTGGTAATCGATTGTCAACGTAGCGAGGAGTTGAGTTGCCATCAAACCACAACGAGACACCTTCGGAACCGTGACTCGTAGATATCTCCCCTTAAGTGGCAAAAAGAATTACCTTTGATTCAGAGATCATTGAAACTCTTTAAACCAGCCTAAGACAATTCTCGAGCGATCGTTTGGAGGGGGTCGGTAGAATGGCATACTCAAACTTGGATGATGTGGATCACCCCTTGAAGACAACGCAATGGATGAATTTTCTTATCATCGGAAATGGAAGAGACCCATGGTAGAATGGCACATTGGCGGTGCAAGCTGGGAACAAAATGCAAATGATGGGAATGATTCTAGTAACTGGGGAGAACCCAACAATAGAGAGTGAATCCACTGTTGAGAAGTTATAGCATAACCGAGGAAGTTGAGAGCAATCCTAGCTAGTGCCGATGGTAACACCTAACGCTTGTGCGTGCTATCAAGAACTTGAGCATTTCCATAATCATCAAGGTTTTACCAATATCCGTGTCAAGGATTCTGGCAACACAACTTACTACCATGATGAATAGCGATGGACGATGCAGATGCAAAGGAGGATAACACTTTCTCAGATTTCACCTTAGCGAGCCAAGGAACAAAATCTGGACGATCGACCGAGAGACATTTAGCACTCCGCTTCTAATGTTCTCCTTGATGTGCTAGCGTAACCCATTCATAGATATGGTTTGATATCTAGAACATCAAGTAAAAAGGTCGGACTTCGGGATCTCAAAATCCATAGGGGCAACTAGGGAGTAAATCCTACGAAATCCCTATGGGGAGGTGGCCAACTTCCTCAATCAAGATATTATAATAACAGGTCTTCCGGCTGGGTGTGTTGGCCACGGCATCCACTTTACCGGTTTTCGAGGGACCGATATTATAATTCTTGGGAAATATTCCAACCATCATATCTGCCTGAGATTCAGATCTGGTTGGTGTCAGGATATTCCAGACTCATCGAGTCTAGGAAGAAAAATGAAAGTTTGCAACACAATTCGACGAGACAACGCTGCGAGATTCTCGGGGAATGAACTACGATAGTAAGCTCCAAAACATGAGCTGGTTCTGCTACAAACATGTGAACATGTTGTCCAAGACAAGCATGACCACAAAGTAGTCTTATAATAAAACACTACCGAGTTCAGGTGGGGGAACCATCATTAATGACATCGAAGTCTCCACGCGTGGAAGTCCAAAGAGTTCACCTTGGACAGACTCCTTTATCTTCGAACAACTCAATCAGTGGCTTGGTGTGCTCGGAACACATATGGAATGAAGGTTGCAAGTCTCCAGACCACAGAATACTTCGCACGTATGCATGACTGACTTGGGATGATTCCAGAGGAAGCAAAACTAACTTTCTCAAATCCACGGCGGCAACTTTCACCAAATGCACGTGTATAAGAGGAAGTCACTCCTTTCATCAAACAAATACTTCATGAGTTAGCATGAAGAAATGGTTTCAAAAGTTTCCAACACTAGCTTAATGTTCAACAAAATCATGGAGGAGATAAGGATGTTGTCAATGGGCTCAACAACAATTCTTCCGGGTTTCCCTTTAAAAGGAATTCCATAGTTAAGTGAACAAGTGATAGCATAGGTCAGACCCAAAAGATATAATGGTGTATACTCGAGGGATCAACCACGAGTAAGACAACATTACGAATATCGTTGGTTCTGGTCTGATTGGATGATAGCCCATACTCCAATCAAAGGTTGGATAAAATGATAGGTCCATTAACTGATCACGAGGTTCAGTCGATGAAAATATCAACTTTCTTCAACACACATACAAGACATCCCTTATAATGAACTATATCGGACAAGCTTCTATCTTCCAACTCTCCAAGTTGTTGTCTAGCTTAACCAACTAGCTCCGGGATAGCCATCACAGATTCTTGGAGAAAGGGTGGTTCACAAGAAACCAACTTGATCACGAGCTCAACATAACAGTCAGGGGACAACCTGGTAATACTTCCGAGAAGATATTCGGAAAATCACGAACCACCGGTATGTTACTAAGCTCGAGAACAATCTCGCTTTTGAGGGCAAGACGATATGATCAAATGAGTGAGGGCTTGACAAGATCCTAACTCATCAATCGAAGGGTGCACCGAAATAAGGACTAGGTAGCACGATCAGTCTTAGAAGGATGATTCAAAAACCAACATGCTAAGAATGAAATTATTATCCTTTAACTACCAAGCAACGAGGTCGCTGGGAGTACTGATTTCACACATCACAATTCATTTGTCGGTATTCCGGTTGCATCAACACGAGGGCCGAGGAATGACTAATGATGGTGAGAAGTATCACTACATCAAAATTCATGAGAGTTGGTGCAGTTCTCATGACAATTCTGACATAAAGGGGGTAATACTCCAAGGTAGAACAGAACCAAAAGCTGGATTAGCTATTTGATCTGCGGAGCACAACTTCTTTGACCCAATCCTGGATAGGGAAGAGGTACTGGAGTTTGTTTCTCCTAGTCATTCCGCGATGGAATGGCTTGACGGACCACAAGAGTAATAGGCATCGATAAACGAACGCACGCATACTCTTGACTATCAATTGATAGACGAAGGTCAGTAGACAGCTAAAGAGGGACAACTCAAAGGAACATATAACTTTCTGAGTTGTGGATGCATAGATTAGTATGTCGAACCAAGTTCAACAAGTTTCTTCCGAATAACCCATGCAGAAAAGTAGAACTGGCAGGGTCACAATATATAATGGAGAACTCATCGAGAGCACTCTTGTTGTCATCTTTTGGTTCAGAAGAACTTCTGCCAAGAATGGTTCATGGTAATTGGAAGAAGGATGTACCACGAACCTCGAGGACTATCGCAAAGGTTACTACTATCCTAAAGGGACTAGCAAACACTATCAACATGAAGTAAGTAGAGTGAATCTCGGGTTCAAAACCCAAGGAGTAGAATACCTACTACTAAGTAGCATCACGGGATGCTTTCGAGAATGATGGCCAGAATCATCGCACTGGAAACACAAATCATGGCTAAATTACTAGATGATCCCCTAGGACACCTAGGGTCATAATAATATCTCCAACATATTTGTCGAGGCAATAGAGTACCTCAACTCATCGATTAGTGTGGTTAATCTGGCCCAAAGGAACATTGAAACGGGAAGAAAGGATTTGCAAATGCATCAGACTACTTAGAAACCTGGGATGACTCGGACAGCATAACGGCTATAAATGCTCAGAAAAGATTTGAGACATTCACAAAAATGGTGGCATAACCACTCAGAAGCACAATATCAAGGTTTCGAGATCAACAATTAACATACAGAAGTAGTAGGAACTGAACTGAGACTTAAATCCAACAATCTTATAAGTCCACTGATTAGTAACACATGATCCTAATAGAAAGAAGGGATAGCCTAGTTCTTAATCCCCGTAGAAGAGAGGATGATGACTCAGATCAGAAGGGCATGAGGTAAAGGAGTAAAAAGAGCCTTACGTTCCATCCCACAATCAATTCCCTTACATAACTAAAGAATTTCTAGACTCAACTTCGACCAGTTTGGCTTGGTAATCCTACAGAAAGTCAAGCTCTGATACCAACGCTGTCAGGACCCCGACTCAATGCCACATCGATCTAGCATGTAACACCTCATATCACTTTGCGGCCTCACGCACGGTATTCCCACGGGTGTCGCCTTACCTTAGCCCGGGACCATTTGCGCCTTTTGGCACACGTATATGACAGTGTCGCTAGCATCCATATGATAAGGAGCCCGGGCTGACATGGCTAGTCGTAAACCCAAAGTGGCACAGACTTACAGGGACAGGCATCCATGACCCAGCATCGAACGTGTCGGTCATCAGCGAGTGAATCCAGGCTGTAGCACTGGGCTAGCAGGACTCCGGTGAACCGGGCTGTAGCAGGCTAACAGGACTCCGGTATTCATCGCGTGACATTTCCCCGAAGGGACAGACACAGGAACGAAGAAGGACACATGCCGGCCAGCCTAAGTGTTCCGGAGCAGCAGCGAGCTACCATGGCTCGGTGGAAACACTAGGAGACATTTCCCGGTAAGAGAGGCTACTAAAGATAAACAACTAGATGGTCAGATCCCACACATACCAAGCATTTCAATAACATACACACAATATGCTCGATATGTGCAAATACAACATGGCATCACAACATGACTCTATGACTCAAGTAATTTATCAATAGGCTCCGAGGAGCGAGATATTACAAACATGGGTCTCATGACCCAACATTCAGAGCATACAAAACAAAGCACAAGCGGAAGCTATCATGTCTGAGTACAGACATCTATAAATGAAAAAGGCTGAGAAGCCTGACTATCTACCAAATCCTGCCTAGGGCACAAGATCGTAGCTGAGGTAACAAGCTAAACATCGAAGTCCATGTGGAACTACTAGTGAGACTGAAGTCTCTCTGCAAAAACATAAAATAGGCAAACGTGAGTACAAATGTACCCAGCAAGACTTACATCAGAACTAACTACATATGCATCATTATGAACAACGGGATGGTGGGGTTTAACTGCAGCAAGCCAGCTTTGACTCGGTGGCTATCCTGAACTACGACTGCAAGTAACTCTTTTGAGGTGGCGCACACGAGTCCACATATTCACCATATCAAATACACCACTATGGATCCGCTCTCGTTCCCCTACGAGAACGCCATCCATAGCACTCATGCTTATCTTGCGTATTTTAGAGTATCCACTTTCACTTGTCTATGGACTGATATAAGCAACCCAGAAGTCCTTTTCCGCGGACACGGCTATTCGAATAGATCATATTAACCCTGCAGGGGTGTACTTCTTCACACACGCTCTCACCACTTACCGCCGTTTACACGACATGTACTCGGCAACCTTCAAGCGGAAGCCCAACGTGGGTGTCGGCCACGGCCTACCTAAACACTCGAGTCTCTAGTCCAGGTTTATCGCCTATTCGGGTTCCATCCATGAGGAGATCCGGCCGGAGTTTCGCTCACAGCCCCAAACGATGTGAACAGGGTTCCGTGACACCAAACGGGCGCCCGGTATACCCGGCCACGTGCCTACCGCATCACAGCCCACCCCTCCGGTCAGCGCTGCCCACGGCCTCCAGCATACTACAAACACCAGAAACTACTTGCAACTCCTGGACAGAGGACAAGGGTGATCAAGAAGCCGAGAGGGTCCATTGGTTTCGGGCCCAATGCGTGGTAGTAGCTGAATCATGGATCACAAACACAGAACTCAGTTCTTGAGGACGGCTGCAATGAGACAACCCACCATGTACTCCTACATGGCCTCTCACCGCTACCTTTACCAAATCGTGTTCACACACTTAGCTCACACACAGTAGGACATGTTCACACGCCTCTGATTCATCCCCGATGAATCAGACCTGACTCAACTCTAAGCAGTAGCAGGCATGACAAACAAGCATGAATGAGTAGGCACATCAGGGCTCAAACAACTCCTACTCATGCTAGTGGGTTTCATCTATTTACTGTGGCAATGACAGGTCATGCAAAGGATAAAGGGTTCAGCTACCGCAGCAAGTATCAAATATGTCGTTGTTGTCCTAATGCAGTAAAAGAGAGCAGGAGCGAGAGAGTGGGATTTTATCGGAATGAACAAGGGGGTTTTGCTTGCCTGACACTTCTGAAGAAAACATTGAGTCTTCATCAGTGTCAACGATCACATCATCGGTATCACGTCTATCGAGAGGGGACAAATACCGGCAACACAGAAGGGAACACAATCAATGCAATGCACAATATGATGCATGATCATGACATGGCAAAATGAATGTGTTTTGAGCTAATGCAACTAGCAACAGATTAAATGAAGTTGGTTTGAATACAAGATTCAAATTCAAACTCCATATGTGATTATTTAAATGCCATTTAATTGATTTGTGCTAAACAGCAGCTATAAGTTGTTCTAACATGCATGAAAATGGTACAGATGGATTCCTTGAATTTTTCTGATAATTTTTCATATATAATTTATTTAATTTGGAGTTACGGTTAATTTTCTATGATTTTTAGAAGTTTTAGGCATTTTCTGGAATTTCCTGAATATAATAAAATAAACTAAATTCCAGAAAATGAATATTGCGTCAGCATGACCTCACCCTGACGTCATCAGGTCAACAGGGCGGGTCCAGGTCAAACCTGACGTGTGGGGACCACACGTCAGTGACACAGTTAACTAACCTAAGTTTAATTAGAGCCTGGGCCCGCATGTCAGTGTCCTATCTACTTAACTAAGTTAGTTAACACTAACTTAACCTGGTACTAATTAAACAGGGGGGCTGGGCCCACACATCAGTCAGAGAGAGGGGAGGGTCAAACCGGGCAGTGGGTCAACCCACGCCGGTCAAGGGTCAACGGTCGCCGGCGTTTAACCGCCGGCGAGTCCAGACGCGGCGGAGGGGCTCGGGAAACGTCCTCCGGCAACCAAAACAGTGGCAGCGATCATCTACGCGTAGCTGGCGCTCAGCCGCATCCATCTAGGCAAGCGGGAGGGGCTGAGGTCGAACGGGCTCGCCGGAATCGAGCTCGCAGCGGCGGCCGAGGTTCGGACCTCGACGGAAATGAGGCTACGGTTGACGAGAGGATGAACGGATGCTTGTTCTGGGCTCCTGGGACCTCGCTGAGCGCAGACACGTGCTGAAACACGGGCAGCAGCAACTGTGGCCGCGGCGGTGCCATGGCCGTCGGCGAAGAGCTCTCGGCTCGTTGTGAACGGCGGCTAGAGAGGGAGATAGGGCACGGGGAGAGGGGGAATCGGGTCAAAGGCTCACCGCGGAGCTGCAGGGAGGGTTAGTGGGCTCGGGGGCGGCCGGAGTGCAGCGAATCGACGGCGACGATCTCCGGTGGCCGAGGAGGGGAACGGCGATGTGGGCGGCGATGCAGGGCTCCCGGCGTTGCGTAGCTCCATGGAGAGGTCGGGGGCGTCGAGGCGGAGCCTTTGGTCACTCTGGTGGGGTGGAACGACGGTGGTGGCTACGGCTGCGACGAGCGGCGGCGACGGCGGTCCTCGGTCGCGCGAGTGAGAGAGCCAGAGAAGAGAGAAGAAGGAATGAGGGAGAGTGAGAGCGGTCCAGGGGGGTGCGTGGCATCCTCAGGGCGACGGGGAGACAGGCAGAGAGGCAGGAGGTGGCCTGGGCGTGTGCCCGCGCGCTCCGGCCACGCGCCTGCGCCTACTGGCGCGAGGAGGAAGGCGACAGGGGGGGGGAGTGGTGGGCTGGGCCTGCCAGCTAGGCCGCCAGGTAGGTTTGGGCCGGGTGGGCTGACAGGTAACTTCCTTCTCTCTCTCTGTCTTTTATTTCTGTTTTGTTTTATTTAATTTATTTTGCCACTGTTTTGAATTTAAAAATAATTCAAACAATGCCAAAAACTCCTCTGAAAATATTTATGCTGCTTAATGGAATTTTCCAAAAGCACATAAAATGTTTCAGGGTATTTGGAAATATATTCTATACAAGTTATGAATATAGTTCCAAATGCAAATAAAGTAATGATTTAAATTCAGTGATCAAAATATTCCTCAAAAATGTTCATTATTTTTGGTTTGGTGCAAAACCCTTGCCAAAATATAACCAACATTATTTAAGGCCATTTTGAAAACATTGAATGCATTTACCAGGGTTCTTTGCCCCTCTTTTATTTTAAGTTTTTGAGGCTTCCAAAATTCCTCAGTTCAAGTTTCAGAAATTTAAATATGATGCCTGGATGAAGATGCAACTATTTACAAACAATATTCTAGGGTTGTGACACCTGAGGGGGCACTGCAAAGGGCTCTGGTTCGGACCAGCACTTAGAGAAGCACTGGCCCCCGGGGGGGGGGCTAAAATAAAGATGACCCTTGGGTTAATTACTCCCAAGGGAAAAGTAGGTGGTGGTGAGGCAAATGGTAAAACCAAGGTTGGGCCTTGCTGGAGGAGTTTTATTCAAAGGGAACTGTCAAGGGGGTCCCATAAATCACCCAACCGCATTAGGGACGCAAAATCCGGGAACATAATACCGATATGATGGAAACTATGGCGGCAAGAGTGGAACAAAACACCAGGCATAAGGCCGAGCCTTCCACCCTTTACCAAGTATATAGATGCATTAATATTATAAGAGATATTGTGATATCCCAACATAAACATAATCCAACATGGAGCAATCTTCAACTTCACCTGCAACTAGCAACGCTATAAGAGCGGCTGAGCAAAAGCGGTAACATAGCCAAGCAACGGTTTGCTAGGAAAGGTGAAAAGGTTAGAGGCTGACATGGCAGTTTGGGGAGGCTTGAAGAACAAGTGATAGGTAGCGCAGCAAAGCGATAGAACGAAGCAACTAGCATAGCAATTATAGTAATGATATCCAAGGTGACGGTCATCTTGCCTGAAATCCCACAAGGAAGAAGAACGAGTCCATGAAGAAGATGAAGCCACGAAGACGAACCAAGCGTAGACGAACGAATCCTCACGATCGCAACGAAACGGGAACTATCGAGAATAAGCACACAACATGGTAAACACACCACACATAGACAAGACATGATGCTCAACCAAGTATGATGCAAGACAAGGCTACATGAAGCTATTCATGGCAAGAGATGATGCAAACAAGAACAACACATCAAAGCAAGTTTAAATGAGGCCGGAAACAACATATAACAATTCCGGTAAGTCCTCATATGCAAGTTTCGAAATTGGTACAGATCTAAATAAACCTTATGTTCAAGTTGTTAAACAGCAAGTTAAGATGCACCAAGATGGTCTACACGAGAATCTAGTCAAGTTATATATAAAGTTCATTTAATTCGGAGCTACAACTTAGAAGATATGAGCAAAACAAGTAAAACATGGCATTGATGCTAAATGCATCCAAACATGAAGCAAACACCTCAAAACATGGATGCAACATGATAATATGAAACTACATGCAATATCAAGCAAGTTTCATATAGAGCACACTCAAAACGGACCAACGATTCAACACATACACACCATACAAGTTTAAAGGACAAGCTGTCTAAAACAGCAACTAGGCATATTGCAAACACCAAATTAACATGCTACAGTACCACAATATAAAAACAAAAGGAATGGACATGATATACAGGTAAAGTATAACAAAATATGAACACTGAGCTATCTCCATAAATCACTAGAACATGCTCCAAAATACATAACAAGATTGCAAATAATAACAGTTACAGGCTTAACAGAAATAACATCAGGTTGCAATGTTTAGAGCTATCAAACTACATGTTACAGCAAGATATCATGGAAACTTAAGGCATGGCATGATACTACTAAATGCATAAAACAAAAGTCCCTTAATGAACTAATTCCAAAGATCAAAAGAAAATATGGTAGCATCCATGCAAACATGGCAAATGATATGACAGATTCATACATGGCAGGAACAACAATAAGTAGGCATGTTGGTGAGCTTGTACCACTCACCACAGAGCATTAGATGGCATGGAAAGGTAACCAATAGTAGGATTACATATTTATTAAGCTAAGAATGTCAATAACAAGTCCATAGGGTGCATGGATCACTAGCAAAGTGCATGGCAAAACTGAACTTAATGTTAACAGGATGACATCAACATTATTTAGCAATTTGGGAGCAAGATTACAACAAGCCAAAGCAAGATATAAATTAAACCATGGCAATGGATGCATAGAGCATGACATGTATAACAAAACATCCTAAGTTAACATCTCCAGATTATGCATAGAATGACTTGTAGCAGCAGGTTTACATAGCATCATGATATATCAGATTCAGCCTAGCAAAACAGTAACAACAAGTACACTACTTCACGAGCTTGATGCACTCACTACAAGAATCACAAAAATACGTGGATGGCACCACTTTAAAGATGGCATGATGTAGTACAAAACACATGTAGAGCTCATGCTCATAGGATGCACACACAAAATGCAACAAAAATGACAAATAAGCAAGTTTAGTGACCAGACAGCAGTTAACATCATATAGCACTCTTGCAACGATGATTAGGGAATCAATATGGACTCAAATTAACATGACACAATAGAATGGAGTGAAGAGCATATCGAAGTGAACATTTTGACATATTATGCATGCAAAACGGAGCAGCACACATGAAATTCTGACGCGATGAACATGGGCACAAAATGTTGAAAAACTAGGACAGAAGAAAAATATACCCTCCGAAACTGGACGGGGTCGTGCGGGAAGGAGGGATCCGGTTCAGGCGCGGGCGTTTGGTTCGGAGGGCTGGTGGATCTGATCCAGCCCGGGCGGATCCGGGACGAGGAGCTCCGGGCTGCGGGCGGCGGCGCCGACGCGAGGTGGCGGCGAAGGTGGTCGGCGTCCTCCAGCGAAGACCCGGCGAGGAGCCGGCGACGAGGAGGCGGAGCGTTCGGGGAGGCGCCGGCGGAGCACGGGCGCGGTCGGCAGCCGACGAGTGGGCGCGCGGGGACGCCCGGCGACGGGGCCGGGCGGCGCGCAGGCGTCGGGGTCGGCGGGCGGACGGGGCGGAGGAGCGGCAGGGCGGTGGAGCTTCGGCGCGGGGCGCGCATGGCGGAGACCCGAGGGCGGTGCGGAGAATGGGCGAGGGCCGGC
>NC_041385.1:108378997-108395026 GCF_002162155.2 Triticum dicoccoides | reverse complement strand
GTGGACGGGGAGGTGCGGCGGCGGTCGCCGGCGAAGGGCGGCGGGGACGGCGAGGGGCCGGGCGGCGGAGGGAGCCAGGGCTGGAGCGGGCCAGCCGGCGGCAGGGGCGGGCCTACGCGGGCCCGCAATGGGCTCCACGGGCTGCGGCGAAGTGGGCACGGGGCGTGGGTGAGGTGGCGGGCGGAGATTGGTCCAGGAGGCGGCGGGGGTGACATGGCGGCCTGTGGTTGGTTGAGGTGACGTGTCCGGCGGACACGTCCAGCGGCGGCGATTTCGTCCGGCGGCGTGAGGAGAAGGGGGCTAGGGTTTGGACGCGGGATTTCGGGGGAGAAGCCATATTTATAGGTAGAGGGAGCTAGGAGTGTCCAAATGAGGAGCAGTTTTCGCCCACACGATCATGATCGAACGACCGAGAGCATGGAGGGGTTTGGATGGGTTATTGGGCCACTTTGGAGGGGTGTTGGGCTGCACACAAAAGAGGGCTTTACGGTTCCCCGGTTAACCGTGGAGTATCAAACGACCTCCAAATGGAACGAAACTTGACAGGCGGTCTACCGGTGGTGTACCAAGGCCACTTGGCAAGACTCGGTCCATTCTGAGAACGTTTAACACCTGCTCCCAACGAGAGACAAAATGGGAACGCCGGAGGACATAGGAGTGCTGGATTGCAAAACGGACAATGAGGAAAATGCTCGGATGCATGAGACGAACACATATGCAACACGCAAGCAAATGACATGGCAATGACGGCGAATAACTGGCAGACATTTGGCGCATCGAATTCGGGGCGTTACAGAGGAGGAGAACCGCCTGGTGAATCCATGGGAGCAGCGACAACTGCCTTCTCTTCGGGGGGAGGGGAACTGGCGAGGAGGAGATAAGAGCGTAGTAACCGCAGGGCCTCGTCCCTTCCAACTGTAGATCATTCCTCAGCGAAGGGGTGAGGCTATTATTTACTACTAGTACTGGCATTATGGAATGTTATGGGATTGCATTATACTTTAAATAATTGCACTAGTAAGAAGTGTTTGGCACTAGGTATTAGTTTTTTGCGTGGATTTAGAAATTTTGGGTATGTTTTTGCCATTTTTTGTACATGCCAACTAGTGTCAAAAAACGTCTTACATCATGTGACGGTGGAGTACGTACTCGTACTATAGCTGTACTAGTACTACTTTTCTCAACTAGTAGTGCGATGTATTGTACTTCTTGTCTAGTTCTAGTATAGTGCACCAGTTTTGAACTCTTGAATCTCAAGGCCAAGGAGCTACAGTTGGAAGTGGAGGGTACTACTGTTCTCTAGAACCATCGCTGTACTATCAATGCAGGGAAAGTACACCTGCGTAGTGGCCTAGTGGGTACTCTCGGTGCTCTATTCAGCCGCTCCTCTCACGTAGCTGGCCTACTCAGCCGCTCCTCTCACGCACACACTAGCAGCCTGTTTATCAGCAACGGTTACTGTGGGGGCAGAACATTTGAGTTATTTGATACAACGAGACTAGGCTTTTCTCTTCCATTTGTGGAGGTGTAATGGATCTCGTCGAACTTTGTTAGTAGCTCCTTCTTTATGAAGAGATGAAGCAAAGCTTTTGCCTTCGTTTAAAAAAACACGTCAATAGGAATTTCTTTTATAGGAGAGCCGATAATGGAGTGAAGTCCATGCGTGCAATACCACAAGCTACAGAGTAGTAGTAGATCACTTTACATGCAGAGCCATATTGCATAGTTCCCAATGCCCCGCCAGGCTTTTCCGGCTCCTCGGGCTTAATTGGGAGGCGCTAGTTTAAATATGCTACTAGCTGATGAGGAAGTTGCAAGCGAGGTGCGGCTAGGGAGAGCACGCGAGCCACGAGATGCTGGGAAGGAAAACCCATTCACGTGGCTAGGCTATCTAGTGCACCTAGATTGTGGGGCCTCACGTCTGTTTGACTTCAAAACTCAAACTACCCGTGTAAAATATTGGCTCGCAGTGAAGTGTAGTAGTACTATTTAAAAAAAAGGCCGCCGTGCGTTCGGCCGGGATCGAACCCACAAAACGAGATATACACTCCCGTGACCACTAGTAGTACTCGTTGGAGTACAACGCAACCTAGAATCTCCTTTTGTCGCTAGTAGTACGTACATTGTTCCTTACAAGAAACCCCTATAATGCAAGAAACAACTAAAATGCCAAGAAACTACTACCACTTGCATACGTGGCAGACTTAAGATAAGACTACCTTATCAACCATTGTACATGCTCTTACCAACAAAAATCCTCGAGTGACCTCCTACCTCCGGCCCGTCCATCTAGTCATCCTCGGCCATGGTACACAGCTACCGCCGCCGGCAGAAGGTAAGGTCAAAACAGCCGGCGGTGCAGAGCCCATGTTGCGGCAGCCCGGATGCCAGCTCCGTCCGGCACTCGCGGCCGCTAGCTAGCAAAGATAGCTCCGTCCAGCTGCTTGTCTGCAAGGTTTGCTAGCTATATTGGCACGGCAGCGCGGCGGCTTGCTCGCGCGCGCCACACTAAGGCCAGCCATCTGGCTCGAGCGAAGGCTCGCGCGGCAGCTTGCTCGCACGTGAGTCACGCTCGGGCCAGCCTACCAACCCGTGCGGAGGCCAGCGCGGTGTCCGGCCTGTCCGGTGGAGCGGCGGCCAACTCGCTCATCGCCGGCGCCACTGACGAACACGCATCAGTACTGTTTGAAGTAATGTTCAGGAAAAATAATGATTTGAGGGGGAATAATAGGATAGAAGGTCAGATGTGGGTCCCTCGTGTCAATGGTCAAACAAAATGTGTTGGTTTAAGCTGCCTCGTCAGCACGGACGTGTGGGCCAACCCTGTCATAAATGTGTTTAAACGAACCTAATTGGTAGGAGTACTAGGTAGTAGTTTTTGGCGTGGATTAAGAAATTTTTGGGATGTTTTCGCTATTTTTTGTACAATAGATTCTTCCTAGGGCTGGTTGAAAGTGGTAGTTTTTTGTTAAATACTCTACATATTGTAAGTAGGAGTGAAATTTAAGCTTTGGAAGCCAATAAGCAAGGCTAGTTACATAGCGCATATGTGTACATGATTGAAAGTAAATATCAACCATGAGTGACTAATATCTTGATGGAAAAACTCGAAACTATGGAATACTAGGAAAAAATGCATGGTTGGAAATACTAGCAATGTTCATGTCCGTTGCCACGAATCATAATTAGAATAATACTTATTCACAAACTTGGTACAAAACACTCTAATTTTGATATACATATGTCACTAGAGATATATTATGTTTCAATTAGAATATATTCCTTGGGCTGTTCTGGTGAGGTCAGGGAGGGATGTGGTTGGTTTTAATATACTAATTATGGGTTTTTCTGGAAATTGGTAGACAAGTGGGATGTTGGTCAGGAAAGGCAACAACTTACCTCACAATTGTTAGATGTAGATCTAATGGTCAGAAACGACGGATGTCAGACACACCAGCATCACCAACTTGGTCTTGTTTAGGAGTACTAGCAAGATCTGTGAATTGCACGGAACATCAAGATGCATTTTTTTATAAAACACTTGTTGTGATTGACCCTTGCGGGAGTAATCCCATGTCTAAAAACTAATGATATCTCGAGAAATATGAGATAAGGTGAAGAGGAGTGGGGTGCGGTGGTGGTTGGTGGGGGACTGAGCGGAGGCATGGGGATTAACGACGCTGCAGCGGCCACCAGGCCAGTTTGTTCCAGAGGCTTCCTTTATTCATTGATCAACAATGAGGTTTGTTGGAGATAAGGATGAACGAGGGAAGACCTTGTCTGCAAATGTGTAGACGGGTGCGGGTATCTTTTAGTTTAATTTCCATCCATCAGATATAGATCGGACGGTCTATATTGCAAGATGGCACACGTACCATCATCACCAACTCGGTTTTTTATAAGAGAAGAAATATAAGTATGGAGATACAAACGTATTATCGATACTTGCTTCCGTAAACTAGCATCTACATTCTATTCAACGCCCCGTCATGTGGGGCCTTAGCACAATGACTTCTCGACTGTGTAAAACAAAGATTTTCCCGTCGCCGACAAGGAGGGGGTGACGGCGGCGCGCTTTTTGGCTTGGTCTAGTCCTAGTAGTCATACTAGGTGGTCTAAGCACGTGTAGATTTATTCTTTTTCACGTCTCATGTTCGCCGTACTGCCACGACTGTTGATGAATACAAGGTAAGTTATTCACGGGGAAACCCTTGTTGAGCGTGTTTGCGAGAGAGAGCGAGACATTGTGCGTGTGTGATATGTTAGAGACTGAGGCAATGATAACAGATTCTTTGTGTCTATGTGTGTGGAGGATAGAGAAAGACATGTACATGGGGGCTTTGTGTTGTGTAACGTGGACATGGGGAGAGATACACATGCGGACATGGGGAGAGATGAGGATCCAGATAAATGGGTGTTTGTGCGTGTCTATGTGTGTTTCTGCACGCGTTTGTGTGTGAGAGGGAGAGAGTGTATGTGGAGTAGATAGACCACTGATGATGTAAACCTAGTATAAGGGAAGGGGGAATGGTGTGACATGTGTAGTAGAGGGATAGCACGTGTGCGGGCGGGGGAGCAGACTATTTGGAAGAGACATCGAGTGTGTGTGTGGGAGAGGGGTGTGAGAGCGAGAGAAAGAGAGAGCTAGCGATGGAGAGAGATAGAGAGGAAGAGAGGGGGCGAGAGGGTCGTTTGTGTCCATAAATGGCGTATAGATAGGGAGACAATGTTGATGTTGTCTGAAATTGGCCTATGAACGGAGACGCGAGAGAAGCGAGTCATCGTTTGTGTGATAGGGACTTCATGAGAGATCTAGAATAGATGGTGTAGAGAACAATGTGCGAAATCGAGAACGATTATACATTAGGGAGCTATGCAAAGAGTCACGACATATATGTATACAAGGAAGGAGCTGTGGCGGGTCCGCATGTGGGAGAGATAGAAAGAGGAGAGTGGTGCACAAGGAGACAAAGTGTGCTTGTTTGCAGTGGGGGTGGTGTGTGAGGTGAGTGCGCGAGAACAACATAACTAGGGAGATAGATGTTTGGGGGCGACATTTTGTGTGTATGCGAAATATACACTATACATAGTGCGTGTGCTTGGGTAAGAGATATAGCGGGAGACCTAGAGAGTGAGGGAAGAGATGTGTGCATGCCTGAGAGACAAAGTGATAGAGACCTATGTTGGGGTCCGGACTTTAGAAGAGAGAGGGATGTTAATGTGCTCGTGTGTTGGTGTTTGGGGGGAGAGAACGACTTCTCTATGTGTGTGTGTCTGTGTGTGTGTGGTGGGGGGGTTGACTTCAGATAAAGAGTGAGGTGTCTATATTTGAGGGACTTTAGCGTAATTGAGATATTTTGCACTCATGGTTGATCAATTTGTTTCACAGTTTGTACTATGAGATAATGATACTTTTGAACATGCATGATATACCTTGATGTACCAGAATTACAAATCTCAGATTGGAATTTTGGAATTCGACTCCATCATTAGCTTTTGTAATTCATTTAAATGGAGGTACATTTTTTAAGCCGGGATTTCGTGATTTCAAATTCATATATCAAACCTAGAGATATACACATACGGGCATGTTAAAACTTTATAATCATCCACTTTATTAATACAGATACACATTTTTGCTTTTGTCATCATATTTAGGATAAACACATTTGGAATTTCATTTGAATTGGACTGTATGATGGTATTTTCTTGTAGTAGCTCAATGATCCATATTTGAATTGAATGGAAAATCTAAGTTTCAAGTTGGAGACATTGATTTTTTAAAACTTGCACATTTTTTTTGCGTGCAAAACAAACAAATTGTCGGCCATGATATCATAGTCGGCCGTACGAGAGCAGAATACTTATAATTTTAGGCGCCAAAAGCTTTCAAACTTCCCTCTCACATAGAAATATCACGCGCCCGAAAGTTTAGCCCTGTGATATTCCTGTTTTACCCCTGCCACATGAACGGAAAAGGGCTGCTTTGGTAACTCCATTGTTTTCCCCTTCTTCGCCCCCAACATTCTTCCCCAGAGCCCCTCCCCTTCCCCTCCCCGACCCCCCAACCACGGCAAGCTGCTGAATCTAGTCCTCCACCACAACGGTGGACCTCACACCCCGCCGGATCTACCTTCCGCACCTTGTAACCCCCAACTGCCAACTCACCACTTCACCGGAGCCACTTCAGCGACTAGCTTGTCCATCGCTCCAGATCTCCTTGAGCGCCATCATGGTCCACCGCACCGGATCTGCTTAACCGGTGCCCTCGTCCACCACAGCGTAGGCCCTCCACTGACTCCCTCGTCAGCCCCTTCGCTGGCCCTTCATACACGCCCTCGTCCGCCGCAACAAATCCGCCTCACCGAAAGCACTGTACAACACGCCCGCCGAAGCCTTCGTCCACTGCACCGGACCCGCTCCACGGACGCCATATTCAACTCCACCGGTCCTTCTTTACCGACGCCTCAGCCTCATCAGGTTATTTCGATTTGTATTCCTTCATTTTTTCTCTTTATCGTGCAACTGTTCACTTACCACATATGAGCTTTCTTGTATGTCGACAGGCGCCACAACCCGTAGCATCGGAGCCGCTTCAGCGACGACGACAGCCAGCCCAAACTCAACCGCAACACGAGCACCATCGACGATCCTTAGCTATCAAGTATGACAATGATACCCATAGGCCGCTGAGAATCAGGTACTATTATCCAACGGCCGGCGCCTACGTTCACTTTCCTAGCATAAGCACCGCACCTTTGAATTTCTTCAGGGCATCATTCAGTTTTTCATGAGACGCGTTATTCTGCTTGCACCTGTAGGGCCATACTTCTGGCAATGAACATGTTACATGTGCTAAATTACATACCAGTGCACATATATTTAATATGCTTTAGTTTTGTTCTGATGCCACCTGTTGGTTCCATCAGACTGCTTAATGTTCTCTATGCTTAATTACACATCAGCAAACTAGCATGTGGTTCCACTGCTTTTTATTCGTTTTACCCTACATTTTCTGATGCTAGCTATTACATCACTGCTCCGAGCCTCTATTCATTACTTGTTTGTGTGTTCTTGATCTTCCCAAGTTGCATGACTAATTTGATGCTTATATTAATTATGGAGCTGCCAACCCTGTCAAGCAAAATATTCATTCTTTTGGGGCTAGCACCTCGAACAAGCATAAAAATAGAGGGAAGCAGATATTGTCGTGTATGCACACACCCTTCTTTCATTAGTTTAGATGAACCATTGATGATCAATTCGGACCAGTGCATGCGATTAAATTTAATTTTACCTAAAATGAGGGTGCAGAATAAACTACAACAACTAGATTTGCAACCATGGGATGCTGACGATATCTTCAAAGAACATTGCAACAGCAGCGAGGCTTCACAACAACATATGGTAAGCCAGTGTGTTTTAGTACATGTGAAATGTAATGCGAGTGGGATGCTTTCTTGGCTTGTGCCCTCAACCTGTAATCGTGCCAAATTACAAATAGTTCAGTTGTCTGCTTTGTTGTATTGCTTGATTAGAATGCTTGTTTGTTGTTACGCTATACCTGAGTTGGCCAATATGTCAGCAGTGCCTGCTGTACTATCGTAAAGAAATGCATGCCTATTTCATTTGAGTCCTTAACTTTTCCTCTCAACTTCATCACAAGACTATCTTCGTAGTTTATATGAGGCCACACTGTTAAGTGCTTTCTCAGATTATTTCAACTACTTAGATGCCTTGGCAACTTAAATATAGCGGTGGTACACTCCCTTCAAGTTTCATCTTACCATTTTAATTTCTTTTCGGATGATTCTGCTTCGAACCATTTAAATATAGTTTGCCATGCTTGGCAATAATTCGTCCGTCGTTTACCATGTAAGCTTACTGCCTGGATCATATGATAACTATCTCGTACTTATGTCCAGCGAAAACCTTTCAGGATGCCGTTCACACTAGGACACAATGTACAACCCAAGAATCTATTTGTGGAAGCAGTGCGCCATCCATGTTACCAGATGGTAGCAGTTCAGAGGCAACACCGCCGGAGAGCAGTCTAAGCACAGACATTATAGTGCTTGAGGCTCTACTAGAGGCAGAAAGAGATGGTGTTGCTGCCATGAATTAGGTAATCTTTATTTTGAGGCTGGAAATTACGGAATTAGCGGCACGCATTATGCAAGCAACCCAAGAATTGGAGGAAGTAAGAATGTTGCATTTGAAGACGGAGGAGGTCCTGCTGTTTCTGGTATCTGAAGCCCAAGGTAATCCCGGTTCTTCTTTAGATACCAGTTGAAATTGTCATTAGATTATTGTACTTGCATGTTGTGTCATGTCTCTGAATGGATTATGTTGCAAGACCCCCTATGTTGTCCATGTGTTGTAATGATCCGGATTTTTTAGGCGAGGTAATCCTCAGTACTTGTATGATTGACATAAGGTGAACAATTTTTCGTGTGAGCATATTGTATTGGATGAAATAACTGTTTGACTCAGAGTGTATCCAACCTACTGAATTCGAAGATCATGACATTTATAAATCATAATCATATATAAAGGTGGAATAAATCTTTGTTGTGGTTTTGAAGAAATAAATAACAAAACATATAATTATCTATGGATATTCGTAATCGAATACAAATTGGATTTGAATTTAGTTTCCCAGGGCCCAGGGCAAACGTGAATGCTAATTCTCCCAAATTTTGAACGAAGCGGCTAAACACCCACTATTATTTGTGGGCTGCCTGAAGCAAGTGTTTGCAAGATGGAAATTACTGTCTACACCTAACACTTTAGATCCTTATCGACCGGATTTACACTGGTATCGATAGGGGTAGACTAGTAACTTCAATCAGACGTGACACGACGGCCTCTGAGCCCATTCAGACACAGTGGGCGCCAAACGTGGGTGGAAAAACACATTTGATTCAAGCTCATCCGAAAGACATGTGTCTCTTCCTCCATTTCCCCATTCATACACGATGGGCGGCAAAACAAACTCTCCTTGCTCAAAATCGATGTAGGCTAATATTTGAAATAGGGGCAGATGTGTAACTAACATCAGACGTGACACAACCGCCCTACCTGTCAGCCCCGTTCATACACCGTGGACGCCAACCGTGGGCGGCAAAACACCCTCTGCTCGCTCGAAATAGTTACCGGCAAATATTTGGGAGATGCGAGATTACCGTCCTATCCCCAACTGGCGCGATGTCCGAAATTTTAAACAGGGGATAAATTCGTAACTTTCCCGCATTTCAGAGAAGCGCGGCCCAAAGTTTGAGATCCCCCCCTCTCCCCCATTTTCCCATTCATACACCGTCGGCGGCACGAGAACCTCCGCACTGCGGCCAGCCTCCTCCGTCTGCCACCCCATCCTCCACCTTGCCGGAGCCGCTACCCCTACCTCGTCGTGCACTTCAAGAGATAGACGTCTCTCATCCATGGCGCTGGACCAGGATCCTTTCATCGCCTCCTCTCGCTTCATCGGCGCCGTCGTCCACCTTGTCGTTGCCGCTCCTACGACCGCCTCATCTACGGCAAGAGGATATATCCCCCGACCCGACCGTCTGCCATCTAAAGTCTTCTTCCCCGCCGCCGACAGCCATCGCACCCGCAGCACCCTCAACGTATCAGCATAGGCCTACACGGCGTCGCAAGAGAGGTGGTACTCTTCCATATGTGCTTAAGTTATTGATCTCACCCGCAAAATAGATCGTAATTTGTTTACTGTACTTTTCTTCTCCATACCAAATCATAGTGGCTAGTTGAAAGAAAACATTGGTTGCGAAGTAGCTTTGTCCGATTTGCACCTTCAGATCCCACATGGCATGGGCACTATTCTCGTAAAGCTTATGGTTTCCCCCCTATATATTCACTACCATCGTTGTAGGTGCTTCGTGTCGTGCTAGCATTGCTCCTCAAGACTTCAACCCAAAGCTTACATGTTCAAATACGAATCTGATATGATGCTCATATCACTAAAACAGAGAACATTTAATTGGTCACCTAATGTTCCTATATTCGTTTCGAAAAGCATGTGCGCCACCCATTGGTCTAGCTAGTTCCACTTTCCTGATTTTTCTCTTGATGCTTAGGGTTTTCCCCTTTTATCTACTATACTATGATCTGCGTAGGTGCTTTCTATCGTACTAGCATTAATCCACCCTTCAAGCTAAACAACACGCACTTAGAATTCGAAAGCTTAGTTGTTCAAATATGATTGTGATTGTGATATGATACTGATATTAGTTAACCGACACATTTAATTGGTTAGCTAAAGGCCCCACTTGAGTTTCCAAATGCATGTCGCGACATATAGAGAGACAGCATAATTGCATTTCTTTGTCACTTGTTGACCGTACTTTCTTGTCCATACCAAATCTTAGTTGTTATTTCAAAGCAAACATTGGTTGCTAACTACCCTTTGCGCGGTTTGCAGCTTCAGATCTGCCATCCCACTGCCACGGTCAACACTGTACTCATCATGCTTATGTTTTCCCCATTTTTTGATGACCACAATCAGCCTACGTGGTTCGTGTCATAATAGCACTGCTCCACCCATCGAGCTAAACAAGCTTAGTTGTACAAATTCATATATGATATTATTGCCGATATTAGTAAAACTGAGAGATGTTTAATTGGTTAGCTAAATGTTCCAACATTAGTTTCGAAATGCATGTGAGCCACATATGGAGAGACCGGAAAGAATAGTATTTCTCTGTGCGCTCTGGTTCATCTTGGGTGGCCAACCGACATTGTATTGAAAGACTTGTAATATCTTCAATCTGCTTCCTCTTCTGCTCTTCTTTAAGATGATACTCTTCTCTTGCGGTCGACTGGTCAGGTCGAGTTGTTATCCCTTAGTATATTTTGAATCTGTCAGGTCAGGTCGACTTGTTCTTCTTTACTATATGTTGAAGCTGTCATTTGCGAAGTGTCATCACTTGTGGAGCTCTCATATTTGGAGTAGTAGGCCACATTATATTAATGCACACAACAAATTACATCATGCATGGCATCTTTTAAAAGAATTGCAGAGATAGGAGAAAGGGGTTTACGGGGAGGCAGTATTGGATTAGAATCACTTCTGCATTACAAAGAAAAAGCTCACTTGTTTTTATGTTTTCATGCATGTCAGATATTGAACATTATCAAAATGAATATGAGAATGGGCGCATGAGAGGAATATTGCGGAACGATCCACTGGCTAACAAACTTGGCATGGTGGAGGATGGCCTATCTTATTCACCCATCAAGGTGCTTGCTCTACTTTCCAAAGTTGTATTGGTCGCACATATTTTGCATCTGACCTCTCGCATTACTTCCACTTTGTTACACCATCTGCTTAGTTTAAGCATCATATATGAGTATATGCCATACCTATCCATTTTCTGTACCTTTTCCATGTGTCGTCACACTATGTTTTTCCAGCCAAATGTTGTTCTTTCGTAATAGATGTCCAAAAGGAAGAGGGTGAGTGCAGATCCTCAAGGAGTACAAACTAGGTATTTGGACAAGGTAGTGATACCTGTTAAATCAGATAGATCAGCAGCCACAGAAAACATAGGCCCAACTGTACCACACTTTACCCCTACTCCAGTGGCCAAACCCCTATTAGAACTGCTGGGAGCCCAGCGTCAGGTACTGTCTATGATATCAATTCAAAATTTGAACTCCTAAATTTCTGCTTGTGCCTTACCTTCTCTCTTGTATGAAAACTAATTTCAGATGAATCTCCTTGCTCAAAGGATCATACGATCTCAAAACCATAATGGGCTCTGCATTGCTCTTGTCAGTACCTCTCTCCCTTTTGCCTTGTAACGATGTACTTAATTAATTGCTATTTTATTATGTATCATCAGTTTGCACCTGAGATTCATTATCTTCTATTTCTTCCAATATTATTTGATCTATATTTACTCTTTGCAAAATGTAGAATAATGGCAACGCTTATAAAGAATTTTCTTTGGGGAATTTATTGAAATATCCTTCCATCAACATGGAGAAGGGCTTTGTCCAGCCCGTGTTAACATGTAATGTAAGTTCATCCTTCTTAGGCCTTCAAACTTTGTTCTAGTATAGATTTTGATAGGCATCATTTCCTCCACTTCTGTTTGCTTTGATGTTTACATCTGGTTGGATGTTTGCAACAACTACCAGTTTCGAATTGTAGTTGTAAAAACATGTTCCTTATGCAAAACAAATCCATTTATTTGCTTATATAATTGTGAAACCTGTTACGTGTCTCCTTGTTTCTCTTTCAGAGTCGTATCTCCTACGCTAGGCAGAATGTTATGGAAGATAGTGAGCCAAACCATCTTGAGGACAGCAAGATGACCCCAAGGTCCTGTCTTGATGAAGACAGTTAGTTGAAGCTACTCATCAGCAGGTGTGAGACAACCTCTATGCAGTCGCTGCCTCTATCAGTTCGACTTCTTTAGTCTCAACTTAAAGCGGAAAGGCTTGCTTCAGCTCAGCTCCGACTTGAAGTCAAAGATGCAATGAAGATGTCAGAGGACTGCCGTGCGCACCATCATGCCTTAAATCTAGTGTTGATGCATCTATCATTGACACAACTGAGGTCTACTCAGCTTCTTGAGTTGTTTGGGGGGCCCGACCTGGCCAGGCCTAGTGCCTTCTGAAGTGCTCTCAGTTTTGTATATTCTTTTGTCGGCGCGTTTATTTGCACTGGTGGCGAACTTTGATGCCCAGTGGATGTAATATGTGTGATAGCCGTGATAGCCTAGCGTAAATTGCTTGCTTATTTATTTCCTTGTTGTCTTGTTTATTTGTTTGCTTGTAGTCATAAGAGTTCTTTTTCCACGGTTTGCTAGTGGCTGCAATAACCTATTTTTTTAAACTAGGCCACAATAACCATGGGATAATATTTACTGTAGTGATACTGGGCCTCCTAGGGGCCGTAGAAATAGTGGGCCTTCTACGGGCCGTAGAAACAGTGGGCCTTCTATAGGCCGTATAAACGAGCCTTCTACGGTGCGTAGAAACAATGGGCCTTCTACGGGACATATCATCAATGGGCCTTATACGGGCAGTATGATCGATTGGCCAAACATGGGCCAACAACAGGCCACAATATGGCCGTAAATGGGCTAGAGTTGGAATCGTCCGTTCATGGGCCGACCATAATGGGCCATCGTTAATAGGCCATATTTGATGACGCTATGAAAACGGCCTAACGTATTAACAGACCACAAACGGGCCGACTGTAACCACGGGCTGAATTTGGCCCACAAGCAGAAAATGAAAGTAACGGGTCGTAAGTAAACGAATGCTGGAAATGAGCCCAAGAATAAATGGGCTCTGAGAAGGCCGAAAGATAACATGGGCTGGAAACGGCCCAACGGAATAACGGGCCGTTAATGGGTATAAAGTGATACACTGTTCATTACGGCACTACTAGAAATACCACTACTAATGGCGCACCTAATATGGCCATTAATGGCGCATCACTGGTGCGCCATTGATAGCACGCCATTAGTAATTTTTACTAATGGCGCACCACCTGGTGCGCCATTAGTATCTGGTATACTAATGGCGCACCACCTGGTGCGCCATTAGTATATGCGAGGGTGCGCCATTAGTATGCCTCCCAGGGGGCATGTATACCCAGGTGCTTTGGCATACTAATGGCGCACCACCTCTGGATGCGCCATTAGTAACCGCAGCATACTAATGGCGCACTACCCGGTGATGCGCCATTAGTATGCACTGTCATACTAATGGCGCACTGTCGTGTGATGCGCCATTAGTATGAATATTAGGTTTTTTTTATTTTTTTATTTTCTGTTTTTTGCGCAGGTTACAAAATGTATAATTTGACAAAATATAGACAGCACACATCAACAATAGATTCATCAAATACAATAGAAGATTAGTCTTTGAATACAATTCATC
The DNA here is from genome assembly GCF_002162155.2 of Triticum dicoccoides. Classification (NCBI taxonomy): domain Eukaryota; kingdom Viridiplantae; phylum Streptophyta; class Magnoliopsida; order Poales; family Poaceae; genus Triticum; species Triticum dicoccoides. Next base: position 108,381,112 of record NC_041385.1, on the reverse strand, counting down.
ATATTAGTCTCCGAATACAATTCATCATATTAGTCTCCGAATTAAAAAGACCGAACAAAGATAGAACATTATATTACAAGTCTCGAGACCGCGAGTAGCGAGTTTGTCTTCGCATTACAAGTCGATATCGATCATCTAAACTACCATCACATAGAAGAGAGCTGCGGTCATCACGATGAGCATCATCACGATGAAACTCGTCTTCATCCGGTTCCTCCAACGCTCCCTCCCCTCTCCTGCTAGATAGCGGGCGTATCTAGATTCGGCCTCGGCCCTAGTGGTGTACCCTTTGTAACTGTTACCGCTGAATCGGTGAACCTGTCTCCGACACTCCTCCCAGTCATCGTAGACTCCGGGAACCTTACCCTTGTACACGACATACGTCGGCATCACTATGCACTAGCCAAACGAAACGTTAGTACCAATTCACAGACAATACATAAGCAATATATAATTATGCAACAGAACGATCGGAAGAGAAAAGCAAGACATTAATAGCATCGATTACATCTAAGTTGAACGACTCTCAAAACCAAAGAGACATACTACAAGTTCATTAAAGTTTAATTACAACATGAGCCAATCGATGTTTCAGAACTAGACAACTCGACTCAAGGGACCGGAGCGTGGATGAAGCCGCCGTCTATCGTGGGAGTCATGAAAGAACGGGCGTTGTCATCCTGCATTTGTAGCATTGTGTCGATGTCACTGTTGGACGGTTGATTTATGAGGTAGAACTGCCCCGAGGTACGAAGGACATCTTGATGGATGATTTCCGCAAACTCCGACTGGATGCGAAAGAATTCTTGTCGGAGGTCCGCGTCCTGGATTGCCGACACGCTCGCGGCCCAATCTTGGAGTTTACTCGGTAGCAGAAGTTGATGATGGTCCCATACGATCGCCCGCATGTGATGGATGGCGTAGTAGGCACCCTTCTGACCGCCAGGCGGCTGCTTGACGCAGCAGAACGTCGTATTGTGGGAGAACACGTGCTTGCCGTACTTAAGAATAGGCCTGGTGAAGGTGCCTCCAGATTGGGCGTAGCCGGGGAGAACATCATCAAGAACCTTCTTGACATTTGTGTAGTCTACGTTCGACTGACGGTCCGGGTCGAAATACGTGGCCATGGAATATTTGGGGCTTAGGAGGATGAGCGTGCAACGTGTGTCACTGCAGAAAACACGGAATGTTAAAAGAAAAACGATCGAAAAGTAAGAATTCATATGTTACGGGCCGGTTGAGGGGAGGACTTACTCGGGAAAGTAAGGCACGAGGAAGTTATCCTTATCTTGGTTTGCCAGAATGACGCCTTCGAGGTAAGAACTCGCGACTTGCCGGTCCCCAGCGCTGCCCAAGATCTTGGCACGCATGTAGAAGGGGTCGACTATCACGATGTCCGGGGTCTTGTCGCGAATGATCCGCATCTCCATACTCAGCGAAAATAGCCGAACAAAGGTGTAGTGCAGCGGATGATGGTTAAACATAGCAAAGATGTCATCAAACCGCAGGACGATCGTACCCCCGATGTCGCCATCCACAAAGCCCTTGCCCTCTGGCACCTTGGCCACGAAAACCGGGTATGCCACATCCTTCTCTCTAAGACGCCGCTTCTCCAAAGAAAGAACACTGTCGTGCAGACTCCGCATAGCACCGGTTGCAGCATTGAGCATATTTGGTGGTAGCATCGCCCTACCCGCCACATGCACCCTCCTCGAGATATCCTGCGGTGAAGGTGGCCCATCCTGAGCACGGATCGTACTCGGTGCCGGCTGGCTCGCACCCTTCTTAGTCTTTCTTTTGCGTGCCTTCTTCTTCTCCTGTAATGGGACCGAGTTCTGCTCACAGACCGCCTTCTTGAGTGTGTTGGGGCTGATAATATTTCGCACCTCGCCTATCTGAGGCTCGGTGAAGTCGGCAGCTGGAGGTGTCTCCTGAGAGCTGAACGCCAGACGGCGCCTGTTGCAACTTGGCTTCTCCGCGGTACGAGCTGGATCGCACACGTCTTTTGTTGGGTTTGGTTCTTGAGAAGGAGGCCCCATGAAGTCGCCATCGTTTAAAAAGCTGTTTGATACTAATTTTTTTTATAAGACGGTGCGCGGGGTGCGGGGGGTCGGC
>NC_041385.1:108345427-108376444 GCF_002162155.2 Triticum dicoccoides | reverse complement strand
CTTAGGGTGACTCAGCATCTTGTCTTTTTTATCTATCTCCGGATCATTTGCGTCATCTTCTCGCTTCTTCTCCTCCCTATCCGCGTGCCAACGTAGGAGCTTTGCTACCTTAGGATCCGCGAAATACCGCTGCAGACGAGGAGTGATCGGAAAGTACCACACCACTTTTCGAGGAGCTTTCTTCCTCTTCTTGTATCGAGTGACACCGCACACCGGACATATTGTAGACTCCGCGTGCTCGTCCCGATAAATGATGCAATTGTTCATGCACACATGGTATTTCACGTGCGGTAAATCCAGAGGACACACAATTTTCTTCGCCTCCTCCAAACTGGTCGGGCACTTGTTCCCCTTGGGAAGACGTTCGTGCCAGAATGACATGTTCTCGTCGAAGCATGCGTCGGTCATTTTGTGTTTTACCTTCATCTCCAGGGCCATGAGCGTTACTTTCAGGCGGGTATCCTCGGGCCTGCATCCTTAATACAATGGAGTAACCGCGTCTAACTCAAGTTGATCCATCTTGGCTTTCTCTCGGGCGGCAGCTCTTGCGTTATCCGTCTGCTTGAGAAGCAGCTCTTGAATATGAGGGCCTGCACCCAGCCCATCGATGGTCCAGCGTCGTTTGCTCTGCCGGCATCATCATCTTCATGATCATGCCCGTCGCCTGCTCCGGCATCTTCCTCACCATCATGTCCTGCATCTTCTACATGATGACTGTGTACAGCATCACAGTCGTGATCATCTCCTGGGGATTCTTCATCTTCTCGCCCGCCCGAGCCGCGGTGGTTGTCTTGCTGCCCTTCCTCATTTCTTGCCCGGCCCGCATGGACGACTTCGTAGTCATCTTCATCACCTTGCCACCGATAGCCATCCATGAAACCACGCAACAGCAGGTGGTCCCGCACCTGCCCGGAATCCGGGTCCGCAATAAGGCTCTTCAGCTTGCATCTTCGACACGGACATCTTATCTCCGTCTCGTTCTTTTGAAGCATCTCGGCCTTCGCGGACCTCAAAAACCTATTCACGATGCCTTCGGTCATCGTGCGGACCATGGTCGCCTGCGGGGTAGAGCAAAACGATATTTTAGAACCAAACAAAAATTTGGCATGACTTTCCCTAAAAATAGGACCAAAAAGAATGCTTAATGCCAAAATTCTCGCCGAAACGGAAATGAATCAACATTCCGGCAAAATATTGGCAAGTATCGCATATCAAATACCGGTACACCTCCAAACACAAACACATATGCAACACCACAAACATATGCAACACCACGAACATACATAGATCTAGCTAGGCCGTAAAAAGTGCATGTGCACATTGTTGTAAGGAGAACAACCTAAATATAGCTTCCCCCCTTACTTACCTATTAAAACAAGGTAATTTAACCACTTAATTTGAATGAATCTATGGTGGAAATGAGGTGAAAAAGAGGAGGCACCCGAGACAAGGAGGAGGTGGAGAGAATGAAGTGGGGAGAAAGTGAGTGTGTGGGTAGGAGAGGCTGTCCCAAATATCTTGTTGCTGCCCACTTACTAATGGCGCACCTCTTGCATGGTGCGCCATTAGTAGTTACAACTACTAATGGCGCACTTAAGCAGGATGCGCCATTAGTATGTTTGGATAGGCGCACTAGTTCAAAAAAAAATTCTATACTAATGGCGCACCCACTGCCTGGTGCGCCATTAGTAGTTACAACTACTAATGGCGCACTTGGGCAGGATGCGCCATTAGTATGTTTGGATAGGCGCACTAGTTCAAAAAAAATTTCTATACTAATGGCGCACCTGCTGCCTGGTGCGCCATTAGTAGTTACAACTACTAATGGCGCACTTTGCCTGGATGCGCCATTAGTATGTTTGGACAGGCGCACTAGTTAAAAAAAATTTGATACTAATGGCGCACCCGTAGCATGGTGCGCCATTAGTAGTTTAAACTCTAATGGCGCATCAGATTGTGGTGCGCCATTAGTATATACTAATGGCGCACCATCTTTCTGGTGCGCCATTAGTGTCAATCCCATCTATAGCCCTTTTCCTAGTAGTGCGGGCCAGTTTCACCACAGGCCGTTAATGGGTGTAAAGTGATACACTGTTCATTACGGGCCAGTTTCACCATGGGCCATTAATAGGCCAAGAGTTACATAGGGCCTCATATGGGCCGAAAGACGTCATGGGCCATACATGGGCCAGAAGTGAAAACGGGCTGGAATCATATTGGATGGTCTAGATGATGCTACTGGGCCTAATTCGGATAGGGCGTAACGGGCCTTGGGTTAGCGGGCTGTAAATGGGTTATATAGGAACATGCCGTTAACATGCTTTACATGGGCCGACCTGCTATCTTTTGACCAAGTCAAACGGGCCGGCCTTTTCACAAGAATGGGCCACTGTTGGGCCGTGCCACGTGTCGATGTATCATAGGCGCCTTCTGTCCAATGAATGGATGACATCTATCCCAACGATGAGCCGACACGTGTTTCCTCCAGCCAATGATGATTTTACACGTGGAAAATCCCCATTGGTCGGGGCTGTTAATGGGTTATCGGATCCAAAACCCAACCCGATAGCTCAACGACGTTCCGTTACGGTGGATGCCACGTGTCGGTCACCCTTGACGAAATCACTTACGTGACGCGCGATTTATCATCATGGAAGTGGACACTTCCGTGATGATAATTTTGGTAATGTCATGGAACACTTCTACGACAACACAGGTATGACTATCTTGATTCTGTCATAAATTTGTCATGGATGTACATCCATGACAAAAAACGCGACCTACTGTGACAAACACGTATCATCATGGAAATGTATTTTTTTGTAGTGAGCCCTCAGCCCTTTCGACAGCACATGTAGTACATGGGTAAGCACTATGCGCATGCGTCGTGCTAGCTCACGCTTCCTTCTCTTCTACGTTTTGTAAATAGGCTACCATTTCCCACCAATCCTCTCATCGGTTTCCCACCTCTTCTCCCATCGGTTTCCCGCTACCAGTGTCAGTGCTGACTGAAGGCTAGGCCGCGACACACCAACCATGTAAATATCGCACACAGTTTCTAAAAGAACAAATGTGCATGATAGGAGGGAGTAGGTTAGGGTGACTAGCATGCAACGGCTTAAAGGCAAGGATGCAATTCCTGGCAGCCAGGTGTCACTTCCCATCCGCTAGCCTAGTCGAATAGAACGCAGAAGTTAAGTGTGCTCGGGCTGGAGTAGTCCAAGGATGGGTGAGGGAGTCCCGGATTAGGGGGTCCTCGGACAGCCGGACTATATGCTTATGCCGGACTATTGGACTATGAAGATACAAGATCGAAGAGTTCGTCTCGTGTACGGATGGGACCCTCCTTTGCGTGGAAAGCAAGCTTGGTGAGTCGGATGTGTAGATCTCCTTCTCTATAACCGACTTTGTGTAACCCTAGCCCCCTCTAGTGTCTATATAAACCGGAGGGTTTAGTCCGTAGGACAAGGACAATCATAATCATAGGCTAGCTTCTAGGGTTTAGCCTCTATGATCTCGTGGTAGATCAAATCTTGTAATACTCATATCATCAAGATCAATCAAGCAGGAAGTAGGGTATTACCTCCATCGAGAGGGCCCGAACCTGGGTAAACATTGTGTCCCCCGCCTCCTGTTACCATTAGCCTTAGACGCACAGTTCGGGACCCCCTACCCGAGATCCGCCAGTTTTGACACCGATATTGGTGCTTTCATTGAGAGTTCCACTGTGTCGTCACGATAAGGCTTGATGGCTCCTTCAATCATCAGCAACAATGCGGTCCAGGGTGAGGTTTTCCTCCTCAGACAGATCTTCGTATTCGGCGGCTTCGTACTGCGGGCCAACTCGCTTGGCCATCTGGAGCAGATCGACAGCTACGCCCCTAGCCATCAGGTCAGGTTTGGAAACTTGAACTACACAACCCACATCCGCAGATACTTGATCTTCGACGGATTCAAGCCCATGTCAGGAGCGCCAAATAGTCACAACGAGTGTGACTTAGATATGCCATCAGACTATGTTCGGGATATCGCACCTATGGCTGCCCCGTCCCTTAATCTAGAGCAGATCACGCCATTCGAGGACGGGTGGATGGACCCCGCCATGGAGTCCACACATTCACCGGCACTGGAGCCAAACACAGATTTCACCTCCAAAGAGATCTGTGTCATCGAACCTTCGGACTCATCTCCGATCATGGGTTCCGAACCGCACGTGTCTGTGCCTATCGAATCTGATTGGGCACCAATCATGGAGTTTACCGCCATGGATATCTTTCAACACTCACCCTTGGGCGATTAGCTAAATTCATTGAGGTCTCTCTCTCTCTATCAGGAGACTCTTGGCTGAACTATGTCCGCCTTGAGTGGGAAGCAGAGGACGAAGAAATTCTTTCCCCACCCACCACCCATTTAGTAGCCGCTATCGACGACTTAACCGACATGCTCGACTTTGACTTCGAAGACATCGACAGTATGGACGACGATGCCGGAGAAGAACAGGAACCTCCACCCACAGGGTGCTGGACAGCCACCTCATCATATGATATATATATATGGTGGATACACCTAATGAAAGCAATGGCGATACGGCAACGGAGGATAATCCCCTCGAGAAGCAATCTAAACACCGGCGTCATCGGCGCCGCTCTAACCCCCACCATAGCAAAAATACCAATACCAGCACAAGAGACGATGAAGCCGAAGACGAAAACAACCCTGCCCTGCCAAGCACTGAACAAGCCGCACAGGAGGATGGGCAAGCTAGCCCGGACGAACAGGCAACAGATGGAGACTTGGAGGATGACAATTATATGCCTCTCTCCGAAGATGAGGTGAGCCTCGGCGACGAAGAATTTGTCGTGCCAGAGGATCCCGTCGAGCAGGAACGCTTCAAGCGCCGGCTTATAGCCACTGCAAAAAGCCTGAAGAAGAAGCAGCAGCAGCTTCAAGTTGATCAAGATCTGCTAACAGATAGATGGACTGAGGTCCTGGCAGCCAAGGAATACAGACTCGAGCGCCCAACCAAAAGTTACCCGAAGCGCAAGTTGCTACCTCAATTCGAGGAGGAGGCGCTCGAGCCTACACTACCAGTGCAGGAGGAGGCTGACCGGCTACATCGTGGCCGAGACAAAGCGGTGTATCAGAACGAACAACCGCTTGCACCTCGCCGCCAATCAAACAAAAATACTAAGGCTCGGGGCTACACGCAGGACCTGTGAGATGTACTAGAAAACAAAGCAGGACAGCCGAGATCGATCTACGGATCACGGGGGCGCGCCACAACCCGTGAGGATGACCGCCATGCCGGATGCACTAGAAACAAATTCGGCCAGGCCGAATACAACAGACTAGACTTATTTGAACTGCGTCGTGATGTAGCCCGACATAAAGGCGCCGCACACCCCCTATGCTTCACTGATGAAGTAATGGATCATGAATTCCCAGAAGGGTTTAAACCCGTAAACATTGAATCATATGATGGTACAACAGACCCTGCGGTATGGATTGAAGATTTCCTTCTCCACATTCACATGGCCCGCAGCGATGATCTACATGCCATCAAGTACCTCCCACTTAAGCTAAAAGGACCGGTTCGGCATTGGCTGAATAGCTTGCCGGCAAACTCCATTGGCAGCTGGGAGAACCTGGAGGACGCATTCCTTGACAACTTCTAGGGCACTTATGTGCAACCACCGGACGCTGATGACATAAGCCACATAACCCAACAACCCGGAGAGTCAGCCAGGAAATTCTGGACTCGGTTCCTAACTAAAAAGAACCAAATCGTCGATTGTCCGGATGCCGAAGCCCTAGCTGCCTTTAAGCATAACATCCGGGACGAGTGGCTCACCCAACACCTCAGCCAAGAGAAGCCGAAGTCCATGGCAGCCCTCACGACACTCATGACCCGCTTTTGTGCTGGCGAGGACAGCTGGCTGGCTCGTAGTAACACCACACCAAGAAACCCTGGCACTTCAGATGCCTGAGATGGCAACGACAAGCTACGACGCAACAAACATAAGCATCGAAACAATGGCGACAATGCCGAAGACACAACAGTCAATGCCGGATTCAGTGGCTCCAAGTCCGGTCAGCGCAAAAAGCCATTTAAAAGAAACAATCCGGGTTCGTCCAGTCTAGACCGCATACTCGACCGCTCATGTCAAATTCACGACACCCCGGATAAACCAGCAAACCACACCAACAGAGAATGCTGGGTGTTCAAAGAGGCCGGCAAGTTGAATGCCGAAAACAAGGAAAAGGAGTAGCATAGCGATGATGACGAGGAGCCCCGGCCGCCAAACACAGGAGGACAGAAGAAATTTCCTCCCCAAGTGAAAATGTTAAACATGATATACGCCACCCACATCCCCAAGTGGGAACGGAAGCGTGCACTAAGGGACGTCTATGCGATGGAGCCAGTCGCCCGAAAGTTCAACCCATGGTCGTCCTGTCCGGTCACCTTCGATCGCAGGGACCATCCTACCAGTATCCGCCATGGCGATTTAGTCGCATTGGTCCTCGACCCCATCATTGACGGATTCCACCTCACGCGAGTCCTTATGGACGGTGGCAGTAGCCTGAACCTGCTCTATCAGGATATAGTGCGCAAAATGGGCATCGATGCCTCAAGGATAGAACCCACCAAAACCACGTTTAAAGGTGTAATTCCAGGTGTAGAGGCCTATTGTACGGGCTCAATAACACTGGAAGTAGTCTTCGGATCACCGGACAACTTCCAAAGCAAGGAGTTAATCTTCGATATCGTCCCCTTCCGTAGTGGCTATCATGCACTACTAGGACGAACCGCATTTTCTCGATTCAATGAGGTACCACACTACGCATACCTCAAGCTCAAGATGCCAGGACCTCGCGGGGTTATAACAGTCAATGGAAACACAAAACGCTCGCTCCGTATGGAGGAGCACACTGCGGCCCTCACAGCAGAAGTACAAAGCAGCCTTCTTAGGCAGACTGCCAACATGACGATAAAGCCCCCGGACACCGTCAAGCGAGTCCGGAGTACTCTGCAACTCGAAAGTCCGGCACGTCCAGAGCTCATTTAGCAGTTCGACCTCCGTCCCAATCTCAGTCAAGCGGTGAAATTTGCGCCATGCGTACATAATTATGCACTCAAGATACCATGGGTATAGGCGGAGGCACGACTACGACGCGGTCCACACTGCAGCTCAACCGCCCCAGGACCCGTATATCTTCATCATTTTCTTTCTTTCAGGATCCTCCTTTCGGGAAGCCTTTTCAGATAGCCTGATTATCAGACTCATCATGGGAAGGAACAATCAAGGAGGCAAGAGGCTTTGACGTACAAGGGAATACCCAGGTGGTCTCTGATAAACAATTGTTATACCTGTTTTACATACCCACACGCAGTCTGCCCTTGGTTAGGACATGTCAAATAGTCCTATTCTTGCTTATCACATTACTTGTATACATACACTTTGACGTATTATTTAAATAACAATGGAAAAAACATACAATGTTAGCTTCTTATTATATCTTCTTTATCTTTTTCCTTGACTGTTTATATACTATAAATTGCACCCGTACACTTTGGTATGTTCAGTTCGCCAGGGGCTTCAATGTACCCCATAACACGACAAGAAAAGTCCGAACACTTTCGACAGTGCGGCACCCCGAACTTATAGCATTATATGCATCAGCTCTGAATCATGTCTTGGGTCAATAGTTGGGTTTGCCCGGCTCCCTTGTTTTGGTGCCTTACGTTCCGTTATATCGGCTAAGGTAGCGTAGGGAGAACTACTGTGATTGTGTCCCGGTTCTTCCGGACGAGCACCTCAGTAGAGAAAGCCGAAAACTGATTGTCATGATGCGGCGAGAGCTAGTCGCTGTTCGAGAGGTCTCAAATCCTTAAAGGTTTTTTCCGCTTCGGGCGAGGAATCGGCCTTGTCCGATTCAGGCGTGTATAGTGCCCCAAGTTCGGCCTTCCGAATACTAGAGGCTTCGCCAAAATTTAAAATTATAGACTTCTATGGCTAAGTGAGAGTGATAAAGCTGTATAGTCCGATTGCCTTGTTCACTGTGCTAAACACCTCCTTAAAGGACCATAAATTTGGATAAAGAGTGTTTAGGTTTATCCCGAACACCCCAGTGTTAGTTACATTGGGGCAGAAGCCGACGACTAGCCAACTTTTAGATTTTTATAAACGGCCGAAAAGAAGGTAATATTCTAAATCAACAAGCGTTATATAGCACACACGAACTCATTTTCGTATTACAGGATGACATGAGTACATTCATTCAAATATTACATCCTTGGCACATTCTTCTGCCACAAGGCGGGCGCCTTTCATAACACCGTCATAGTACTTCTCGGAGTAGCAGTGTGCCTTGCCCTCCGGCGGTCCCTCCGTTACCAGCTTCTCGGCATCCATCTTCGCTTAGTGCACTTTCGCGCGGGCGAAGGCCCGGCGGGCACCCTCAATGCAGACGGACCGTTTAACAACTTCAAGCCGTAGACATGCATTTACCATCCGCTTTACAAGCCCGAAGTAGCTGTTGGGCAGGGGCTCGCCAGGCCACAGCCGGACTATGAGGTCCTTCATGGCCAGTTCGGCCGCCTTGTGCAGTTCGACCAATTGCTTTAGCTGGTCACTCAAGGGCATCGGACATTCGGTCCTAGTATATTGAGACAAGAACAACTTCTCCGTTGAGCTCCCTTCTTAGGCACGGTAGAACTCCACGGCATCTGATATGCTGCGGGGCAGATCTGCAAACGCCCCTGGAAAGCTCCGAATTCGGGTAAGTAAAAGGGAAGTCTCCTTTACATGCTTGATTTGAATAATGAATGCCTTACCCGCCGCTATCTTCTTGGCCGCCTGAATCTCTTGGAGTGTCGTTTGGGCTTCGGCCTTGGCGTCTCGCATGCTCTGGAGGGCCTTCGCAAGCTCGGACTCTAGCGTCTTGGAGTCACGCTCCAAGGACTCGAATTTTTTAACAAAGTCCTGGAGCTCTTGCTGGACCTCATTAACCCGAGTCTCCTGTTTCTGACACTCGGTGCGCTCCTTGTCCGCCTTGTCTTCGACCTCGGACAGTGCCTTCTTAAGGGCCGCCACTTCGGTCCTGGCCCCTATTAAAATTCATGATGTTTCTGTCAGCATCAGCGATGTTTCCTTTATATGACACATGGATGGGGTATCACTTACCTTTGTTCTCCCCGAGCTGCCTCTTTACGAGGCCGATCTCTTCCATGGCCCGCCCTAGGTCCCGCTTCTGTCCGACGACCTCCGCAGTATTGGCAGCAGCGGCCAGCAATGATGCCTGCTTATTCACACACACATTTTATGTTAGACTCCCGCGGATACTAAGTTGACCCTCTGTTGGGCTTTTCTTTCCGAACACCAAACAGAGTATCAGGGGCTACTGTCTATAATGTGATATTTTCTTGCACTTTTGTTACTTACCTCAAAGCCTGTTAGGAGGCTGGCGTAGGCTTCGGTTAATCCGCTTTTGGCGGACCGAACCTTCTCAATCATCGTACTCATAAGAGTACGGTGCTCTTCGTCAGTGGAAGCGCCGCGAAGCACTTCCAGTAAATTGTCCGATGCCTCTGGGTGGACAGAGGTCATTGGCACAGGCGGCTCACCCTCCTTAGCGAGGGGCTGCCTACCTGAATCCGGAACCATTGGAGGTTCCGGCATAACATCCGGCTGGGGGCCAGCCTTGGTGCGGCCCCCGTCAGCAGAATCCATAGGGGTCTTTTCCCCCATGTGCCCGACGTTTGGGATTTCGCCTTGGGGCGTCTCCAGAACCACCGCCCCCCATTTCGGTATCCTCTGGGACAACACCTCGGTGTCGTCCGCGGGCTGGGGGGAGGTGGTCGTCGGGAGTGAATAGCTATTCATCTCCAATTGACTCAAAGACCCATCCGAAGTGGATACCTCAATGTGTGACTTGGCCGGACTGCACGTGTTCAGCATCATAAGAAGCAATGAAGCAAAATGCACTGAAAGTACTATGGAGTACGGATACTTACGACTTCGCCAGGGGCTTGTCCCTGGGCAGCCACTCCTCATCGCTGTACGCGGCCGTGGTGGAGTGGTCTGGAAGGGATGCCTTTCCCTTCTTAGGCGTCCTGGCCTCCCCCTGTGGGGTGGCTTTTCTCTTCTTCTCCCCCCGGTGGGGGGAGGGGGGACTTCTTCTTCTTCCTCCCCGTCTTCATGGAAGGAGTGCGCCTCGACGTCCTCGGACAATGAGTCCGATACGACCTTGCGCCGGAGACCTTTCCTGGTCCCCGCGGCCGTCTTCTTGGCCTTCTTCTCCGACACCTCATAGGGCACCGGAAACAACATCCTTGTTAGAAGCTCCGATTCCGGATCTTCCAGTAACAGAGCCGGGCAGTTGATCCCCTCCACCACTGCTACCCAATCCTATAGAAACAGCGTGAAAGGCTTAGGATCCTCCTAGAGATGTGCTGATGAAAAGCGCGTCTTGTGAAACACATAAACTTACCTAATTGGCGGGGCGCTTGACGTTGAGTCTGCGATCTTCGGTTATGGGTGGTGGTACCTCGTTGGTCTTGAACAACAATTTCCAGAAGTCTTCGTGCATCGTGCCGAAGAGTTCTCGTAGTGTCTGGTGTTCAGCTGGGTCGAACTCCCATAGATTGCAAACCCGTCGTTGGCACGGAAGGATCCGGTGTAAGAGCATAATCTGTACTATGTTGACGAGCTTGATCTTCTTTCTTATCATGTTCCGGACACAGTTTTGAAGTCAGGACAGCTCTGCCGTGGACCCCGAGTCTAAGCCCTTCTCTTTCCAGGAGGTGAGCCGCATGGGGGCACCGGATCGGAATTCAGGGGCCGCCGCCTAGTTGGCGTTGCGCGGCTCGGTGATGTAGAACCACCCCGATTGTCACCCCTTTACGGTCTCTATGAAGGAGCCCTCGGGCCAAGTGACGTTGGGCATCTTGCCCACCATGGCGCCCCTGCACTCCGCTTGCTGGCCGACCACCACCTTTGGCTTCACATTGAAGGTCATTAGCCATAGGCCGACGTGGTGCGGGATACGGAGGAAAGCCTCACACACAACGATGAACGCCGAGATGTTGAGGATGAAGTTGGGGGCCAGATCATGAAAATCGAGCCCGTGGTAAAACATAAGCCCGCGGACGAATGGGTGGAGGGGAAATCCCAGTTCACGGATGAAATGGGAGAGGAACACTACTCTTTCCCGAGGTTTCGGAGTTGGGATGATCTGCCCCTCGGTCGGAAGCTTGTGCGCGATGTTTGCGGCCAGGTATCCGGCCTCCCGTAGCTTCGTTATGTCCTCCTCCGTGATAGAAGAGGCCATCCACTTGCCTCCTGCTCCGGACATGCTTGAATGATTTTGCGGAGAAAGTGAGGGATTGGGCGCTAGAGCTCGAGCGTGCAAGAATGGATGAGCATAGGAAGAAGAAGGTGTGGGTGAAGGAGGCGAATCCTTACATCTTTGTAAAGGCGGTAGAAACTGTGCGCCTCCCTACTTGCCCGATAAACTCGCTTATATCCCAAGCGCCGCATCGATGGTGTTGGGTTACCCACACCCGTATTGATGAGAATCCCGTGATAAGGGGACAAGATCTCTTCTTCGAAAAGACGTGCCAATAAAACCTCCTCGCAATACATGAAGTAGGAGGCTGGGAGAAAACGGTTCGTATAATGACCGGGCCACGGCGTGATGTCACGCTATGAAAAGTTGTCAGTAGATTGGATTTGTGGAATATTGTGCTCTCTACGGTGGTAAGTGGAAATTATTTTACAGAGCCGGACACGATCCTCATATTCGAGATCTTCTATGAAGTATTCGGAGATGGATCCCACCTTGCAATGCCGAAGACAATCTACGCGCCGGACTCATCGTCATTGAAGCCTGGTTCAGGGGCTACTGAGGGAGTCTTGGATTACGAGGTCTTCGGACAGCCGGACTATATGCTTATGCCGGACTATTGGACTATGAAGATACAATGTCGAAGACTTCGTCTCGTGTCCGGGTGGGACTCTCCTTTGTGTGGAAGGCAAGCTTGGCGATTTGGATGTGTAGATCTCCTTCTCTGTAACCGACTCTATGTAACCCTAGCCCCCTCTAGTGTCTATAGAAACCAGAGGGTTTAGTCCATAGGACAATAATAATCATAATCATAGGCTACCTTCTAGGGTTTAGCCTCTACGATCTCGTGGTAGATCAACTCTTGTAATACTCATATCATCAAGATAAATCAAGCAGGAAGTAGGGTATTACCTCCATCGAGAGGGCCCGAACCTGGGTAAACATCGTGTCCCCCGCCTCCTGTTACCATTAGCCTTAGACGCACAGTTCGGGACCCCCTACCCGAGATCCGCCGGTTTTGACACCGACAATGGGTGACTCGGTGGGAAGTTGCATATCTCAAGATTCATTTATTTAATAGGTTATTTTTTTGCGGTAAAATCACCACGACTGTGCAAGCACGAGAAAATGGTGCAGGTACTAGCTTAATCATGTGCGATGCAAGCGCGCTATAAAATCACTACGACTGTGCAAGCGCGAGCAAATGGTGCAGGTACTGGCTTAACCGTGTGCGATGCAAGTGTGTTGTGAAATCACCATGACTGCGCAAGCTAAAGGCGGGTAAGTTTATTTAGAAATTAGGACGACCGTTTACGATAGACCAGATAGCTAGAAATATAAAAACAAACTACACGCCTTGAGAGTTTCAAAAATCGGCGGTTCCGCCACTTTTCCTTATTATCATACACGCATATTCTTATTGGACCATGCGCGATCTTGGGCACTCCCGCCCCGCATCAAATTTTTTACCCAAATTTTTGTAGCTGACGTACTTCAACCGTCACCCACACTACTCCAGCACCGACTTTATAGTAAAATTGCAGTGGTTGAGGCATTTGAACCGTCGACCTCCCTCATCAACCACTGTCTCCACCCTCCATTACTAAAAAAATTAGTAGTCGCGGCGTATCCTTAAACACCACCATCCCCCCCTCCATAGTCCCCCACCCGCCCCTCCCCCATCGAGTCCTAGCTCGCGGCTGCCGCCGGTGCCGCCGGTGCCGCTGCCAACCCGTGCCAATTTTCCCACTCTTCTTAGCTTAGATAATAAAGTTCAGGTTACGAAGCGATTCCCATACAGACGACCCACTCCCCTGAGATTTTAGATGAGGCCTACGGTGTCCCTCCCTGCTAGATCCACATCCCCTGAGTTTTTTGTATGACTTTGATGCATGCACGCATTTTTATAAGCAATTTGTTTATTATTACCGTGCAGGCGTTCATGATGATCAGTGGAACGATGGTGGACAGGTGGTTGCGGTCGGTGATGCAGGACATGAAAGAAAATAACCTGACAGAGGTTTTATGTCCATGTCGAAGATGCAAAGGAATAGTTTGGCTCGACCCCTATGACGATGGTTGTGTCGAAGCGCACCTGCTCATGACTGGTTTCATGGATGGCTATATTCGGTGGATAATTTAAGATGAGGATGATAATGTTGAGGACGCCAACAACGCAGGCAATGATGGCACGGGGCAAGATGAAGAGATGATCGATACTGGCGGTGGGGAAGAGGCGGACATGGTAGCGGAGATGGGGCCGGACATGGCGGCGGAGAAGGGGCCGGACATGGCGGCGGAGAGAACATGGACTCCACCATAGAGTTCGTCGGTACTAAGTTCAATCGTGGGGACCCTCATGTTTAAGCACTATTTCACAATGAGACGAGTAATGAGGGAGCTGCTTCTAGAGAGGAGGCTAAGCTGCAGCAACTAGTGGTAAACTCGAACACTCCATTGTATGATCGTTGCAATCCAGAGGTAACCCGCTTGAGTTTCATGCTCCAACTCCTAAAGACGAAGGCTAAAAACAAATGGACCGACACTAGCCTCGATGAGCATCTCAAGTAC
The DNA here is from genome assembly GCF_002162155.2 of Triticum dicoccoides. Classification (NCBI taxonomy): domain Eukaryota; kingdom Viridiplantae; phylum Streptophyta; class Magnoliopsida; order Poales; family Poaceae; genus Triticum; species Triticum dicoccoides. The sequence goes on along the minus strand of NC_041385.1, from coordinate 108,362,527 downwards.
CTATAGGATGTTCTTCCCGCGGGGAATGTATGTCATACTAGTGTGGATGAAGCCAAGAAGATCGTGTGCCCTCTTGATCTGCCGCACGTTAGATACCATGCATGCATCAACGATTGCATAATTTATCAGAAGGAGCACACGGAAAAAACAAGATGTCTGGTGTGCAATGCTTCTCTATACAAGAAGGTCGAGAAGAAATCTCCCCAGAAAGTTGTATGGTACATACCGATCACTCCAGCAGTATTTCGTAGATCCCAAGGAAGCAAAGCTCATGCGCTGGCACGCGGAGAGGAAGAAGCCCGAAGATGGACATGATCCAAAGCTCAGACACCTTAAGGATGGAAGCCAATGGAGAGCATTAAACGGCTTATATTGGTATTTCGAATGTGATGTGAGGAACATCGTGCTCGGCGCGTGTACCGATGGCATGAATCCATTTGGCAACTAGAACACCAACCATAGCACATGGCCCATGTTTGTATGGATGTACAACCTCCCCCCTGGTTGTGCATGAAGTCGAACACTACTGCAGGATGCTACTAACGCAACACATCAATCAGAGACCCTTCAACGAAACTGTGTGTGATGCAATAATCGCAAACGGTGCTGTAAAAAAACCCGTCAAAAAAGGTGTAAAACATTTGCGATGGCGGAGACATCAAACACGGTTCAGATTTTACTTGCGTGTGCGATGCTGGGTATATAGTTGATCCAGCAGAACTATTTGCGATGAGGAAGAACAACAGAAACAGGCAGCCATATCAATGTGTGGGCAATATACGGCATACAGTTCGCTCCAATGAACTGTGTGCTATTAGGGAATGTGATACGTCTCCAACGTATCTACAATTTATGAAGTATACATGCTATTATATTATCCATCTAGGATGTTTTGTATGCATTTATATGCTATTTTATATGATTTTTGGGACTAACCTATTAACCTAGAGTCGAGTGCCAGTTTCTGTTTTTTCCTTCTTTTTGAGTTTTACAGAAAAAGAATACCAAACAGAGTCCAATTGACGTGCCAATTTTTGACGAGTTTTTATGGACCAAAAGAAGCCCCTGAAGTGCAAGAGTTGGGCCAAAAGAGTCCCGGGCTGCCCATGAGGGTGAGGGCACGCCCACCCCCCTAGGGCAAGCCCCCCTGCCTCATGGACAGCCCGGAGACCCCCATGACGTGAGACCTACGCAAAAAATTCCTATAAATACTGAAACCTCCAGAAAATGACCTAGATCGGGAGTTCCACCGTCGCAAGCCTCTGTAGCCACCAAAAACAAATTGGGACCCTGTTCCGGCTCCCTGCCAGAGGGGGGATCCCTCACCGGTGGCCATCTTCATCATCCCGGTGCTCTCCATGACGAGAAGGGAGTAGTTCACCCTCGGGGCTGAGGGTATGTACTAGTAGCTATGTGTTTGATCTCTGTCTCTCTCTGTCTCGTGTTCTTTAGGTTATACAATCTTGATGTATCACTAACTTTGCTATTATAGTTGGATCTGATGATGTTTCTCCATCTCTACTCTCTTGTAATGGATTAAGTTTTTTCCCTTTGAAGTTATCTTATCGGATTGAGTCTTTGAGGATTTGAGAACTCTTTATGTATGTCTTGTCGTGCTTATCTATGGTGACAATGGGATATTCATATGATCTACTTGATGTATGTATTGGTGATCAACTTGCAGGTTCAATTACCTTGTGAACTTATGCATAGGGGTTGGCACACGTTTTCGTCTTGACTCTCCGGTAGAAACTTTGGGGCACTCTTTGATGTACTTTGTGTTGGTTGAATAGATGAATCTGAGATTGTTTGATGCATCTCGTATAATCATGCCCACAGATACATGAGGTGACATTGGAGTATCTAGGTGACATTAGGGTTTTGGTTGATTTGTGTCTTAAGGTGTTATTCTAGTAGGAACTCTATGATAGATCGAACGGAAAGAATAGCTTCGTGTTATTTTACTATGAACTCTAATATAGATCGATTAGAAAGAATAACTTTGAGGTGGTTTCATACCCTACAATAATCTCCTCGTTTGTTCTCTGCTATTAGTGACTTTGGAGTGACTCTTTGTTGCATGTTGAGGGATAGTTATATGATCCAGTTATGTTATTATTGTTGAGAGAACTTCCACTGGTGAAAGTATGAAGCTTAGGCCTTGTTTCCTAGCATTACAATACCGTTTATGCTCACTTTTATAAGTAGTTACCTTACTGTTTTTATAATTTCAGATTACAAAAACCTATATCTACCATCCATATTGCACATGTATCACCATCTCTTCGCCGAACTAGTGCACCTATACAATTTACCATTGTATTGGGTGTGTTGGGGATACAAGAGACTCTTTGTTATTTGGTTGCAGGGTTGTTTGAGAGAGACAATCTTCATCCTATTCCTACCACGGATTGATAAACCTTAGGTCATCCACTTGAGGGAAATTTTCTACTGTCCTACAAACCTCTGCACTTGGAGGCCCAACGACGTCTACAAGAAGAATGTTATGTAGTAGACATCAAGCTCTTTTGTGGCGCCGTTGCCTGGGAGGTGAGTGCTTGAAGGTATATCTTTAGATCTTGCAATCGAATATTTTAGTTTCTTATTTTATCACTAGTTTAGTTTATAAAAGAAAACTACAAAAAAATGGAATTGAGTTTGTCTCATATGCTTCATCTTTTTAATATCTTTCGTGAGAATGATGGTAAGGAAAATTGTGCTCAAGTGCTAGAAGAAGAAGTCTATAAAATGTTTGGCACTAAATCTTTGTATTATGAGCATGATTGCAATGTTGTTAGTATGAATTCTTTGAATACCTATGTTGCTATGTTTGATGAATATGATATTTTTTGTCCTCCATGTTTTATGAGAAAATTTATTATGATGAAAGCATGCCTCCTATTTATGATGATTATAGTGATGATACGTATGCCATAAAGAATAAACATAACCATGAAACTTGTCATCATGATTTTAATTTTCAATTGGATTATGCTTCACATGATATTTATTTTGTTGAGTTTGCTCCCACCACTATTGATGAGAATAAATTGGCTTACGTGGAGAGTAGTAAAATTTCTATGCAAGTAGATCATGAGAAGAATGCTTTAGGTGTTGGTTATATGGTTGAATTCATTCATGATGCTACTAAAAATTATTATGAGAGAGGATCATATGCTTCTACATATTGCAATAATATCATGTTTCCTCTCTATGTGTTGAAATTTTTGAAGTTATGCTTGTTTTGCCTTCCTATGCTAGTTGATTATTGTTCACATAAGTTGTTTGCTCACAAAATCCCTATGCATAGGAAGTGGGTTAGACTTAAATGTACTAGTTATATTCTTCATGATGCTCTCTTTATGTTTCAATTCTTATCTTTTATGTGAGCATCATTGAAATCATCATGCCTAGCTAGGGGCATTAAACGATAGCGCTTGTTGGGAGGCAACCCAATTTTATTTTTTCCTTTGCTTTTGCTCCTGTTTAGTAATAAATAATTCATCTAGCCTCTGGTTAGATGAGTTTTTATGTTTTAGTTAGTGTTTGTGCCAAGTAGAACCTTTGGGAAGACTTGGGTGAAGTCTTTATGATCTTGCTGTAAAAAAACAGAAACTTTAGCGCTCACGAGATTAGCTGCCATTTTTTTACTGGAGAGTGATTTTAGGTTTATTATTTTTGCATATGATTAATAGAAAAATTCCTCAGGCCCACCATCTTATTTAAGAATTTTTGGAGTTATATAAGTATTCGAATGATACAGATTACTACAGACTGTTCTGTTTTTGACAGATTCTGTTTTCTATGTGTTGTTTGCTTATTTTGATGAATCTATGAGTAGTATCGGAGGGTATGAACCATATAGTAGTTGGAATACAGTAGATATTACACCAATATGAATTTATAATGAGTTCACAACAGTAGTAAAAGTGGTGATTTATTTTCTTATACTAACGGAGCTTACGAGTTTTCTGTGGAGTTTTGTGTTGTGAAGTTTTCAAGTTTTGGGTAAAGATCCGATGGACTATGGAATAAGGAGTGGAAAGAGCTTAAGCTTGGGGATTCCCAAGGCACCCTAATGTAATATTTACGGACAACCAAGAGCCTAAGCTTGGGTATGCCCCGGATGGCATCCCCTCTATCGTCTTCGTTCATCGGTAACTTTACTTGGAGCTATATTTTTATTCACCACATGATATGTGTTTTGCTTGGCGCGTCATTTTCTTTTGTTAGTATTTGCATGATGTTATTTAGAATAATGTTTTGCATCTATATTTTCAATAAAAATGTCAAGGATAGTGTTTACCATGCTTATTTTGCAAGTATACATGTTGCTGTTTCAAAACAGAAAGTTTACTGCTGTTGCAAAAATTCCCTAGAAAATTCAGGGAATGATATAATATTGATTTTTCTTGCATATGGAGCTCAGATAAATCTTCTACAGTGTAGTATTTTTCTCATAATTTTTGGAGTTAGGGAAGTATTATGAATCTTTCATTCTTTACAGACTATACTATCTTGGCAGATTGCTGTTATGTTTGCATTGTTTGCATATGTTTGCTTGTTTAATGATTCTATTTGAGGATAGGAGTATTAAATATGCAGAGACATTTAGTATGCAACCGTGAATAATAATTTTTGTGATTTGTTACAGTATAAAATGATAAGTTTATTGCATTGTTTTATACTAACTTATCTCACGAGTTCTTGTTGAGTTTGGTGTGGATGAAGCTTTCGAGATTTAGGAAACCAAGATATAAAAGGAATTAAGGAGACACAAGCTCAAGCTTGGGGATTCCCAAGGCACCCCAAGATAATATTTCAAGAAGTCTCAAGCATCTAAGCTTGGGGATGGCCCGGTAGGCATCCCACCTTTCTTCTTCAACAATTATCGGTTAGTATCGGTAGAGCCTAGGTTTTTTCTTCTTCACATGAGTTGTGCTATCCTTGAAATGTCATTTTGTTTTGTTTTGCTTGCTGTTTGAATAAAATACCAAGATCTGAAATACTTAAACGAGAGAGAGTCCTCACATAGCTACATAATTTTTTGACTACTCATTGATCTTCACTTATATCTTTTTGGAGTAGTTTGTCATTTACTCGTGTGCTTCACTTATATCCTATGAGTAAATGGTTGAATGAGTTGAATATCATAAATCTGAAATTATATATGTTTCATATGCTTACCCCATGGGGAGTAATGACTTTACATATAAGAAGTAGAGGTGGTAAATTTATTGAATGTTAGCAAACAATGTATTATCCACTTGAACAATTCATGAAAGAATATTGAAGGAAGAGATATTTGACATATAATATACTATCTTGGACATCTTTTGTAGTTGTGAGCACTCATTAAAATATGACATGCTAAAAGGTTGATGTTGGACAAGGAAGACAACATAATGGGTTATGTTTTCCTATATCTGAAAAGTTATATTGTCTTGAATCATCCAACATGTTGAGCTTGCCTTTCCCTCTCATGCTAGCCAAATTCTGCGCACCAAGTAGAAATACTACTTCTGCTTCTAAACATCCTTTAAACCAGTTTTGCCATGAGAGTCCACCATACCTACCTATGGATTGAGTAAAATCCTTCAAGTAAGTTGTCATCAGTGCATGCAATAAAAATTGCTCTCTAAATATGTATGATCTATTAGTGCAAAGAAAATTAGCTTTATACGAACTTGTGATAGGGAAGAAATAAAAGCGATGGACTGCATAATAAAGGTCTTTATCACAAGCGGCAATATAAAGTGACTTTCTTTTGCATTAAGATTTTGTGCATCCAACCATAAAAGCGCATGACAACCTTTGCTTCCCTCTGTGAAGGGCCTATCTTTTACTATTATCTTCTACCCTTGTACAAGAGTCATGGTGATCATCACCTTTCCTTTTTACACTTTTTCCTTTGGCAAGCACTTTGTGTTGGAGTGATCCGGATATATATATATATATATCCACTTGGATGTAGGCGTTCATAAATTATTATTGTTGACATTACCCTTGAGGTAAAAGGTTGGGAGGCGAAACTATAAGCCCCTATCATTCTCTGTGTTCGATTAAAACTCTGAACCCATAAATATCACGTGAGTGTTAGCAATTGTGAAATATTAAATGATAGCTGAGTATGTGGAGTTTGCTAAATCAAAGCTCTGACATAGACCCTTCCTGAAAAAAAACATAAATTGCAATTGTTTCATGACTGAGAATGAAGTTTGCTAGTTTTCAAGAAAGTTTATGGTCTATGCTTTAACATGTGAATAGCTTGTTACTTGATCATGAAAACTTTTATGAGATGAGCTACTGTTATGACATATAATGATGCTACAAAAGGTGATTGAAATTATAATTGAGCAAACTTGTGCACCTGCTAGCATTCACACTACATAAATTCTTTCTTTTATCATTTACCTACTCGAGGATGAGCAGGAATTAAGCTTGGGGATGCTGATACGTCTCCAACGTATCTATAATTTATGAAGTATTCATGCTATTATATTATCCATCTAGGATGTTTTATATGCATTTATATGCTATTTTATATGATTTTTGGGACTAACCTATTAACCTAGAGCCCAGTGCCAGTTTCTATTTTTTCCTTGTTTTTGAGTTTTACAGAAAAGGAATATCAAACTGAGTCCAATTGACGTGCCAATTTTTGACGATTTTTTATGGAACAAAAGAAGCCCCTGGAGTGCAAGAGTTGGGCCAGAAGAATGACGGGCTGCCCATGAGGGTGGGGGGCGTGCCCACCCCCCTACGGCGCGCCCCCTGCCTCGTGGACAGCCCGGAGACCCCCATGACGTGAGACCTACGCCAAAAATTCCTATAAATTTTGAAACCTCCAGAAAATAACCTAGATCGGGAGTTTCGCCGCCGCAAGCCTCTGTAGCTACCAAAAACCAATCGAGACCCTGTTCCGGCTCCCTGCCGGAGGGGGGATCCCTCACCGGTGGCCATCTTCATCATCCCTGCACTCTCCATGACGAGGAGGGAGTAGTTCGCCCTCGGGGCTGAGGTTATGTACCAGTAGCTATGTGTTTGATCTCTCTCTCTCTCTCTCTCTCTCTCTCTTGTATTCTTTATAGTTGGATCTTATGATGTTTCTCCCCCTCTACTCTCTTGTAATGGATTCAGTTTTCCCTTTGAAGTTATCTTATCGGATTGAGTCTTTGAGGATTTGAGAACACTTGATGTATGTCTTGCCGTGCTTATGTGTGGTGACAATGGGATATTCACGTGATCTACTTGATGTATGTTTCGGTGATCAACTTGCGGGTTAAGTGACCTTGTGAACTTATGCATAGGGGTTGGCACACGTTTTCGTCTTGACTCTCCGGTAGAAACTTTGGGGCACTCTTTGAAGTACTTTGTGTTGGTTGAATAGAAGAATCTGAGATTGTGTGATGCATATCGTATAATCATGCCCACGGATACTTGAGGTGGCATTGGAGTATCTAGGTGACATTTGGGTTTTGGTTGATTTGAGTCTTAAGGTGTTATTCTAGTACGAACTCTATGATAGATCAAACGGAAAGAATAGCTTCGTGTTATTTTACTACGAACTCTTGAATAGATCGATCAGAAAGAATAACTTTGAGGTGGTTTCGTACCCTACAATAATCTCTTCGTTTGTTCTCGGCTATTAGTGACTTTGGAGTGACTCTTTGTTGCATGTTGAGGGATAGTTATATGATCCAGTTATGTTATTATTGTTGAGATAACTTGCACTAGTGAAAGAATGAACCTTAGGCCTTGTTTCCTAGCATTGCAATACCGTTTACGCTCACTTTTATCATTAGTTACCTTAATGTTTTGATAATTTCAGATTACGAAAACCTATATCTACCATCCATATTGCACTTGTATCACCATCTCTTTGCCGAACTACTGCACCTATACAATTTAGCATTGTATTGGGTGTGTTGGGGATACAAGAGACTCTTTGTTATTTGGTTGCAGGGTTGTTTGAGGGAGACAATCTTCATCCTACGCCTCCCACGGATTGATAAACCTTAGGTCATCCACTTGAGGGAAATTTGCTATTTTCCTACAAACCTCTGCACTTGGAGGCCCAACAACGTCTACAAGAAGAAGGTTGTGTAGTAGACATCAGAATGCAATAGAAACGGTCAGCCAGATCTAGGTGTGTGGGATATAGATCATACGATTCACTCGGACAAACTGTTTTCGATTAGGCAAGAGAACGGAAATGGTTCATCTTAACAAGATGTGTGTGATATGCGGCATTAGCGATCAGCCAAAAGAACACAAATGATTCATGTAAACGAGATGTGTGTGACACGCAACAAACAACCCACTCGGATGAACTGTTTGCGATGAGAAATTATAACATAGACGGTTACTATAGTAAGTTCATGAGCGAATCTGTTTGTACAAAACACTTTGAAAAATGCAAACTAGTTTGCTTGCATATAAAAAATTATCATAAAGTAACGGGATAGATCTTCTTCAAGCCAATCAACATGTGTTCAGAAAACAAAAAATGTCAAAAATTACAAAACAAAGACCTCGATAGACCTTGTTGCTGTTGATCCCTCTTTGCTGCCTTTATTGCGCAACACAATGGAAACGGTTCAACTATACAAGATGTGCGTGATACGTGGCAAACAGGTTCATAATCAGAAATGTGTGCGAAGACCAATAATAACATAGACGATTGTTGCTAATAAGTTGTGTGATTTTCTCTGTCTATAGAAGAATAACATGATTATATATAGATCATTCGCACACACCTTAATAAACAATTGCATGCATTCTAAAGTATAAGAAATGATTGTCTAGTCATCTACTTCTTGTGACGCTCCCGCCATTGCTTTGTGGCTCGATCCCTCGGCTGGGGCATGATGAAGACACTTCCTCATGTCAACGATCCGCCTGTACGTATCGTAGCTTATGTACGCGTCCTTGGCCGTGTACTTGATGTGTTTTTCATCCAGTCTCTCATGCCAAACACAGTGCCAGGTGTTCTTGTCCTTATTGATCTCATCCCTCATCTCCATGTAGTAGGGGTCGATGATGGCCGAGGCAAGGTCAACCAGGGAGTTCAGTTTGTTGTTGTCGCTGCCCCAGACCTTGAGCGCTTTTAGATCGTTGGTGGTGTCCACAGTAGCGAAATCGTAGTCGGAGCTGTTGATAAACCTAGAAAAACGCTCGCAAGGCCTTGTGGCCAGGTGGTAGTGGTAGACAAGGACGTCGTGTCGCACACACAACTGGGCGACGACAACCTTTTGATCATTCCCGGCATGACCGATGGTGTACACGAGGTCGAAGCCGACCACTTGGTACTTGTCCTCGACAAGGAACTACTCCATAGTTTGGATGTCCTCTCTGTATGTGTCATCGTGGAGGTGCTTATTGTGTCGTGTGAGGTGACAGATGAAGGTAAATGGCCGCGGGAACAAATGGGGGCCAGGCGGCCTAGACTCTCGGCGCGTCCGCATGGCAGTTTTGGCAGCGGGTAACTGCATTGTCGAGCCGCGCCCGGCACAACCGCATGCACACGAACGTGCGTGATCATGCGCCGCCCCCAAACACTGGCAGCGCGCGTGGAGGGTCGAGGGCAGAGCATCTGGAGGGACGCGAGAGAGAGCACGCGCGGCGGGATGCGAGCAGAGCGCGCCGTAGCCGCCTCAACCGCAAGCAACCACATGCATAGAGCAGTTGAACACGCAGGAAATGGTCGCCTACAATCCGGCTGACACTTGCATCGCTGCATAGAGAGCGGCCATGTGCTACTACCTCCGTCTTGGTCTACAATCCCCTTTATATTATGTACCATAGTTTGCCCTCAAATTTATCCAACAAAATGTTAATGCATGTTATAAAAATTATATAATTGGAAACTATGTTCAAATACGAATCCAATTATATAATCCTTGCTGACATGCATTCGTATTTCATTAGTTAAATCCTACTTATAAACCAGGATGGGTGTATAGTAGGTAATTCAATCGCAAACGTTTTTGTTATTAACCGTATGTGTACGTGGCCTTTCATCCTCCTCTCGCATGTCTTGTCACCCCGCTGCCGCAGATGGCTTACATCGCAAGCTTGCGCAACGCGCGGGAGCGTTCTTTTGGCCAAAGGGTGGCACCAATGAATCGTCGGTGAGCCCGTTCCTGCGCAAGCTCGCAGGTTCTCGAGCAAGCTTCCCGCCGGACTGGGTGAAACCCCCAAAATCCCAATGCTTACCGACCTGCTATAAAAACCCTCATGGTCGGTGAGTCCTGCGACGCATTTTCCCCTCCTTCCCTGTAGCTTATCTCGTATGCTTCTCTCACAATCGTCAATGGCACCGGTCTGTCGTGGTCGCTCAGCCACTCCGCCGTCATCAAACAATAGCTCCAGCTAGGAGGCTACACCGTGCTGGCGGCACAGTCCTCGGCGTAGTGTAGTGTGCATGGCATCCCTATTGGGTTTGTGCGGAACACCCACCACACCTTCTGCCACCGGTGCCCGTCGGTAGCTGTTGTCGGCCGCCGTTGCTGCCACACCACCATCGAAAGCCATGGCCATCGCCTGCTCCGCCACCGCGGACCGATGGCGGGAGGTGGCTGTCGTGGCCGCCAGCCCACTGCCAGCCACTGTGGCCATCACTCGCTCCGCCACCACGGTCCGAAGGCGGGAGGTGGTGGTCGTGGCCGCCACCCCATCGTCGACCGCCATGGACGCCAGCCCACATTCGACCGCCGGGGTCATCACCCGCTCCGCCATGCTGCCCGAAGGCGGGAGGCGGAGGTGGATGCCTTCATGTGCGTTAGCGACCTTGCACGCTACATCGAGTTCCTGCGGGAGGAGGAGGAGCGTCTTGTCGAGCACGCAAAGAGCCTTACCGCCATCGTGGCTGTGGCACACGCCGCCTCAGAGGCGAGGAATCAGGAGATCTATGAGGTGAACCACCGCTTTGAGAAGGGTCGTCTGGAGCGGCAGAGGGCATTCGAGGTGAGCGTTGTTGAAGTTGCAGCAGCGGTAAGCACCGTATTGCAGTTGTCCAGCTCGCCGGTAGGCTCCTCCTCCTCTTCTTCTTACTGGGCGTGGTTGGCAGAGGAGAGGCTGCCCGAAGTAGTACAAAGCCCCTCCGTAGTAGTGTGTAGGGGCTATTTTGTTCAGTTCATCTGACTATAGATGTGGTGGAACTATACAACGTACTTAAAATTAGCTAGTATATAAAGTATAACTAGCTATTTCAGTACATGGTTGGCCAAAATTGGGGAAAAGTTTGGTCGGTTCAGCTATCGAGTTGAACTGTTTGTATAAATTAAGCACAACTACTTAATCTATGAATGAAATCTGTGCTTAATTACTGAATTTTAGTTGCAAAAATTAGATACTGGTAGTGATTTTTCGCTGCATATTTTGACAGATCGCAGTGTTACAAGGTTCACAAATGGCAATGTTACTATATCAACAAATGTCAATCTTTCAAGTTTGACAAATTGCAACATACCCAATATGACAGATGCAAATCTTACCAAACTGTAAGTAAGTGGTTGCACACCGGTCATCCAAAACAACCGTTTGTGTTGAATAGATGCACAAATCCTGCTCGCTCTTTGCAGGCGGGTGTTCTATCTAAAACGCTTGCGATCAAGAGCTGCACAAAGCCTGCTCGGCACATTTTCCCTTGGCTTCCTGGGGAAGCTGTCGGTTTGCATATGGGTGTACTAACTAAAACGTTTGCGATCGAGATACAATATTAAACCCAAGAAAAAAAATATATTTCCGGCGGCGGCGGAGGCGGCGTAACGCGCCGTCCTTGTCGTTGTCGTCCTCCAGGACGCCGTTGTTGAAGTCTTCAAGGTAGTACAAAATGTTCTTCACTTGTAAAAAACATCATGTAGTCGCGCGATCGATGGGCGGGGCGCGGGAGGACAGTAGCTGGTGGCACTGAGAGGTAGCGGTCGACGGCGGCGTCCCATGCCGCTGAGGGGTGCGTGCGCACGGGCACGGGCACGGCAGGTGCAACCAAACGCACGGGGACCGGCGCCGCAGTGGGTGGAGGGGCGCGCATGTGCATAGGCATGGGCGCTCGCATGTACAGGAGCTCGGGCGGGAACGCAGAGACCTGGGTGACGGCCGCGGCTTCCAGCTCTGCGATAGTGCTCGGCGACCAGCCCGTCAATGCTACGGGGATGGTCGCTGGCGCGAGCGCGGGAATGGGGGCTGGGATGGGAGCGGGGGTAGCAATAGCCGCGGCCAGCTTGTTCTAGGCCATGTCCATGAGGCCCCATTCCTCCTTATTTTCAATCTCCTCCGGCTTGTAGTCGAATTCACCAAACTTGAAGACTAGTGGCAGATGATCCTTCTGTGCCATGGCGAACAGTAAGGCCGACCATATTAAACAGCAGCTTAGGCGGCACTGATGGAAAGGAAGGCGGGCGGCCATGGAATTGAAAGGGCTTGATTCCCGGTGAGGCTGCACATCGTATAGCTCGCATGCTTCTCGGTGAGCCTGCGCATTGGAGGACAACTTGCATGCCTCTCGGTCAACCTGCACATCGTACTGCGGTCGCACGCCTCCCGTTCAGTCAAGCAGCTATTCGCATGACACCTCCTACAGCCATTAAAACAAAGACATGGGGCGTCACGTGAATGGTTAACATAACACACACGCTTTGAATTATACAAACGTTTGCGATGTTAGAGTGGCAACTATTTGTTTGAAAATGCCTTTATTGGCTGTTATTCGAGTGCTTCTTATCTCAAAATGGACACGAAAAATACCACAGCATGTCGGGTGCCATTCCATGATAGCATGCCAAGTTTCATGAATTTCAGACGAGTTTTGGATTTGCTAGAATTTAAAAACAAAGTATCTCAACATTTTGCTAGCAATCAACAGTGCCCTCGTGTTTGAAATTCATTCCTATTTCTTGCATCGGACCTAAGCATGCACCCAATGACAAAGATTTGATTTTTCAACCAATTTATATGCACTAGAGCATGTGCATGTAGTTCGAATTTGAATTATGCACATAAAATGCCTAGAAAACCAAGTTAATGTATAAAAATGTCCAAACGAACCCCGAAAGATTACAGAATTTAACACAACACTCTTGTTGTTCTATGCTGACACTAGTAATGTTTTGAAAGCAATAAGAGGGAGTGGATATCATTTCGTCCCCGAAGGTGGGACGTAAACTACCGAAACCTTCAGGCTTGTTGTGAGAAGCTCTAGTTTGTGAGAAGCTTATACCCAAAACTACCCCAAATGGGACAAAGAAATTACCACAACATGTTGATGCTGCTCCATGATAGCATGCCAAGTTTAATGAATTTCAGACGAGTTTAACATTTACTAGAGTTTAAAAACCAGGAATCTCAATGTTTGCCGCCGAGTGACGATGGCAGGGTGTTTGACATTCATTCCCATTTTTTGCATGGGACCTAAGCATGCAACCAAGGACACAGATTTGAATTTTTCAACCAATTTATATGCATTAGAGCATGTGCATGTAGTTCAATTTTGAATTGTGCATATAAATGCATCGAAAACTCAATTAATGCATAAAATGTCCAAACGAACCCCAAAAAATCCCAAAAATTGACACAACACTCCTATTGTTCTATCTTGACACTAGAAAAAAATTGAAAGCAATAAGAGGCAGCTGATATCATTTCGTCCCCAAAGGTGGGACGTTCCCTACCACAAACCATCAGGCTTGTTGTGAGAAGCTCTGGTTTTTTAGAAGCTTATACCCAAATCTGCCCTAAATGGGACAAAAAAATTACTATGGCATGTTGATGCCGCTCCATGATAGCATGCCAACTTTCATGAATTTTAGATGAGTTTTGGATTTACTAGAATTTAAAAACCAGGAATCTCAATGTTTGCGGCCGAGTGAAGGTGGCAGGGTGTTTGACATTCATTCCCATTTCTTACATGGGACCTAAGCGTGAAGCCAAGGACACAGATTTGAATTTTCAACCAATTTATATGTATTAGAGCCTGTGCATGTAGTTCAAATTTGAATTATGCACATAAATGCTTTGTGACACTCCAAATTTTTTGATGTTTTGTTTTTCAAAAGAGCCTTGCTTGGTTTGAAAGGAGGTCATTTAAACCCTTCCTAAAAACCATCTTCTAAGTTTGCCCTCTCAAAAATCCTTTTCTTGGATTTAGTTTCTTTTAAAAAATAAAACCTTTTTTAGTTTTGGGCTTTTATTTGGTTTTGATCCCTTCAAAATTTTACCATGCCATCTATGCTGAAATTTTCCCAAAACCTCTCCTCCCACTTTGGTACAATCCAAACATTCTGTCCAAACAAATAAAATCCTTTTTTGGATTTTATTCCAACTATTTCTCCTCCCAAAATAATTCTGTCTTTTCTTTTGAGCCTAGGTGGATTGCAAAGCAAGTACCCTAATGCTTTTGACATTTGACCTCAACTCAACACCCCTGGATAGTCCTTTGTACCCACAACCCAGAACCATCTCGATCCACTCTTCTTCTGTTCAAATATTTGAAAATTCACTCACTGCAAGTTTGGACCAGATTTGCCAAATTTGGTGAAAATCATATCTACACCTCTCCAAAAATTCTACATATATTCAGGCAGCCTCTAGATGCAATGAGAGGCCCCTTCACCAAAAACCAGCTCAAGGGAAGATCTCTACACACTAGAATAATTCTGTCGAACACCTTGCATGCACTAGTACTGTTCACTTTCAGAAAATTCAGAAGTTCAGTGTCGATCTCCGTCAGTAACTTCAGTCACGAGCTAACAGTGCGCTTGGCACGTAGCTCACGGCCAGGCTTGCTTGTCCAGAGCCTCACACGCGTGCTTGGCGCCTTCCTGGCGTCGGTGGCGCCCTGGCCCGCCAGCGCCGGCGTGTCTTGCGGCGGCCGTATCGCCGTAGCGGCCGACAGGGAGCAGAACGGCGGCATAACGCCGTTCGGCGCCGCCCAAGCGTCCTGGTGGCTCTGCGTGGCCACCTCCTTGCCAGTGCACGCATGCAGCACCGTCGCCGCGGCACGGCACGCGTAGAGTGCGCTCCCTGCCGCCGATGGGCCCGCGCCGGCCCGTTCCGTCGAGCTCCCCCTAAACGACCAAATCCCAGCGCGGTTAGCACCTAAACAGAACCAGGGAACATCCACGAAGACGCTCAACCTCTGAACCCTCCCGTGCAACCATTGCGCCGCCGTAATCACCTCGCCGGAGAACCCTGTTCTCGGCAACCGCCCCGGGGCGGCTACATATAGCACCCCGAGCTTGCTCTCGCCTCCGCACGACTCCACCACCACACCAGACCCCGCCCGACCACTGAACGAGCCTCGAGGGGCCTTTCCTCCTCGACTCCTGCCACCTCCGTCCGCCTTGGGCTCCGGCATCGTTCTCTCCGGTGAGAACCCCTCCGCCGCCCTACTTTCGACCGTAGCCTCGTACCACCTCTAGTAAGATAACCCCCAGCTCAATTGTGACCTCGCAGCTCTCTCCGGCGAGATCCACGACCACCCGAACCGCCGTCCGCCGGAGCAAGCGTCACCGCCGACGTGGTACTCGCCGGCGACCACCACCACCTCCCACAAACGCGGAATGGCACCCTGAGCACAGAGGTACACCCCGATCACCCTACCTCACCGTGGATCGCCACCGGCGACCATCGCACCTCTCGGCGATGTCACGCTCTGTTTTCCCTCGTTTGAAAATTCAAACCTGACGGGTGGAGCCCGCCTGTCAGTCTCTCAGCCGTTTCTTTCAAACGAAATGTTATCTGGACTTTTCCGCAGAACCCCC
This sequence comes from Triticum dicoccoides, assembly GCF_002162155.2. Lineage (NCBI taxonomy): Eukaryota > Viridiplantae > Streptophyta > Magnoliopsida > Poales > Poaceae > Triticum > Triticum dicoccoides. Next base: position 108,346,763 of record NC_041385.1, on the reverse strand, counting down.
TGGAACTTTTCTGTTTCATTACAGATGAGTCCTTGGGTTAAAACCCTTATAACTTTTTAACAGAAAGGAATTTTTGAGTGATTCTTTTTCTGTCCTCTTCAAAATTTTGTCTAGTTTTTTATAATATTTATTTGAAGAATATTTTGGGACAATTTTCTGTACACTCACGGTATTTACGTTGCGTGCGTATCTTTTCTTATACCATAGATACCGGAGGAGGTGACGGAACTGCAAACCTCGCACAGTTAGACTCCGACTACTCCGAACCAGGCAAGCATGTTTGAACTCTTGATATGATGAGTGTTGTTGCGTGTTTGCATTTTAGTATGATCATGGCATGTTTATGAACAACTATTTGAATGTTATATTTCATATACATAATCGGAAAGTAAGTTTCGGTAAGCATTATGTTGTTGGATACATATTTGCATAGCCATGTGTTGGCATGAGGATGGGTAAGATGGCAGTGTTGTGACATGCCAGGCTTAGGCCAGTCCTTTTGACAGCAGTGTCAACACGATCAAATCTTATTCCCTTCATTTCCTTCCTGTGCTACCACATGTTTTCCGCAAGGGATATGGCATAGTAAGTTGCAACCGTTTTCCTGGTACACACCAAGTGGAGAGGCCGGGATGAGGGTTCCATGGCCCTAGATGAAAGCCCGTCATCCAGTCAGGGGGCATGGGTGTTTCCGGTTGGGACCGAGAGGGGGGCACCCCTTAGAGCGCGCGTATAGAAATTTGATCCCATGCTATTCGAGGTTGTGGCCTCCCCGTCTCAAAGTTTTTCTTGGACGTTGACCAGGGTGATTCCTGGCATCGTGAGGTGAAATGGGTGTGTACTAGTTAAATGTGTTTCTACTGAAATACCGTAAACGGAACTAGTCCTTGGTGACTACGGAAATCCGTTGGCTGTGGTCGGTTCATCCAAACTCTGCAGAGTCTCGAATCCGTCAATTGTCTTGTACTTTGTTCAAGTACTAAACTCATCTTATCTTGTCAGGTATCAGCCTCAGTGACAAAAACTCCGGTGGGTTTCACGTGTGATGAATCCGGTTAAAAGATTATTCTTGTGGATGGACTGATCTTGTTATTCATTACAAGCCCTGTCTGCGATGTCGCTCAGACGTCCGACGGTGGCATACCTGTTATTTATTTTTGTTATAGGCCATGTCTGTGATGTCGCTCAGACGTCCGACTGTGGCATTTCTTTTAAAGCCCTGTCTGTGATGTCGCTCAGACGTCCGACTGTGAAAGACGTTTACGTGATGTCGCCCAGACGTCCGACTGTGGCATTTCTTTTAAAGCCCTTTATGTGATGTCGCTCAGACGTCCGA
>NC_041385.1:108335377-108345061 GCF_002162155.2 Triticum dicoccoides | reverse complement strand
GATGTCGCCCAGACGTCCGACTGTGGCATTTCTTTTAAAGCCCTTTATGTGATGTCGCCCAGACGTCGGACTGTGGCATTTCTTTTAAAGCCCTTTATGTGATGTCGCCCAGACATCCGACTGTGGCATTTCTTTTAAGCCCTTTCTGTGGTGTCGCTTAGACGCCCGACTGCGGCATGCATTCTATTTATTTACCTTTCGAGGCGTCGCTCCAGACGCCCGATCGGTTTTCAGTTATTTACTTCACTCTTCAAGTCCTGCAATATTATCATTATTTTATGAGCATCATCCTTGTTCATGACACATTCATGCATTCATTGATTATATCTTTTGTCCGAACTGTCTTGCGAGTACTTTCAAGTACTCACCTGGCTTGTTGATTTGGCCAGATGTTGATGAAGGCGATCTCATGGATGAAGAGTTTGATAGCGAGTCTGACGCCTAGAGGATTCCCAGTCAGTCTCACGCAATCCTGTCTTGGTCATTGTATTATCCGCTTCTGCAACCCCGAATAAATTCATCGAGCCTCACCTCGACGCTCGATGTACTGCCAGTAGAAGTCAAGTTATCCACCACCATTTTTCCTCGAGCTAGTAGCATGCCATCCCACCCCTGTGTCATAGCCGCCCTTATGTAAGATATTGGCGAGTTTGTAATAAACTGTTGAGCAGCCTCAGCTCAATCCTGTAATATATTTGATGCTACTGGTTCTCTGTTTATCAAGCTTTTGTCTACCAGAAAGGATAACTTTTCCTATACTGGGTTTAAAAGATCGGTTTTATCAATAATGATTTTATTGAAAAGCCGGTCTTGACAGACTTGGTAACCAGAGCCAGGCTGACTGTAGGAAGCCACTAGGTGCGATCGCTAATTGGTTATTAGCATGATAGAGTTATCCATGTTTTTACAAGTGTAGTCATTTTTCTGACAGTCAGCATAAAATTTATGATCTGATCACTCAGAATTTTTGCCTACTTTTGTAGATGGCCGGCAACGACTGCGAGTCTCAAATGTGCCTGAGGGGTTCGTCAAACTCCTCTCCTTCATCGTTCAGGTCGCGATGGGGCCATCCGTGCGCCCAGTCTTCACGCTTTATCCACACAAGATCAACGATAGTCTGACTATGCACCAGGGTGCAGTGCAATTCAGGGGAGGCCATGCTGAAATACGCCATCTCCGGTTCGTGGGGAGAGCCATGCCTACAAAAAGGCATGCTATGCAGATGGCTGCCCGCGAGGCGATAGCCCGTCTTCGGGATGTTATTCCTGCAATGAAGACCCGTCGCTACCGCTACCTTCCATGCCATGTGCCTTATACCTGTCACTACTCTTTCTCTTGCCCCAGAGGAGAGAGAGACGAAACCTTTGAGATGCTTGTCGAGTACCTCCGAGCCCTGGAGGCAGCATTCGACTGCATGGTGGATGACCTCGTAGCTGCACGCATGGACTCAGTTCATGGCTATGCTGCTAACAGGAGGGAACTCCTACACACCGCTCCACCATTGACTTTCGTGTCATCCGCAGCCTCTCACTCACCTACCATACTCGCCACTGCTCGTCGTCTGCCTACCAAAGAGGAATTTAACCAGGCTATTGCACCGACTCCCGTCTGCTCTGCACCACTTGTTGCACCCACTCCCATACGTGCTACCCCACCTATTCCACCCACTCGTATTCGTGTTATTCCGCCTACGGCACCTGCTCCGTCAGCTCAGCACAACCTTTCTCGTCTGGAACCTATTAACGAGGAGGAGGTTGATTCCCCAGCGTCTCTGCGTCTCACCCTCGGCAGGCCAAGGGAGATCCTCATCATCTCCGACTAAGTATGCATAGACACCATGCGATGTATCGACTTGTGTAATGTGTTTTATGTACATGGGTTGTGAGAAGTAGCCTGTTTGCGCATCATGTAGTATCTGGAGGAGTGCACTAGTTTAAATAACATGTCAGGATTATGTACGCATATCGTGAGTGATGTAATGTATAATTATGCCCGCATGTAAGATATGCACTAGTCCTTCTCCGCGCGCAATCGTGTATTTCCAAAAATATCCTGGAGTTTAAAAATGTTCTTTGTGTGTGATTTTATTGACTTTTGCGTCTCTCTTTCTTGTCTTACGAGTTAACACAATATATCCCCAGAGTGAAAGATGTCTCGTCCTTGGACGCGCTCCATGCCAACTCAGCTAGAAGAGAATTATGGCACGCCGCAGAACCAAAATTTCACTCAGGGACAGACAATTCAACAGGGCAGTGAAACAGCGTTCATACAAGTTTGTCGTTTGTACGAACAGAGTCAACAGCAACACCAGGAAATGATGAACCAATTCATCAATATGGGAAGTAACCGTGGTCAGTATCAACCACAATCCAAATTATCTGAGTTACAAAAGACGCGTCCTCCAACATTTTCTCATACTGACAAGCCTCTTGAGGCCGAGGACTGGCTTCGAGACATGGAGAGAAAATTAATTATCGCACAGTGTTCAGACCGTGAGAAAGTACTGTATGCACCACATTATCTCACAGGTGCAGCTGCATCGTGGTGGGAAAACTTCCTGCACATGCACCCCAATGAAAATGAAATAACCTGGGAAAATTTCAAAGAAGGTTTTCGTGGGGCACATATTCCCAAGAGCGTCATGAAAATCAAGAAGAAAGAATTTGATGAACTCAAGCAAAGAGCCATGACAGTGTCAGAATACAACAGCCAATTCACACTGCTGTCTCGCTACGCCAATGACGAACGCATGACCGAGAGCAAGAAGATGGAAAATTTCTTGGAAGGCCTGGCACCCGCCCTTAAGTGCCAGCTAGTTGTGCATACCTTTCCAGATTTTAAAACACTGATGGATAAGGCCATTACCCTGGAAAATGAGCGACGTAGCTTGGAAGATTTCCACAAACGGAAAAGGGACCACCTACTTTTTCTCGCAATCACAGAAGCAAGAAGGAATGTTAGAAGGGGGATTCACACAAAACCCCGACGAATAATTCGCGTCCAAACAAGAATTTCCATGCAAGAGACAAAGAGTTCACCTATCGCCCAGGCGTTACCTGTTATGCTTGTGGAGAAGAAGGGCACTATGCCAAGCAGTGTCCCAAGCCAAGGAACTCAACCCCGAAACTCTATAATGGTGGCAATAATTCAGAACCAAAGCGAAGCAATTTCAACCCCAACAACAACCACCGGAAAGGTCACTTGAACCACGTGACCCGAGAGAAAGCACAGAACGCCCCAAATATCGTACTCGGTACGTACCCCGTCAACACAATTCCTGCCATGGTTTTGTTTGATTCTGGAGCTTCTCGCTCATTCGTTTCGAAAAGTTTTGCTTTGCGAAATAATTTTTCGATGCTTCCCTTGGAAAAATCAATGATCGTCAAGTCCCCTGGAATTAAGCAAGTGACCCAGAGTTACTGTCAAGGTGTGATTATTGAATTTGAAGGATTGAAGTTTTACGCCAACCTTATTGTGCTGGAAAGCAAGGGACTGGATGTCATCCTGGGAATGGATTGGTTAACCACCAACAAAGGTTTTATTGACTTCTTCAACCATACCGTGATTCTCACACACCATCATGGGAAGAAAATAAAAGTTTCAGCCAAAGAGAGACAAATACCTCGACAACCTAGATTAAACAAGGTGGACGTTTCTGAGCTGAACAAGGTTCCCGTAGTATGTGAATTTCCAGACGTATTTCCAGAAGAACTACCGGGCATGCCACCAGACCGAGAAATAGAATTCAGCATTGAGCTAGCACCCGGAACCACTCCTATTTATAAGAAACCTTACAGAATGGCACCATCCGTATTGGTAGAGTTGAAGAAGCAAATAAAAGAATTATTGGAGAAAGGATACATACGAGCCAGCTCCTCACCTTGGGGTTCACCAATTTTATTTGCCAAGAAGAAGGATGGAACAATGAGGTTGTGTATTGATTATCGAGATCTCAACATGGTCACAATCAAGAACAAATACCCAATGCCCCGAATAAATGATTTATTCGATCAGCTCGCACAGGCCAAAGTATTCTCAAAAATTGACTTGAGATCAGGATACCACCAATTAAAAGTACGAACAGAAGATATTCCCAAGACCGCCTTCACCTCCAGATATGGGTTGTATGAGTTCATAGTGATGCCATTCGGACTAACCAACGCCCCCGCATATTTTGTTCACCTCATGAACAAAGTATTTATGAAGTATATGGACAAGTTTGTTGTAGTATTCATCGATGATATTCTGATATATTCCAAAACACCAGAAGAGCACACTGAACATCTCAGGATTGTACTCGGAGAACTCAGGAAACATCAACTGTACGCCAAATTCAGCAAATGTGAATTTTGGCTAAAACAGGTGGGTTTTCTGGGCCACGTGCTAACCCAAGAAGGTATTGAAGTAGACACGGAAAAGGTCAAGGCCGTACTTGGCTGGAAACCGCCCAATAACGTAACGGACGTACGGAGTTTCTTGGGAATGGTTGGATATTATCGGAGATTTATTGAAGGATTCTCCACTATAGCAAAGCCCATGACACAATTGCTCAAGAAAGGCAAGAAGTTTGAATGGACAGAAGCATGTGAGAAAAGCTTCCAAGAGCTAAAAAGCAAATTAACAACGACACCAGTATTAATCATGCCAGATATACACAAGAATTTTGAGGTATATTGTGACGCATCCCGGAAAGGCCTCGGATGCGTATTGATGCAAGAAGGCAAGGTGGTTGTGTATGTCTCTAGACAACTACGCAAGCATGAGGAAAATTATCCCACCCATGACCTGGAATTAGCAGCAGTCATCCATGCACTCAAGGAATGGAGACACTTTCTGCTTGGGAATCGTTGTGAGATATACACAGACCATAAGAGTCTTAAGTATATTTTCACACAGCCAGAGTTAAATCTACGGCAACGACGCTGGTTAGAATTGGTGAAGGATTATGATGTTGGAATCCACTATCATCCTGGAAAAGCAAATGTTGTGGCAGATGCACTTAGTCGCAATCCCAGCACGGACGACGACAGTATACCAAAATTGAGGCCAGAATTTCAACAAGAATTTGCCCGACTCAATCTAATAATGGTTACCGAAGGCAGTGTATCAAATATAGAAATACATCCTACCCTGATGGAAAGTATCAAGGAAGCCCAGCACAGACACCCCAGCATTGAGGGCATAAAAAGAAAAGTGAGTTTGGGAAGAGCCTCAGAATTCAACGTGGATGAGCAAGGAATATTGTGGTATGGAGAAAGGCTATGCGTACCAAATGTCAAGGACCTCAAATAGCAGATATTGACTAAAAGTCACACAGCTCCGTATTCAATCCATCCTGGAGGGACAAAAATGTACAAGGATTTTCAGGAAAATTTCTGGTGGCACGGTATGAAGAGAGATATAGCCACATTCATCGCCTGCTGTGACTCTTGTCAACGTATCAAGGCCGAGCACCAGAAACTAGCCGGACTGTTGCAGCCAAATAAGATACCCGAGTGGAAATGGGACGAGATTGGAATGGACTTCATCGTTGGACTGCCACGGTCCCGACACGGAAACGATGCCATTTGGGTCATAACCGACAGATTAACCAAAGGTGGCACATTTTATTCCGGTAAAAACAACCTACACCACTCAAAGACTAGCCAGACTTTATCTTGCCCGTATCGTCTGCTTACATGGAGTCCCTAAGACTATCATCTCCGGTAGAGGCACACAGTTCGTCTCTGCATTCTGGGATCACCTACAACAGGCACTGGGAACCCAACTAGCCTTCAGTACCGCATACCATCCCCAGACTGATGGGCAGACGGAACGCGTAAACCAAATCCTAGAAGACATGCTAAGAGCCTGTGTCCTCACCTATGGGAACAGTTGGGAAGGAAGTTTGCCATATGCAGAGTTCGCATACAACAACAGCTATCAAGCCAGCTTGAAAATGGCACCCTTTGAAGCTCTATATGGGAGAAGATGTCGTACCCTGCTAAATTGGTCAGAGAGCGGAGACAGCCATATCTTTGGCCCAGATATGCTCAAGGAGGCCGAGGAGAAAGTTAAGACAATTAGAGAACGACTCAAAACAGCTCAAAGTCGGCAAAAGAGTTATTACGACCGAAAGCATCGGGAAATCAGTTTTGAACCCGGAGAATTAGTATACCTGAGAGTTTCTCCTATGAAGGGTCTGCAATGATTCAAGATTAAAGGGAAACTAGCACCATGATTCATCGGACCAGTTCATATTGTGGCCCGAAGAGGCAAGGTAGCCTACCAACTAGACCAACCCAGAGACTTATCCGGTATCCACAACGTGTTTCATATCTCGCAGTTGAGAAAATACGTGAGCAACCCAGAGAAGCAAGTTTCACATAGTATATTGACGTGCAACCGGACCTCACTTACCGGGAGCACCCAATAAAAATATTAGAAGAGTCTGAGAGGAGGACCCGCCAGAAAACCATTAAGTTTTTCAGAGTTCAATGGAGTAATCACACCGAGAATGAAGCAACTTGGGAGAGCGAGGATTTTCTTTGGACAGAGCACCCACACCTGTTTAAGGATCAGCTGAAATCTCGAGGACGAGATTTTTCCTAAGGGGGTAGGTACTGTGACACTCCAAATTTTTTGATGTTTTGTTTTTCAAAAGAGCCTTGCTTGGTTTGAAAGGAGGTCATTTAAACCCTTCCTAAAAACCATCTTCTAAGTTTGCCCTCTCAAAAATCCTTTTCTTGGATTTAGTTTCTTTTAAAAAAGAAAACCTTTTTTAGTTTTGGGCTTTTATTTGGTTTTGATCCCTTCAAAATTTTACCATGCCATCTATGGTGAAATTTTCCCAAAACCTCTCCTCCCACTTTGGTACAATCCAAACATTCTGTCCAAACAAATAAAATCCATTTTTGGATTTTATTCCAACTATTTCTCCTCCCAAAATAATTCTGTCTTTTCTTTTGAGCCTAGGTGGATTGCAAAGCAAGTACCCTAATGCTTTTGACATTTGACCTCAACTCAACACCCCTGGATAGTCCTTTGTACCCACAACCCAGAACCATCTCGATCCACTCTTCTTCTGTTCAAATATTTGAAAATTCACTCACTGCAAGTTTGGACCAGATTTGCCAAATTTGGTGAAAATCATATCTACACCTCTCCAAAAATTCTAAAAATATTCAGGCAGCCTCTAGATACAATGAGAGGCCCCTCCACCAAAAACCAGCTCAAGGGAAGATCTCTACACACTAGATTCATTCTGTCGAACACCTTGCATGCACTAGTACTGTTCACTTTCAGAAAATTCAGAAGTTCAGTGTCGATCTCCGTCAGTAACTTCAGTCACGAGCTAACAGTGCGCTTGGCACGTAGCTCACGGCCAGGCTTGCTTGTCTAGAGCCTCACACGCGCGCTTGGCGCCTTCCTGGCGTCGGTGGTGCCCTGTCGCGCCTGCGCCGGCGTGTCTTGCGGCGGCCGTATCGCCGTAGCGGCCGACAGGGAGCAGAACGGCGGCGTAACGCCATTCGGCGCCGCCCAAGCATCCTGGTGGCTTTGCGTGGCCACCTCCTTGCTAGCGCATGCATGCAGCACTGTCATCATGGCGCGGCACGCGCAGAGAGCGCTCCCTGCCGCCGATGGGCCCGCGCCGCCCCGTTCCGTCGAGCTCCCCCTAAACGACCAAATCCCAGCGTGGTTAGCACCTAAACGGAACCAGGGAACATCCACGAAGATGCTCAACCTCTGAACCCTCCTGTGCAACCACTGCGCCGCCGTAATCACCTCGCCGGAGAACCCCATTCTCGGCAACCGCCTCGGGGCGGCTATATATAGCACCCCGAGCTTGCTCTCGCCTCCGCACGACTCCACCACCACACCAGACCCCGCCCGGCCACTGAACGAGCCTCGAGGGGCCTTTCCTCCTCGACTCCGGCCACCTCCGTCCGCCTCGGGCTCCGGCATCGTTCTCTCCGGTGAGAACCCCTCCGCCGCCCTACTTTCGACCGTAGCCTCGTACCACCTCTAGTAAGATAACCCCCATCTCAATTGTGACCTCGCAGCTCTCTCCGGCGAGATCCACGACCACCCGAACCGCCCTTCGCCAGAGCAAGCGTCACCGCCGACATGGTACTCGCCGGCGACCACCACCACCTCCCACAGACGCGGAATGGCACCCTGAGCACAGAGGTACACCCCAATCATCCTACCTTGCCGTGGATCGCCGCCGGCGACCACCGCACCTCTCGGCGCCGTCGTGCTCTGTTTTCCCTCGTTTGAAAATTCAAACCTGACGGGTGGAGCCCGCCTGTCAGTCTCTCAGCCGTTTCTTTTAAACGAAACGTTATCTGGACTTTTCCGCAGAACCCCCTGGAAGTTTTCTGTTTCATTACAGATGAGTCCTTGGGTTAAAACCCTTATAAATTTTTAACAGAAAGGAATATTTGAGTGATTCTTTTTCTGTCCTCTTCAAAATTTTGTCTAGTTGTTTATCATATTTATTTGAAAAATATCTGGGACACTTTTCTGTACACTCACGGTATTTACGTTGCGTGCGTATCTTTTCTTATACCGTAGATACCGGAGGAGGTGACGGAACTGCAAACTCGCACAGTTAGACTCCGACTACTCCGAACCAGGCACGCATGTTTGAACTCTTGATATGATGAGTGTTGTTGCGTGTTTGCATTTTAGTATGATCATGGCATGTTTATGAACAACTATTTGAATGTTATATTTCATATACATAATCGGAAAGTAAGTTTCGGTAAGCATTATGTTGTTGGATACATATTTGCATAGCCATGTGTTGGCATGAGGATGGGTAAGATGGCAGTGTTGTGACATGCCAGGCTTAGGCCAGTCCTTTTGACAGCAGTGTCAACATGATCACATCTTATTCCCTTCATTTCCTTCCTGTGCTACCACATGTTTTCCGCAAGGGATATGGCATAGTAAGTTGCAACCGTTTTCCTGGTACACACCAAGTGGAGAGGCCGGGATGAGGGTTCCATGGCCCTGGATTAAAGCCCATCATCCGGTCAGGGGGCATGGGTGTTCCGGTTGGGACCGAGAGGGGGGCACCCCTTAGAGCGCGCGTATAGAAATTTGATCCCATGCTATTCGAGGTTGTGGCCTCCCCGTCTCAAAGTTTTTCTTGGACGTTGACCAGGGTGATTCCTGGCATCGTGAGGTGAAATGGGTGTGTACTAGTTAAATGTGTTTCCGCTGAAATACCGTAAACGGAACTAGTCCTTCGTGACTACGATAATCCATTGGCTGTGGTCGGTTCATCCAAACTCTGCAGATTCTCGAATCCGTCAATTGTCTTGTTCTTTGTTCAAGTACTATACTCATCTTATCTTGTCAGGTATCAGCCTCAGTGACAAAAACTCCGGTGGGATTCATGTGTGATGAATCCGGTTAAAAGATTATTCTTGTGGATGGACTAATCTAGTTATTCATTACAAGCCCTGTCTGCGATGTCGCTCAGACGTCCGACGGTGGCATACCTGTTATTTATTTTTGTTATAGGCCCTGTCTGTGATGTCGCTCAGACGTCCGACTGTGGCATTTATTTTAAAGCCCTATCTGTGATGTCGCTCAGACGTCCGACTGTGGCATTTTTTTAAAGCCCTTTACGTGATGTCGCCCAGACGTCCGACTGTGGCATTTCTGTTAAAGCCCTTTATGTGATGTCGCTCA